>NC_051848.1:64852244-64920598 GCF_002237135.1 Teleopsis dalmanni | reverse complement strand
CCAAGACAATTCAAGTCTGTAATAGCCAACTCAGTAAGTAAGCAAGTACTCTGAGTATTATATATATGACTCTTTGCAGTTCTTTGATCCTAACCCTTTAAATATGAAATAATGTTTGGCACTAAATAAAGTGTTAATCAATGAAGTAAAAACAGGTATACAATTGGAGTTATTCTGATGAACAGATTTTAAGAAATCGGAGACTTTCCGCTTAATGGTTTTATTGAACATGCAACTCTTTGACATCTTTATATTTCAGTTAAATGAAAATGGATATACTTTCATCTTAAGGATATTTTTGATTTCTGAATTTAAAAAATTAGATTCCGCATTTACGGTTCTTTGTTGAAAAACATCCTGTACATAAGTATACAAATATGATTATATATATTGCCGAAAATGTGTTTTACCCAGGCCAGCCCTCAAAAGTGGAGACCGTGAACAATGTAAGCATGGCTTTCGCAACATCATCAAAATGAAATCGATTTAATTTCCACTCGCGCTCTTTTAATCGTGGCTTATGCACATCTCCATCATCATACACCAAATATGTTCCACTGAATCAACAAAACTTTTATTTAAAATTTAAATATTTGGATACAACCAAAAAATATAAAACACAATGAAGTGATATGCTCATACATCTGAAATACCCATTTTATTTTACTAATGAATTTATAACAAAGCCACTCCTCTTCTTGTTCGATCAAGTCGCAACTGGTATGATATTATACTTAATTTAAACGCGAATGTGACTCGAATTATGCTGCCAAAAACCTGACGAAATATTCAATCATACATGAATCCTCTGTATAAAATAATACGCATGCTAGTTTGTTTGTTCATTTTAAAATATTCAAGTCATCAAACTGCATTTCAGTGACATATGTTAAATCAAGGTTGAAATACTTGATTTTTTGTCAAAACTGATAAAATGATTCTAGTTAAACTGTTTAATTATAAAAATGATTAAATGAATTTTAATGCATACATGTGCTCTACTATTACTATTAGTTTTCAAGTTTAATTTAACAAATTTGTATAAAACAAAATTACTTCTTTGGAATTGTTCTGAAGTGTGGTGTAAAAAAAACAGTACAACTTTATTTATTTCTCAAAAAATTAGTTATTGCATTAAATGACACGTTGTCTTGAATGGGTATATTATTTATATGAGTCTATGCTTCATTGTTTTCTAGATTCTTTGACACAATTTTATTAAAAATATAACTTATAATAATACATAACAACAATAATAATATAATAATAAAACTAAATAAGATATGTTTTGCCACGAAAACCATTATGATGTTATGGCATACTTATTTACCATAATATTTTCTCAAGAATAATTTTAAATGTATTAAACTTGTTTTCGGCATTAATTGTTTTTCTTACATTCTTCGTTTTTAAATATTTCAATCAGTGTCTTTAACTTCACATTAATAATAAATACTTCAAACTAATGCATACAAAATTTTTGATTTTTGAAAGTTATTGAATTTAATTTTTTCGTCACTTAAGCCGAATATGATGAAAATACATGAAAAATTAATACATAGTTTGACAACTTTATGTTTTTTATTTAATATCGCCGACAATTCAGTTTTATGACTTCTACTCCGGGCGCAATTAGCATATTTTAATACCTCATAATATTAAATGAGATACCCCCGGTTACAAATTCTGAAGTCATAGCCGCTTCTTCCAGAGTTAAGCCCAATAAATCTCCTGGTTTGGATGGAATCCCCAATACTGTACTGAAGAATGCAATAGAAAAACAAGCTTCTATATTTACGGATGTTTACAACAGCTGCCTACAGGAAGGAATCTTCCCTTCGTGTTGGAAAAAGCAAAGATTGGTGCTTATTCCTAAAGGTAATAAGTCCCCAGAACTGCCATCATCTTATAGACCTTTATGCTTACTAGACACTGCAGGTAAGGTCCTTGAAAGAAATATAAGTTCTAGATTAGAAAAATTCACAGAGACAAGTCAGGGTCTATCAAATAACCAATTTGGCTTTAGACCTAAACGCTGTACTGTTGATGCTGTACTACATGTATGCAACATTGCAAAGGAAGCTACTAAGGGCGTAAGGTGGCTAGGTGGTACTAAAAAGTACTGCGCGGTAGTGACCTTAGACGTTAAAAATGCTTTCAACACTGCTGAGTGGAGTAGCATCTTAAATGCACTGATGAAAATGAGAGTCCCAGAATATCTTTTGAAAATTATTACATCATATTTTAAAGACAGATTACTCTTATATGATACAGAATCCGGACCCAAAACATATAGAATTACGGGAGGGGTCCCCCAGGGATCAGTTCTAGGGCCAATTCTTTGGAATATCATGTACGATGGTATCCTTCGAATTGAAAAGCCGGACGTTGTGCACGTAGTTGGGTATGCAGATGATATTGCAATAGTAGTGGTTGCAAAAACTCTAGACGAAGTGGCTAGGAATTGCAGCGCTACTATTGCAGCAGCTAAATCGTGGCTGCAATACAGCGGATTAGAGCTTGCTGAACATAAAACTGAGGTGCTATTAATCAGCAGTAGAAAAAAGATTGAACAACTCTCAATTAAAGTGGGTGGAGTAGATATACAATCTAGCCCCCAACTTACATATCTCGGTGTAACCTTAGATAGTAGGTTGAGTTTCAAAACTCACCTAAAACAATCGGGAGATAAAGCATCACGTGTCTGCAACGCATTATCTCGATTAATGCTAAACATAGGAGGTCCCAAGGACACCGCTAGAGTTCTTTTAGCATCAGTTTCCAAGTCGGTGATGCTTTATGCTGCTCCGGTGTGGGCACATGCTACAACCATTAAGTCGTATTCACGTGTAATGAAAAGTGCACATAGATTGTCAAACCTACGCATCTGCCGTGCTACCGTACAGTGTCGGACGATGCTGCGGGAGTATTGGCTGGATGCATGCCAATAGACCTTGAAGCGTTCTTGGCCAGAGACAGTTTCTTACAACGCTCTCGTCGGCGAACGACTGAAACTGGGCAATCTCTGGCAGAGTCTTATCTAGATATAAGTTATGTATTCTTTTGTGGCGACCCAGTTGGCTGTGCATTTATTGAGTTTAAAAAGTAAAATTCAATTTCAAATATTTTTAAGTTTTTGTTTTGATTGATGAGAACGTTTCGATTTTTCTCTCTGTAAAAAGTTGAATAAAAGTTTATTAACATTGAAAATTTTTAGAGTTTTATTAATTAGCAAGGTGAACAGATCATTGCTAAATTGGTGACCCCGACGTGATCTCGAAAAAGTTTAAATTTAGAAATATTAACTTCTGAGCTGAATATCTAATTATCGAGCTGTGATGTCAGTTGCAGACGAAGGTGTAGTAATGGCTTCTGATAGTGGAAGTGTCGTAAACCGTGTAGCAGTGAAGGTGCCACCGTTTTGGCACGAGCGACCGGAGATTTGGTTTGCTCAGATCGAGGCGCAATTTGCAGTAGCTGCCATTACGAGTGACATCACACAGTTCAACACGGTAGTAGCAGCGATTGAGTCAAGTGTTATCGCCGATGTAAGTGATGCAGTGCTTCATCCTCCTGAAACTGGAAGTTACGCTAATTTAAAGGCTTGCATCATAGAGCGGTACAGTGAGGGCGAGCAGCGGAAGATTCAACGGTTGTTGTCAGAAGTTGAACTTGGTGATAGACGCCCAACACAGTTGCTAACGGAGTTGACAGCGTTAGCTAAAGACAAGGTGAGTGATGAGTTCCTTAAGTCTCTTTGGCTGAAGCGTTTGCCACCACAAGTGCGCGCTATTCTGCAGGCATCGAATGTGGCACTAGCAGAACTGGCGAAATTAGCAGATCGTATTTGCGAGGCGGGTGATTTTCAACAGATAGCTGTAGCGTCAGCCTCTGATTGTCCAGCCTATTCTGAGAATGCTGTGATTTTACGAAGGCTTGAGCAAATCGAACAGCGTCTGAGTCGTTTGGATTTACGTCGTAGTGAGTCGGTGCAAAGTCGATCGTCATTGAGGAGGCGTAGGCGAACTCGTTCCCGACCAGGAAGTCATCCAGATTGGTGCTGGTATCACGAAAGGTTTGGTGATAGAGCTAATGCTTGTCGGCAGCCCTGTAGTTTTGTGGCAAGCTCTCATCAGTCAAAAAACTAGGCACTCCTTCTACGTCGTCGAGCCGAGAAGGGGTTAGTGTTCGTATAGCTCGACTTAGTATTAAAGATCCCGCCACGTCGACCGTTTTCCTCATTGATACTGGTGCGGACATATCAGTTTTACCGAAGTCGTTCTGTCGTTGGAAGCAAAGGGCTAACAGTGTTGCATCAGTTAATTTATATGCTGCTAATGGTACGCCTATTCAAACATTTGGCGAGCGTCGACTGCTTTTGTCTTTGGGTTTGCGTAGAGATTTCCCGTGGACGTTCGTGATTGCGGATGTTAGCTGTCCTATTGTTGGAGCCGACTTCCTTAATCACTATGACTTGTTAGTGGATTTGAAAAGGAAGCGGTTAGTTGATTCGAAGACGACTTTGATGATGAAGGGTAAGGCTGCTGTGTCTCAAGAAGATACTGTGCGTGTGTGTGGTTCAGTTTCAGCTTATGCTGAGCTGGTTAATGAATACCGTGATTTAGGCGTTATGAGTGCAAATCGGATGGGTTTAGTTACTAAGGTTGAACATTGCATCGAGACATTTGGTGCGCCGTCATTTGCTCGTCCCCGACGTTTAGTTGGAGCCAAACTTGAAGAAGCCAAGAAGGAATTCCAATTTTTAGTCCAGACAGGGATTTGTCAACCTTCGAAAAGCTGTTGGGTAAGTCCACTTCACATGGTTCGCAAAGGCGATGGAAGTTGGAGACCGTGTGGCGATTATCGCATGCTCAACGCGCAAACTAAACCTGATCGGTATCCGATTCCGTTCATTCATGATGTGACGAGTATTCTTCATGGTAAAACTATGTTTTCGAAGATAGATTTGCAGAAAGCGTATCATCAGATACCGCTTGCACTGGCAGACATTCCGAAGACAGCTATTACAACTCCGTTTGGCCTGTTCGAGTTTCGCTTTATGACTTTCGGTCTCCGTAATGCTGCCCAGACGTTTCAGCGTTTTATGAATGAGACTCTAGGTGATTTTAATTTCGTTTTTGCGTACATCGACGATATTTTAATTGCGTCAAAAGATGAAGCAGAACACAGAATGCATTTGCGACTGGTTTTAGATCGACTTAGAGAAACTGGTTTGACCGTGAATTTTGCCAAGTGTAAGTTCGGCTGTTCCGAGTTCGAGTTCCTTGGGCACGTTATTAGTGCAAAGGGTTTACGTCCTCCGGAGAGTAAAGTTCAAGCTGTTCGTGATTTTCCTCTGCCAGCAACGGTTAAACAGCTTAGACAATTCTTAGGCATGGTGAACTTTTATCGGCCGTTTCTGCGTAACGCTGTGCAGAATCAGCAGCGGTTGTTTCATCTTACACCAGGTAACCGCAAGAATGATAAGTCGGTGATTTCTTGGACTCCAGAAGATGTAGAGGTTTTTGAGGCTTGCAAGAATGATCTTGCCCAAGCTACGTTGCTTAACTTCATGGCTCTGGATGCACAATTGACGCTCACGACTGATGCTTCAGACGTTGCGGTGGGTGCTGTTCTCCAACAAGTAGTGAAAGGTGTTACTCAGCCATTGGCATTTTATTCAAAAGGTTTGAGTCCAGCGCAGACTAAGTATAGTGCTTATGATCGTGAGTTGACTGCTATCTATCAAGCTGTCCAGCATTTTAAGTATGCATTAGAGGGACGTGATTTCGTCATTTTTACGGATCACAAACCTTTAACGTTTGCGTTCAGGCAAATAAGTGAGAAGGCATCTCCTCGTCGTGCAAGACAGCTGGAGTTTATTAGTCAGTATTGCACTGATATTCGTCATCTGGCTGGTGCAGATAATACGGTGGCTGACTCTTTGTCTCGGGTTGCTACGGTTCAGTTGGAGGCAAATGTTATTGAGTTAATTGCTGAGGGGCAGAAGACTGATGCAGAGTTGCTCGCTCAGCTGAAGAGCCAGTCTGAAGATGGTGTTGGGTTGAAGAAGTTGAGATTGCCGGATTCGAGTATTGAACTGTACTGTGATGTGTCAGGCAGTCGTGTTCGTCCTTTTGTTCCCGCAAACTGTCGGCAGCTGGTACTCTCAAAACTCCATGGTTTGGCTCATCCTGGTATTCGAGCAACGCGGAAATTGGTGCAGGCTAGGTATGTTTGGCTTGGTTTGGTTAAGGATGTAGCTGTGTTTGTGCGTAGTTGCATTGCGTGTCAGAAGTCCAAGATTCAGCGGCATACTAAAACACCAATTGGTTCGTTTGCTGATATTGATAGTCGGTTCCAGCATGTTCATGTTGACATTGTGGGTCCATTGCCTTTGTCTCAGGGGAAGCGTTATTGTTTGACTTGCGTCGATCGTTTTTCTCGGTGGCCTGTTGCTGTGCCTCTGTCGGGCATTACGGCAGAAGAAGTTGCAGCGGCTTTTATCGACGGTTGGGTGGCAAGTTTTGGTTCTCCGCAGGCTATTACCACTGATTTGGGTCGGCAGTTTGAGTCTGCTGTATTTCGGGAACTGACGAGATTGCTTGGAGTGAAACACTTTCATACCACGGCTTATCATCCTCAAGCAAATGGCATGGTTGAACGTTTCCATAGAACATTGAAGGCAGCCATTCGATGTCATTCCTCAAGTAATTGGACGCAGTCTCTTCCGCTTGTGTTGTTGGGATTGCGAACGACACCGAAACTAGACCTAAATGCTAGTCCTTCAGAGATGTTGTTTGGAAATCCTCTTTGTGTTCCAGGGCAGATGCTTTCGGATTTCAAGCAGAAGTCGTCCGAGACTGATTTTGTGTCGGCGTTGCGAAGGGCTTTAGCTAAGGTTAAATCCGTTGAATCAACAAGACATTGTCATCCATCTGTGTATGTTCCGCGTGACGTTATTAATTGTAAGCACGTTTTTCTTCGAGTGGATCGTGCTCGAGCTCCACTTGAGCAGCCTTACGAAGGTCCATTTGAGGTGCTGAGTCGTAGTGAGAAGACGTCTGTTATTGTTTGCCGTGGGAGAGAGGTGACTGTTTCGAATGATAGGTTGAAGGCGGCGTACTTAACGTGTGATGATCTTGAACAGGTTGTTCCAGAAACGCGTCAGCCTTCAGCGCTGTTGAATGGTGATCAGTTAGTGACTTCTGGTGATTGTAGGCGTGAATCCCTGTTGCCGATTCCGAAAGTGACACGAGCTGGTAGAGTAGTGCGTTTCCCAGCAAGGTTAGCGGAATTTCGTGATTAAGAGTGGTGTTGTCGACTTAGTTGTGGTGTCGCGTTGTTGCTAGTACTCCATCGCTAGGAGGGGGTACTGTGGCGACCCAGTTGGCTGTGCATTTATTGAATTTAAAAAGTAAAATTCAATTTCAAATATTTTTAAGTTTTTTGTTTTGATTGATGAGAACGTTTCGATTTTTCTCTCTGTAAAAGTTGAATAAAAGTTTATTAACATTGAAAATTTTTAGAGTTTTATTAATTAGCAAGGTGAACAGATCATTGCTAAAGTACGTTATCAAGAATATTAAGGAAAATACACAGATTTAATACAGCAAATTGATATAAATACATTAAGATTCTATTTAAATCTATATTTGTAGGGTAAACATTTAAGAAAGACGTTTTAAATTTTTTTCTGCTTTCTAATGCCAATAAAAATATGTCAACTATTTCTATTTTAATAATAGCATAATCATTCTGTATATAATAATTAACTTATATGGTATAAGCACGGTTGCCACTTATGGTACTTTAGTACCAAAATTGGTACTTTTTTTTCCGTTTGGTACTCTGGTACTCATGTTCAAAAAATGGTACATTTTCGACGACCCAACTTTATTGTGGATATTGTATTGTTTTATACTTTTTGTACATTTTATATAAATTGTATTTTCTTATAAAAAGACAATAGAAAAATTTTGGACCTTTTTTTACATGAATGGTACCTTTTTAAACCAATTTTGGTACAGAAAAAAATTTTCAAGTGGCAACCGTGGGTATAAGTACATCTGCAGAACACATTCCAAAAAAATTTTTTTATAATAACTCTCAGCAGCAGAAAACTAGAATACTCACATTAAAAGAGCGGGAATGAAATTCAACGACTAGAGAGCAACCGACAGAGTGCAATGGACATATATAAAGCACTCTCTATTTACTTTATAGAAAATATATTAGTTATATATATGTATATATATTATTATTATTATTATATATTATTATTATTGTATGTATATATATATTAATATTTATGAAGTGGCATTATAAGCGCAACTAAACAAAATTAATGTCCCAGATGTGCATATTATTACGAATAAAGAAATACGTATAAAACTCTGAAATGTAGTTTCAATATTATAATTTGAGGAGCAAGTTGGACTTGGACAAATACTTTGAGACGGGTATAATAGATGTAGGTTCAATATGTGTATTACATTATACACATGATATATTATATTATATACATCATATATTATATTATATAGATAATATATTATATTATATATTATATTATATTATACATAATCTTCTTATATGTTATACATAAAAGAAAGTGGTGTTAGTTAGACCACTTATAACTCAAAAACAGCTGGACCGATTTTAATTATCTTTGATTTGTTGGAATCGTCTCCGCTCCGAATAGCAGAATACATTATAAAATATTGGAAAAATTCACTAATTTTCGCAAAAATAATAAATTTGTAAATGCTGTTTCAAACTGTTGACAGTTCGACAGATTGAGTGATATTGATTTCTTTTTAAATTTTTTTTTCAAATATTTCAAATATAATAAATTCAAATATAATAAATAAATATGAGCTGAAAGTATTGATGTGTTTGTTTTGTGCGAGTGCCAGATTCACCATCATATGGAATCATTGCAATCTGTTGAAGATGCACAACATAAATTCTTGCAAATATACTGCATGGGCAATATGATGAAACAACTTGCACCGCGTCAAGAGATCAACACAGCAATGAAAATAGCAATTCTTCAAGATCTGCAGCAACTACCTCATGAACATCATGCATTGGTCAGGCTGTTTAAGACTGCGTTGGAGCGCATACCACATGATAACTACAAAGTTGTGATCACACATGAACGCAAATTTAACGCTCCAACAATAGATGAAGTTGCAATCCTGATCGTTGGAGAAAACTTGAACACACGCGATATTGTGCTTACACGTCGCGATACTGGGCAACTGCAACAAGTATGTGAAACACACCGTTCATATGACACGTTGCAATACCCACTGATGTTTTGGCAAGAAGATGATAGATATCACTTCAATATAAAAATGATAAACCCATTGAATGGTGGGTGGGTATCAACATCATAGTTTTCAATTCAGAATACAGATGTGAGTCTTACTTCTAAGATACTAATTTTACTGTTTTTAAATCAGGTGAGGAAACTACTAGGAACATTAGTTCGTGTAATCCAAAATGGAAACAAATTGTTCAAATGCTGCTTCCTGAACAGACATCAAGTGATCGGCACGACATCACTGTACGTATATTCAAGCACAAAATTCGATCGCTGATGAATCTAAAATTTAATATAACATTCATTGACTGTTACGCGGTACGAAGTTCGCGGGGTCACCTAGTATTATATATACTATATATTATATTATATATACTATATATAATATATATTAAATTATATATATTATATATACATGTATATAAACTACATGTTTTTGTGTACACATATGTACAGACAAATTTTAATTGTTAATAATAATATACAACATATTCAGTACTCAAATCGAGAGTTACTCGTTTATTTACTGTTCTGTAACCTATTTTACAAGCGAGGTATAATTAATTAATTATAGGTTACCGAATTTGATTGGTTTTACGGTATCTAATTAAAGCATAAAGTGTTTTTAAGTACAAATGGATAACATCTTAAATACTTGTACCTGTAATGTTTCTTTCATTACAAAGGTACCAGTACCTGTAAATATAAACTTGAAGGCATTAACATACCAAAAAGGACTTAGTGTCGTAAATATCGAAACCAATTGTAGCATATCCACACAATCAACATGAACTTATACGAATGCTAAAATATTGCTTGTTTTTCATAAATTTTCGGTAAGAATTTCCATATTTAATGCAAGGAAATTGAATGTACGCTTATCGCACTATTTTTATCAAATTCAGCGAAAAATTAAATTTCACAAGGATAAATCTTTTTCATATACGAATAGACACATATATGGCAACAGACATTTAAGTCGTCACTACGCTTTTTTAACTATTTTTTGACAGCACAACATGACAAGCGACAGCAAAACATTTTCTTTGAAAATAAGACCAAAAACCTCATGCATAGATTCAAAAAAAAAAAAACAAAAAAAAAGAAAAGAAAATTGTGAAATCCAAATCCGATTCTTAATAATGTGCGAAAAATATTTTCACACTAAAAAATGCAGTGCATATTTCTTGTGTAAGGATGGAAAGTACACAAAATGTACAAAAAGGAATGGCAAAAGTGAAGTATGAAGTATGAAGCACAAAAAATGAAAAATAAATTAAAAGAAGCAGTATAAACTCAAAAAAAAAAAAAAAAATAATATATAGCGCTTATGGCACTATTAACCCGCTTACGCCACATCAACAAGCATCTTTAATAATAGAGGAAAAGAATTGAATTCTGTATTTGTAGTAAAGTAGCTTATTTCGCATGGCTCAAGGACCACACGACCCTAACTAGTAACACTACAAGACATCAATAATAATAAAAACAACAACCAAATAAACAGAACAGGCAACAGCAGCAATGCTAGAATCCATCAGCGGTCGCGATACCAATACAGAGGAGAGTATGAGAAGGTGCCAATGTTGTTAAAAAACCACAAGCGTACATTGCGTATGAGTGACGGAGTTTTACTTCAGCACTTGAACATTTCTTTCAGGATGTATGAGGGTGTATGAGTGTGTGTGAGTGTGTGTGAGTGTGTGTGAGTGTGTGTGTTGTGCTTAAGTATGTGCGTCTATGTTACTAACAGGAAAGGGCTTTTATTAAATCGTATGCTGTCGTTTACGCTGCTACAGCCGTTACTGTCCACGCACACATACTCAGTCACTTAACACATATGCGTATATGGTGTGTACGGTGTGTATGGTGTGTACGGTGTATCGTTCATAAACATCCTTTTTACCGCTTTTGCTGATATGAACAGTCAAAATGCTGTCAATGTTTACATAAACATTTACTCGAACTCGAACTTAACTTCTCGTACTCAAACGATTTATACAGTTTCCGTATCCAACGTCAACATGGGTACCAGCACGAACACACGGACACACACTCGGAGCACCAAAGCTACATTAAGAGCAGCATAAGCAGCACAAGCAGCACAAGCATAGCAACCGTAGCAAAATGTGTTCTAAGACGGAAATAAAATTAAGATGAATATGTCGAATTGGGATTATAATATCCTTATGATAGGAAAGGATAAGGGAAATGTGCTCAATTTTATTTACTGCAACAATTTTTGCCTGAAATCCGGCTTTCATGCTGTCATGTATATTTCTTATGATTTTTCGGTATTCTTTCCACATTTCATATATTCTGCCATTTTGATATGTTTCGATAAAATATTTCGATACGAATGCGTACATTGCTTTTCACTTTGACTCGTCTTCGATTTATAGCAACATCGAAGAATTGTAAGCTTCTGTGTGCTCGTTTATGGAAGCACTTTCAAATTATTATTAACTGAAAATAAAAATAGGCACATTCTACCACAAAAACTCACAAACCCACAAACTCACAAACTCACAAACTCACACATCAAATCATCAACCATCGTCGCCACAACCTTCCAACTCCTCTCTTCCAACTGCTTCCAACCCCTTCCAGCTCCTGTGAACTATTATGAATACAAATAAAAGTGCCTCAGTTGAGATATGCAAATATTTTTTAATCAAATTCATTAAACATAAACATATGCACAAATTATATTACAAATAATATAATAGCTGCACGTACTCGTATTTACCTTATTCATTTCATGCTCCTGCATGCGTTCACACGCTCACACACGCTCATAAACGCTCACAGACGCTCGTACGGTAGTCTTTGCCTGAGCTTGCCTGTGCTTGCGTTTGTTTGCGTTTGTTTGCGTTTATTTGCGTTTGTTGTCCTGTGTGGAGTATGTGGAGTATGTGGCGTAACAGCGCCACATACTCGTATGTTTTATATTTTGATAAATGTCAAAATTTAAAATGTTTGCTCAACTGTGTGCCAGTTGTGTCCAGTTTCCATTTGAAATGCTGCACAATTTGACAACTTCAGCAGCATTTTTCCACTTTATTAAACATAAAAATGTATTTCTGATGGAAATATTGATTTATTTGTTGCATATTTTAATTTGAGTGTTTATAGTATTATTCTAAAAATATATAATACATTATATCCAATGTCCAATGTCCAATGTCCAATGCTCGAGCTGCTCGAACTGTTCAACTATGAAATAATCTTTTGCTATTTCCTCATATCTAAAAATAACAAAAACTTCAAAAAAAAGACTTTTTTAAATATAAAAAAATTTATAAAATATTAACAATAAAATTATTCAACTAATTAATCATTACCATAACTATAATTTTAGAACGCGTTAATTTTTTTAATTTACTGAACCTATCTATATGGTACATAATAAAAAAAAATGTATTTTTAATTGTCGACAAAAATATTGTTGCAAGGCACATATGCATATATACATATATAAATATATATGAATTAAAATATATTATATAAACTATGATAGATCAACTATTCAGGGAAATGAATTTTATCCCATTTAAGCAAATTAATTAAGAGGTTAATCAAGTATTACTTAAAGTAAGTTTATGTGAAAACGTATGTTGAATAGAAATGAAAAGACAACAACAAAAAATTTTTAGATAATTTCCAAAAAGTCAAGTACGGCTTTGGATCAGTTGGGTAAGGTGCGCTGATTCTGAGCTTCACATTTTTCAGGACCCGAGTTCGAATCCTGGTACTTGTAGTCTCAAAAAAAAATAATAATTATTTACGAGTAATTAAATACAAGAATTATTTCCAAGACCACTGATGATGGGTATTTGGCACTACTCAAAATAGCTGCATGGTCAGCCAAAAACTCAATTAATTAAAATATTATAAAAAATAAAATTTTTGTTGTTGCAGTTCACTACTCTTCGAAAAAACTTCTTTGGATAATTTATTGAAATTTAAGTATTGCCAAGTACACATCAGTGGTCTTAAAAAATATTTAAATTTCTTTTTAATTACTTTATAGTCTGTATATAGTTTGTTTGGACTACAAGTGTCTGGCTTAGAACTCTTGCCTTTACTTGCTTAAAATAAAGTACATGCTTTGAAATAAAATAGGATAATTTTCAATTAATTGAACTTGTGATTTCAAATATACCTGTAGTTTATAAGGTCGTACTAATTTAAAACTTAGTAAAGAGTTTGGTGAGTGTCACTTAAAAAAAATAATAATAAAAGTGACAAAAAAAAACTTGGAACTTGAGCATTAAAAAATTGTGTGCAATCTTAGTTACTTGTTGAAAAAACACGATTAGTCATCGCTACTAATTTGACAGGCATGAATTCTAAGCCTGGTACTAGCAGTTTAAGCAATTTATATACGAACTATAAACTAATTAAGAAATTCGAATACTTCCTAAGATCACTGATAATGAGTACTTAGCAATACTCGAAACGGCATTGTGTAATCAGCCAAACTTCAATAAATCAACTAAAATTTTTGTTGTTGTTTTTTTATTTCTATTCGAATCCTTCTAACATTTAATATTTTCCTTTCATCACTTTCAACAAAAAAATAATTATCATTAAGTTTATGTCATTTTAGACCCTTTTCACTCCCTCTATGAAACACTATTTCGGAATTTTTTCCTCCTGAAAAAACGTCACAAACGAAATTCTTATGCGGGTTGTGGATTTCAGTGTCAGCTAAGTTTCCTCTTCCCTTCAAACAGTGCTTAGGCGCTATTTTATTTCCCTAACCAGATTGAGAAAGAAAAGAATATTAAGAATATTATTTATTATTAAATATTTGGCCATGAATGCACCCCGACCTAAAAGTTCTATTGTGCGCATAAAAGCCCAATTAAATCAATTCTAGACTAATAATAAATCTTCTAAATGCTATGGACTTCATTTTACCTATTTGATTTGGGATCTTATTAAGAATAAAGGTTATTTTAAAAAGATCTGTATTCGTAATGTCTGCCAGGCTCTTTACCATAGTATAAAGACATCTATAGTTAAACATTGCTGCACCTTGACATTTACAACAAGATGTTGAACTCTTTTTTTTTTGGTTTTTTCCTTATGCCTTATGCCTATCTGGCTTAAACAGACACCTAATTTTTTTAAAACATAGTTGCCCAGTGGTCCGTCAGCTTCGTCAAGAATTTTGCTATTTCGGTCCTGGTTCTGCCTGGTGACCATTGTGATTATATACACTTGGCACAATTAAAATAAGGATAATAAGAAATGTTGTCTAACATACTTTAACATTGTGAAGTACATCAGAACAATTTTAAAACCAATTAATTGAGGTGAATACATCGCATACGATCTTTAAGGACAACTTGTATAAAATTTTAGTATTTAGAGCACGTTTTGAATGAAACCAATATTTGTTCGTTTACTTAGGATGCTGCTGCTCCTTATCTAGTTTATCTATGATTTTATTTCCTATTTTTCTTTGATGTTCTAAAATTCTAGTTAATAATACAGTACTGTGGTGACTGTATTGAATTCCAATCTGTTGATTTTGTAGACTTTTTCTTCCAATCAGATGACCTGCCATTCAGTCAAATAAAAAAAAAAAATTCAGCTTAGATGAAACTAGATGAGCTCACGAGATGGTAAAATATTCTAATATTTTTTAAGCTAAAAATATTTAACATAGTATAACCGAAGTATGTTTAATGACAATATATATCAATATACATATATGATTCTAGAATATATTAATGTATATGTAAGATGTGACATAATATAACGGAAGTTGAACAAAACAATTAATAAATAAAAAAAAAATATAAATAAATTCTAAATAATAAAATAAAATAAATTAAGTGTGAATAAAATGATATAATGGTTTTTAATGTGACGCAATCACACAATATTATATTAAAATCAATAAATAAATATATAATAATTGTATATAGATCTAAAAATAATTAAAACTCATTGTATTAAAAAAAATATGTGGTGATACAATAAATCAAATCCTATCCTTATGTCACACCTCCTCACAAACTTAACGACCCCTAACATGAAAATGCAATAATAATTAACCCATCATTGTTAAGTACTAAGACTCGATATAATTTGGTTGTTCAATAAGTTCACAGTATACTTCCCATTAGGCAATATTATAGTTTAACTCAAAGTTATATGCAATTTAAATATATAATAATTTAATTTGATATAAGATTACATCCAATCTCATTTGGATCAGTCAATTCAATATGTGTTTACAAGCCAATATAATATTTTTTAAATGGCAAATATTGAATATCATGTAGTGCTCAAGATTTTTTAATATATATTTATAAATATAACATATAGAAAGTCACATATGAAAGTACTTTAAGTATTCGATGAATCTGTTTCTTTAAAAACAATGGCTTGTAAATGGTTTAGTTTTCTTTAACGTGATTATATAGTAGTGCAAACCTTGGAGACGATTCACATATAGAACATCCAAAAACATCATCATTGCATAATAAAGGAAGATCATCGAATGAACAAAAGAGATTTCGTAGAAGTTATTTACGTTTTATTGGGTACAGTTGATTTTTTCTATTCAAAATGCTGTATATGAAGTGGATGATACATTCGCCAACAGTGTCAAAGAAATGTTTTCGAATGAGACTTTATCAACAACATCTGGAATAAAGAAAACTATTGTTAATCGTTTCATCGATATAGATGAGATTTGGATCTACCATCATGCCAAATGAATTGAGCGAATCTGACTCTTTTGCTTCAAATCGAGTTCAAGTTCAAAAATCATTTTGGTGACAAATTCCCTCGAAAAATTTTCTGATAAAACAATATACTTACACAAAAGTTTATTAAAATAGATTCACACTGCCTAACGTTAGAAGGAATACAATTAAGTACTGATTTTCACAACAACTAGCCTATTCGTTAAATTTGGTTCCTTATATCTTCTAACTTTTCACATAAGAAATTTCCATTATTTCAATGAAAGAATATTTTGTAGGACCTTTAAAAAACTACTAGAGAGCGATCGAAGGATCGTTGGAATAAGTGTATTAAATTTGAGAAAGATTATACTAGTAAATAAAGCAATTTTAATACTTAAATTCATTTATTCATTTCCACTCCACTCCACGGAGGTATTGAGTTAGCTGTTAGTCCGTTAGCTGTCTTAGCTTTAGCTAAAATAATTAGATATAGCTTTTTTAAATGTTGAATAGATATAAGACTATTCGTTCGAGCAGCTGCAACGATTTAACACAATAATGTAATAAACTTAAAAGTGTAATAATTAAATGCTGTGTTATTTACATATATGTATAGACCAATTAATTGCAGCCATTATATATTTTGGGAATATGGTATAAAAATGATATATTAATCTTTCTAATTGAACAAATCTGAAGCGATATTCATTGCTCTGTCTACTAGTGCATCGTATATAAAGGCTTTAGTTGGTTTTTGAATTGCTAAAATAAAGTTTATTATCTGAAGTTTTTTCGAATCCAATCTGACAAAGAAGACAAGTAAATATGTAATATTGAGAGGTTATGACTAGAATATTCCATGTCTATCATAAATGAGTTCGTACGTCGAGTGTTTGCATGAGTGTAAACATTGGTCTTAACGTCTAAAATATCAGATAAAGCAAAAGTATTTGGCATATTAAATCAATATTATACTCTTGTTTTTATACAGAACTTATTAATCCAAATGTCGCTCTTTTATATGGCCACCTTCTGTCATTTAAAGATTTAAAGTTATATTATACTCCTTCATTTATCATTTACTTTTATCGCTGCAAAAGTTATATAGTTTCTTTTCGAACTTCCCTTTTGGAGTCAATTTTAGTAATTCAATCGAAATGTTTTTAATTTTAGCATTGAAGTCATAACGGTTATACCCAATTTCAACACCTTCAGTGATAAGTGTTTACATAGAATAGAATGAAGGATATTTTTCACAAGTTAAAATACGAAGAAATAGTTTTCATTCGATCTAGCTTAATCTAACCAGTGAATTTTTAATATTTTTGCCTAGGTCTGCAGAAATGTTCTATATGTTCACCTTTGGTAGTACAAGTCTTGTATATGTTTTAAAAACATTCCAATGTTTACTTAACTTCTTCTTCTGATTGGAGTTTTGGAATAATAATAAAAATAATGTTAATTTTTTTTTGCTGAAAGTGACGAAAGGAAAGTATTTAAATGTTAGAAACGTTCGAATAGAAATGAAAACACAACAACAAAAATTTTAATAAATTTATTGAAATTCGGCTGATAATACAACGCTGTTTAGAGTATTGCCAAGTGCTCGAAATATCAGAATTTTTTTTTTAAACTAGTTTATAGTTCATATATAGTTTGGACTGCAAGTGCCACTCGTGCCTATCAAATTAGAAGTGATGACTAATCGTGTTTATCCACAAGTAAGTAAGATTGCACAAACTGTTTATAAGAACTAAAGTGCAAAATACTCTTAATTAATATTTGAATTCTCTTTTTTATCCAGTTTCATTTAATATAACGTAAATTTATAAAACTTATTATTTTATATGTATATTTAAAAGTTCACAGAAACTTAAATAGTATTTAAGTATTTTTTTACAAATGTTGGACATATTACATATTTCTTAAAATACATTTTAATTAATATGTGAACTTTTAGTTTAGTGAAATTTATTCTTAAGAGAAAAAACGTTTTAGTTAGTAAATTGCTTAATTTTCTATTATATATAGTTAACTAAATATTCAATTAATTATTAATAATATAAAATTAATTT
Source organism: Teleopsis dalmanni (assembly GCF_002237135.1). Taxonomy (NCBI): domain Eukaryota; kingdom Metazoa; phylum Arthropoda; class Insecta; order Diptera; family Diopsidae; genus Teleopsis; species Teleopsis dalmanni. Next base: position 64,902,482 of record NC_051848.1, on the reverse strand, counting down.
TTGTTGTTGTAGCTTCACTACTGTTCGAAAAACCTCTTTTTTAAATATGCTAAGTTTCTATTAAATATAATAGTCACTTCCGTCTAAAAAATTTGATATTAAGTTATAACTTAATATATATTCACAAAATATTGGTCTCGCCCGTGCGACTCTTTCAGTAACATTAACATGAGTTTCTCAATATTACGTTCCTAGATTAGGTTCTATACATAAGAAAGAACAAATCATACAAAAAATAATGCCTCTACGAACAGAGTAGTATTGAAATTTAACAATATATTAAAAAATAAAAATATAATTAATTAATTCAATTATTCTTCAGCTGGTTTTAGGATTTCGTTCTAATATAAACACAGCAAGTGAATTTGTTAATAAAACTTTCACAGCAAATTAATAAAACTCCAAGTGCGAATAACAAGTCAAATATGGGCTTAGGTCAGTTGTCTAATTAACACTGCCTCTGAGCTTCAAGTTTGGCAGACCACGAGTTTAACACTTGATACTTGCAGTCTCAAAAAATTATTAACGAATAATTAAATATTAGAAATAATTTCAAGATGGGTATTTGGCAATACTCGAAATTGCTAAATGGTCAGTAACTTTTATAAGTTTAGAACTCTTAATTAATCGAGTAAAATATCTAAATAAATATTATTTATTTAATATAAACCTTCGAGTTGTACAGATATTCAATTGAAGTTCCCGATTTTTACCAATTTTGTGATAATCAGTAGTTTGAAAAAAATAGATAAATAAGGAAGCATATAATTTTGAAAAACAGCAATATTGACATACATAAAGAATAGCACTAAAAATCTCTTTCCGAAACGGATAGTTGATGAGGAAGTCATGACATATTTGTTAGTTTAATATTCCTCATGTAATTATAAGTTTATAAAAATAAGTGTTTTGTAATTATATAAAAATGGTTAATAAAGATTAACCCACGCCATGTGAATAGGCTATTATGCTATGATATTCAGTTCAATATTTCATTTCAAATACAAATTTCAAATACAAGGGATGCAAATATTCAAAAGGATAATATTAATATTGAAAATCAACCTATTACTGAAGGAAAACTATTAGCAAATATTTCACTTATTATAATAAAATATTATTTATTAAAATTTTAATAGTGTTATTCCGGGCTAATTGGTCAACATTTTTTTATTGTTGTTGAAATATAAAAATAAGAAAAAGAAATCACAATTTAATTTCGCAATAATTTTTTTTTTCAATATTACGACTTTAGTCTTAAGTCATCATCAGGAACTCTGATCAACAGTTTCCTGATGATTGTAGTGATTAGAGTTGACAGTTTGTTTTACAACTTTGTCAGTTTCTATAAATGTCAGATCTATCAAACATTCAAACCAATTGCCATATAGCTTATTTTTGTAGATGTAATGATTTTACAACAGGTATTTCTAAAGTTTTAGTGTCCTATTATGCTCCTTCTATGTGGACGCAATGAACTTACGATAGTTATTTTTGAATTTCTAGTACCCCGCATGCGACAACTCTACTGTTGTATATACCATATTTACCACGGGAAACATAAGCGTTATCACTGAAGAAAATGCTGTTCGAAAAATCATCGAATCGTGGTTTTTATTCAATACTATTCTTGTAATAAGTTTTCACAATTTTAACAAATTCAGCGATTGTTAAACGATCCATATACTAAAATGGCAAATCTGCAATGTGATCTTTACATATATAATTTCTTGAATAACATCTAGTTGTGTAGCACATATGGCTTTTCAAATGTGCCACTAAAGCGAGAGTACGTAATGGATAACCTCTTAATTGTAATCGTTACTTCAAGAGTAAATGCAAATATCCATCCTGCTTAATACTCAATCACCAGGTATAGTAGCTTGAAGGAGGGGTGGTGGTCGAGAGGTTGAAGCTCCCTAAAATGAATTATAAACTATAGTTATGAATCATGACTGTTTAATAAGAAAAAATAATTTTGTTCCGAGCCTGTCAAGCACTTACTTGTTTTGTGTATTCCTTACGTTCTTATGGGTTTTTATTACCTACAAAATTATTTAAAACTTACCTAATAAAAAAAAATTAATATTAAAACAAAAAAAAATAAATAAATAATCTATTATTGAAAAATATTTTATCACAATCTTTGGCTCATTTTCAAATTGTATATTAAATAATTATTTCAGTTAGATTTCCTATTTGTATAGTAAAGTGAAGTATTTATGTATTTTGGAGTGTAATTCTACAGTGCCCCCACCACATTAAATCCTTCTACTGAAATTATTTCATTTCAAATGTGCACACCAAATCCAACTGAAAAAGAATAATTCCATATACGTGTTACAGTGAGTGTGTGCCAACCGACCGAAACAGGACGAACGAAGGATGTAATCCATTCGTTTTTTGGAACGAAGCTCGGTTGTGAATTTAATTGGTGGTTGGTTTCGTGAGAGCCAAACTGCTAGACTCAACCAAAAGAGAAACCCATTGAGTGCTTATGTTTACAATTTTGTGGATTCTAAAAACTACAATCCACCACGTGCCAGTCGACAGGATATAAAAATAAAGGATTATAAAAAATCCAAACAAATTTCGAAGTTCCTTGGCTACTTCTTTATAAAGAATTTTATTAAAGAAAACAATTGATATTAAAATAACCAATTTTCTGAAATTATAACTTTGAACTCTATATTAGAAGCAAAAACAACAAACAATATTAATGTTTCTATTTTTTGTATTTTTAGCAGATTAGTTGTGGCATTAACTCTTAAGATACTTTTTAGCATTCTTCTGTGAAAAGTCTCATTAGTTTGATTATAAAAACGTTTACTTTATTTTAAATCGATATTTTGTTGATATTCTCAATGCTTTCGGTGTAACGTAAATTAAAAAAGAGCATAAGTAACAGAGCTACAAATTATAAAAGACGAAAATACAACTAGATAGAACTATGGTTGAAGTGGTAAAACTTATGGTTTTATGCTATATAACTACTACGCCGAAACATCAGGTAAATCCCACAACCAGAAATGCAGAAACCGCAAACAAGAAAATGGAAAAAGAGGCAACTGAATGTTTTCTCTGCAAATTACCAGGCTAGGAAAGATCAGGACATTCGGCTATTGAAATCTACAAACTATTGACAGATTGACAGAGATCCAAATTATAGATCTTACAAAACAAATTTTTTTTCTGGAGTAGAGAAATTTGGTTTTATAACTTGAAAAATCATATCCGATTGTGTGGTGACGTCCTGGTTCAAAACATACTATATAGTAATATATAGTGTGGCGACATAGTGTGGTGACTAATTTCACCACAAAATCGGGAGTATCATTTTGCATTTTTCTGTTTTTAGTTAGTGCATTTAGGAATTTCTTTCAGAATAAGTGGACTTTTGGATAGCGATACTTTGGACAATATATTGAACTTTTTTAAGAGTGCCAAAGTTTCTTGAATACAGTTTATATGTTTTCTTGACATTTATTCAAATTTGAATTATTGAAAGCATATTTTCTTGATAGAGAATGTTTATGTATATTGACGAAATCCATTTCAATCTTTATGTATTTTAACTTCAACTAACAGTTTTTAAAGGAATGGTGTAGGATGATTTAATAGATGACGATGAGATAGTTTTGAATAGCTAATCAAAACCTAAGGAATTTAATAATATCTCTCCTGAATATTGATGGAAACGTTGTGTTTTAAGAAATAAAGTGCTGTTACTTTATGGGTGCCGATAGATTTATACGAGTTAGAAGATATTTCAAACGAGTCAATGATATTTTAGAAAATCCTGGTTTTATGTAATTTATTACATCTTTCGATATGAGGTTCTGTGTGCAGAATAATTGACAATTAATGATTTCTATAATAGTTTTATAAGTACCCACTAATTCATAACCCTCTATTTGACAAAGTGCCGGAGCACAGAGAGGTGTTAATTTGGGGACATTTGTTGATTAACGCGTTACGAGCATTATTGCGAAGAAAAATATTTTCACACTTGTTAAGTATTGACTAAAGTGTCGAAAGCAATCAATTTTGGATTGGGTCATAAAATTAATTATGTAATTAATTATAAATGTATAATAAAACCACTGATTATGGATATTTCTCAATTTCCGAAAAAGCAGCCCAAGAATTCACTGCATTAAAAATTAAAAATTAAAAAACCTTTGAGATTCGACAATTTATTTTACTATTATATTTCTTTCTATATAAAACAAATTTTTTGGTATTGGACAAAAATAATTTTTAATTTTAATTATTTAAAAACATCAATTCTAACGACTTGATCCAGCTAGTGAAGCCCCTGTATATTAACTCGCTGAATCATACCAATGTTGTGATAAGACTCGTACAGGTTGTGGTTCATTCGGATGCGGTAGTCGTCACCCACTTGCCGAGGACCAAAGATCTTACGAAGAACTTTTCTCTCGAACACTTCAAGTGCTGTTTCATTATTCTGTGATAATGTTCATGTTTCTGCGCCATATAAGAGCACAGAAAGGATAAGCGAGCTATAGAGCGTAAGTTTTGTTTATCCAGAGAGAGTTGTACATCCCAAATGTCTACTGAGCCCATGGTAGATCCTATTAGCAATAGTGATTCTTCGTCTGATCTCCAGACTCACATCATTGTTGTTTGTTACGGTGGTACTAAGTTGGAAGAAATGCTTGACAGATTCGAGAGTGTAGTCGCCAGCCTCAAGCTAGCGTACGAGTGATGCACATTTCTACTAGTAACTGACATATACTTCGTTTTGCCCTTAAAACTTTTTTTTTATTGAAATTAAGTTGTCAGTTGATCAGATGATTACTTACAATGAACGACCACAAATTCTTGACTATAGTTTTATCTATTAATTTGGGAAGACAGGAATTTAGGGCAATGGTTTAGGCATATGATTGTTTAGGCATATGATTGTGGGAAAGTTTTTTGGTGTTGATTTTGAGAATAGCATGAACCATCCAGTTTTATATTGCTGGGAAGGTTGTTATCAAGACTTTTATTTAAAAAAAGAGAATATGGAATAATTTTAATTACTAGATATTTAATCCCATCGGCACCATTAATTTCTCCAAACTAATGTAGAAAGTTTTATTGATCTATTTAACTAAAAAGTTATTTGAAAATTGTTATTTTAAAGAAAAATCCAGTAATTATAAACTAAGAATTTATAGCAAAGAATAGTTTCAGATTGAGCTATATAAGATAGTAGGCTTAAAAGAAAAGTTAAATACATTAATTTTAGTTCCTTTGATTTTTCGTTTAAGAATGACTTGAGATTTTTTATGGTTTAATTGATTATATTGGGTCATCTTGTTTTTATACATATGTCTGGATTTATTATGTTGTTTGGAACTTTCCTAAATTTTTATTTCAAAAAAGAAATACCTAGCAATGCAGCAGTTGAGCCACGATTCAGTTCTTTATTTATATTTGGAATGGCTTCTTGCTAAGGTCTTAGATTTTTACAGAATTTTTCGAAAGAATCCCAATTTGCAATAACTATTTTAAATTTATGTTTAAGTAAATACAGTAGTAGATATAACAAATATTGGAAAAGTGATCTTATATTAAAGGTATTTATTTATAAAAATTGAAGTTAGTGGGAGTATGTGTCAAGCGCCTATAAATATATTTCATAAAAAACAATCATTTTAGAATTGTGTTTTTCTTAAACAATGAGAAGCTGAAGATTGTGATAATTATACATTTATTTGTGCTTGGTTAAATTATTTTTAGGACCATATTTATTTATTATAGACTATATAAACTATATACACTACAACTGATAAAACCTTCAACGTACTATAGCATTTAGCCAGAGACAGAAACAATTGGAGATTCTATGTAAATCATCTATGTTCCTGATGAAACATGACTTATATATATATTTATTTATTAACTACTAAAAACTAAATCTAATACATTTGGTGGACCCGGACCTAAGATGAGTTCTGGGGTTTAAACTTAGTCTTCTACGAATGATACTTCAGTTAAATTTAATTACTTTTCTTGAGTTTTTTGTATGCATGTTATTGAAGTACGCAAGAAAAAATATAAAAAAAATATTAACTCGGAATTGAACGGAAAACTGAGTTAAACCGAGACTTTTTCTGGTACGAAAATCGGTTTCGAACCGAAAAATGTTTTTAACTGTACCGAAACAAAAACCAGATCTGATTTCAAACTCTGGTTTATTTATTTACTAAATATGGATTGAATGTAAGAACATACACAATTTTAAACCAATTCCAAAAGTTGAACTGGTAAGACCTTGTGGATCCCTGAATGTCCTTTTGGTTGCTTTTGCGGAATATTATTAATCAATTCTTTTATTACTTTTTATTTCCTAGTATTACACTAAATAATTATTATTTATTAGTTTATATTAATTTTTGTTTTTTTTTTGAAAACAGTTTTTCACCGTCATTTACATTTTTAAAGTAACTTAAAGTTACCTCCATTAACTAAAGTATATGATAAAGTATATGATTTTTATTAGAAATTTATGCTTTTTATTTTGCTGATTTGTGTTTTCTCATGGAGAAATACTAGTTCGAAAACTCATATTTATAAATTTTTAATATAGTATTTTTTATTTGAAGTTTATACTCCAAAAATAGCTTCCACATCAGTTTCTATACTCGCATCTTGAGAATGCCAAGGAAGTTAGAATTTATTTCAATATTCTCAAACAATGCTGCAGCATAAACAAGTTATTTCAATTATTTCAGACTTAACAAAAGTTAAATACTTAACCATACATAATATTCATATTACAGATACATACTACGGCGCGCATCAGTTATGTGGATGCATACTCCTCAAAGTGTGTTAACTACTGCACTCTGAACTCTCATGAGGTTGCACTTGGTTTTTGCACTGCAACATGGAATTTGCATGCTAACATTGTTATTGTAATGCTTATTGCCACTCAGAAGGCTACATTAGGTGCACCGCATGTTTCGTTTATCACATTAGGTATAGGTAGTGCAACTATTTTTATAAATTTATATATGTAATGCATTTTTTTCTAGATTTAATTAAGTTGTTTTTATTATAACTCAATTTGATATAATAGATCACTTGGGCAGCCCAAGTGTCTCAGCAAGCAGATTGAGTCAAAGCAAGCAGATGGCGAGTGCTTTACAGGTATTGGTAATAGGAGGGAAATTATATAAATCCAGTGGACCAAATAGCACAGAGATGAAAAATTTCGTCAACAAATCCCTTCCCCACTTTATAATTTCTGAGTGTATTTTTTTAAGACAATGTCTCAAATGGAGCTAAGTGATGGTAGCTGATTTCTCAGAATACAGATAGAACCCAGTTAGAAGTGAAATCAACTAATATGACTGTACGTGAATAGAGGATGAAACAGCGCTATACATGTTAGCTATCTATCAGTTAGTGAAGCAGTGAGAAAAAGAAAAACAGGTTAGTTAAAAAATCTAATAAGAATTGTATTTAATTCACCTATTATTGGAATATTAGTAAGGTAGAGGGAGAGTGAGTATGTGGATAGAATTCCACCTCATTAGTATGGAGTCAATAGGATTCAAATTCGTATTATGAAAGCAAAATATATGGAATACGTCACAAGTCAAGTTTCAGTTGGCGATCAGGTTTGAGATATATAAATTAATACGCGACAATTAATAGTTTAGCTCGACTATACCAGGATCTAAATATAAGTTCTTCATTACTGGTGATATCAGACAGAGATCTGTTAAAAACTTTCTGCAATACAAGTGTGGTTTTTAAGGGGTAATTACGTTAGCCCCTGTCTGTACTTGGTCTCGCGATACTAGATAGAGTTAAAGCTCTATGTAGATGTTTTTTTTAGTCATTTTTGGAAATTTTAAGAGTGGTTGAAGGTCTGTTTTTGGTTCTATCTAATTCTTTAAATATTTTTCAAAGCATGTTTTTAGACCAAATCGTAGTGGAATGTTTATCAAAAAAAGTGATTAGGGATTCCCTACTAAATTTGTGACTAATACTCAACATTTTTTATTTTATAAATTTTTATTTAATTTTGTTTTTATATTACTTTTTTATTGTTTTTTTTTTATTTTATTTTATTTTTTTTTCTTATTCATTTTTCTATTTACTAAATTTTATATATTTTTTTCTTATGTAATATTTTTATTTTATATTTCCTTAATCTAACTTTTTTATTTATTTTTAATTATTTTATTTCTTTTTCTTTACAATTTTGTTTTATTTTAAATTTTATTTTTTATTTTATTTGTTTATATAACTTTTTTATTTTTATTTTATAGGGGTTTTTGAATAACAAAGAAAAAAATAAAGGACAAACACAAAAATTTATTTTAATTTTATTGAAGTTTGGCTGACCATACAACGCTGTTTCGAGTATTGCCAAGTACTCTTGAGACTGCAAGTACCAGGAATAGAACTCGGGTCCTGCCATATGTGAAGCTCAGAATCAGCGCACTTTAACCAACAGATCCAAAGCCGTACTTCACTTTTTTGTTCGCATATTTTTCTGGAGTTTTGTTACTATTACTATGAATAATTTTTTTATTTATTTTATTTTATTTTTAATTTTTTATTTTATACTTTTTTCTTCTGCTACGTTTTTTTATATTTTTATATTTCCTTAATTTAATTTTTTTTTAATTTTTGTTTTTTATTTCACATTTTTTTTTATTAAATTTTATTTTTTATTTAATATGTTTTTTTTTATTTTGTATTCCTTTTTGTATTTTTATTGATTTTTTATTTTATGTTTTTATTTTATTTTATATTTTTTCATTTTCATTTCATATTATTTTATTTAATTTTTTTTTATTTTATTTTTATTTTATTCTATATTTTACATTTTTCTTAACCTTTTATTTAAATATCGTGAATATATATTTCGACAACTAATACAATATTAATTGTTCAATCTATATAAGTCTTATTGGCAGAACATCAATGTCGAAATCGATATGATATCCTAAATAAATAAATTAAAATGTGTTATAATATATATATATAATATATATATATTATTATATATATATATATAAAGAGTTTATTACACATCACGTTAATTTACTTAATTGATAAAGACTTTATTATATATATTTCTTTATACAACATTATTTCAACAGCAACAACTAATATTGATAATACTGATAGTGATAGAATTGTAAAAGATAAATTATTGAAGAGTTAATAAAAATAAATTAATCATTATCTTTGAATTTTTAATTTTCTTCGATAAAATAATGAACGATTGATTTATTTTTGAGGCCCTCCAACCCATTCAGTGATTTGTATTGGCCGGCGATCTTATGTGATCTGGACAGCCCTGGTCTACAATGAAGTGTTACAAATTACTATATAAAAATGTTGAACAGGTTCAATACACTTCGCGAATTATAAATCAAAAATTAAAAAAATATGATGATGGCAGTTTTTTTACCAGCTCATGTCACAATCAATTTTATTTTCACAACTAAATAAATTGAATTATTTACTTAAGCCTAACGAGTTTAAGTTGATCAAAATCAGAAATGTGCAAATTTGATAATTCACCAAAAACTTTTACAACTTAGATGAAAGATATTACCATATCCACCCTATCCTTCCCATCTAGCACTTTCGAAATATCATTTATCTCTGGTTTTGTGTAGTTCTTTCAAACCAAAAAATCTTTATTTCGGATAAAGTCGTCAAAAATGGATTTGGATCAGTATGTTTTTCAACAAAGATCAGAAGTGAACTTAAATCATGTTACTGCTAGAAAGATGGCAAGTGGACCAAAATATAGAACATAAAATTTAATTAAATATTTATATATCCTGAGGAAATTTTTTCCTGAAAACCCTATTATAAATATTTATTTGTTATATCTCAATATAATACACATCGTTCTGTATTAGGTACACTTAATGTATGTTTGTTAATGTATGTTTCTATAATGGATTCCCGGATTGAAATATATTCGTCCTACACTAAGTATTTTTAACATTTAAGGGAATTATTCGGAATTAGTATTGGAGCCAATGATTGATGTTTGTAGCTCACTTTTCACTTTGGCATTGCAAACTCAATTTCGTGACTCAAGTTTGCTATAAGCATTAGGAATTTTGTAAGTATAAACATTAGAGATAATTTCGAAAATTGCTTTGCACGAACCTATTAACACGAATGTTGTGGTTTATACCAGATATGTTGCAACCTAGTCGTTGCCAATGCCATTGTACCGACATTTGTAATCTCATAAGCACATGCAGTTTCTTATAAAATTTCGCCTGTCTTTGAAATGTATATAAACCCATTGAAATTTTTATGCAAAAATAAAGAAGCGCCAAATACTTAAATGCTCACTAAGTTTCATAATAAAAATTAAAATGACAACGGAATTCCTTTTAAACTTTAATTATAAGGCTGTGCGAAGAGCCCCAACGCACAAGTAAGACCCTAGCAAATTCTTCCAAGAATCACATTAAAAAAAAAAACATATTAGAAAATAAGGTTGCCCATCAAAATAGAATCGCGATATGTAACTTATTTCTAAATCCTTGCTAATCAATTAATCAGATATACCAGATTTATTGTGCAGTTTAATTTTAATTATAATTTAATAAAAGATAAATAAAAGATAAATTTTGATTTCGCTTTCCTAATAGTTTTGGGTAGGGAATTGAGCATATTGGAACCCACCAGGGCTATTGATAAATGCAAGTATATTGCCAATATCAGTATAAATCTGGAACTACCACTGCATAAATTGAAACATGGGGCTGTCAAAGTTTTAAGCCTGGATCTGAATAAGGCTGGTAAGAAACACAATAAGTGTATCGTTGTCTTATTAATTGGAGGAATTAGGTAATTAGTACGAAAACTATTTTTATTTGAATTGAATTTTGTATTAAATGTTGTGTCTAAGCCCGATTTATATATAAAATATCTTTATTTGAATAAAAAGTATTAGTTACTAAATAGTGTATCTAGATTTTATAGAATTATTAACAATATTTGTGAGGCTACATAAGTTATGATTAAAATGTGTCGAGTACATATATTATTTATCGAATCGATATTTTTTTCGTGTATTGGTTGGGCTATCCACAATTTACGTTTAACTGTCCGGCAGAAGTGACGATTAGTTCATTTTTGTTTTCCGAGTAAATGAGGAAGACGTATAAGCGTATTAAAGTTGGATCAAAAAATTCTAAAATTTTCGAAAGCAAAATTAAGTGCCGAAAATGTTAAAGAAGGTCTTTGTTGCCGATACTATGTAATAACTGTGAGTTTATAGATCGTATAAACCATTTTAAGAGAGTCAAGAAGCTATTGAAGATGGCATGAAGTCTGTGAGTTGTAATATAATCATTAGCTATAGAAACGTGAAAAAAATGAAATATGCTGTGCTGAAGGGTTATTAATATCATAGGGCTCAGTGTAAGAAATTTTTTCAAATATTTTGGAGATACAAACAAGTGGCCAAAAAACCTGTTACGAAAATTGGTTGTTGGCCTTCCATATTGTGGCGAAACATAACATCACTTAGGGTATTCAGACGTGCTCAGAAACATATTAAATTCATAAAATTTTATGAATGTTTGTTTTTGTGGAGTTACTATGTCACCGAGCTATGTATTTGTACTCTTACTGTATTACGATAAGCACTCTATTCCCCAGACTTGATACCTTGCGACGGCTTTATATATCCCAAACTCGAAAAAAACACTCTAGAAAGCTAGTATAGGTTTGGAAAGAGTTTGGGAGCCAACTCTCGACTATACTTAAAAAATCATTAACTGGAAACTACTTTGATCTAAGTGTATGAAATCGAAATGCTTTGATGGGGTTGGAATAAATAATAATGTAACCCTTTTTGTAGTATCTACAACTCTTTAAAATTTTTATTCCTGTTTCAAAGTTTTACTCACTATATACTGATATTTACATAAGCTGGCTATGTAATTAGCAGAAGTGATAAGTCTTTTAAAATATAATGTATCTTATTTATGAAACTTCATTGCAGTGTTTAAAATGAATGTGGATTCATAATGAGTGCATGTCCTTAACCTGGTACTTTTTTTTTTATAAATAAAATTATATGCATAAATGTATTGTACTTATACTATTTCCTTTTTAAGTTTTAAATTATTTTCTTTTAGCTATTGTTATGGAGTAAGTTTAATTACTTCTGGGTTTTTTCTTAAATCGTGAAACATAAATGGACTTAAGACACAAACTGAAGATTGAAGTAGTATTCGCATGGTTAATGAAAAGTTACCGCGACAAACTCATAAATTTGTTCTATGGGAATTAATAATCTGGAGTAGCAGACTCCTATAATTAGCTGGTAATTTTAAATGGACTGATATGTCAATGAAGGTAGCACGTTAGCAGAATCAGCCGTTCTTTACTATAAGCTCACTATTAAGTAGTAATAGCTTTAATGTTATATGTATTATATACTACTCTAAAATTATGTTTAGACAGGGTAAATACATTTATTCAGTGCTAAATTAAGTCGCCACATTTGAAAACTGTTCACACTGTTCTAAATGATATCGTGTTATGTATAGAATGTCGCTTGTTAGAATTTTTAAATAATAATGAGTAGAAGAACATGTTAGGAGTTGCTGGTTCCACAAACAAGATTGTTTATGCCTTAGGTTGTACCTGAAAAAAATTTAGCAAATAGTTTCAGCAAGAAATCATTTGAAGTTATGGATAGTGAGAAAAAAAAATTTTAAAAAAAATTAAAAAGGTTATAAGGGTTTGAAGTTGGTCAAATTTATGCGAAATCACAATTTCGCTAAAATTGCATAAAACTGTAAACAATTCAAGAACTAATGGACGAATCATGCCCATTTTTTCCATACATTTGTGGTGTTATGTATGTAATAAAAGTATAAAGTTCTGTAGGAGTAAAAAATTTTCTTTAACGATAATGAACGATGTTTTATAATATTTTGTATGGGAAGTGGGTGTGGCAGTGTGCGAAATACCATTAAAAAATTAAGACATATGTATGTATTATAATGTAGGTTTTTTAGACACCAAAATTCAACTTGCTACCTATCATAGTTTTTGAGAAAACTAGTAACATTTTTGAATACTCCATTTTTTACCCCGAAATATTGAGGAGTTCCGGTAGGCCGATTGGGTTCAAATTAGATTTAAAAGACAATCTCAAAAACTATATTTTAGGAAAATTTTATTTCATTTTACATTTCTAAATTTTTCATTTCATTTATTTTCAATATCTCTAATGGTTTCGAAAATATCTAATTCTAGAATGATAGAATGATAGTGATTCTAGAATGATGATAGTTTAAACTAATTTCAAATGAAAGATTTGTTGTGAATGATATTATTGTAGATGCGATCTGATAATAATAATATTCACTGAAAATTACGAACGGCGGAATTAAAGATGAATCTCCATAAAACATCTCATTAGGAAGGAAATCAATAGAATGGAAAAAATTATCAACTAAATGTATATTTATTTTATAAATAATAAAAAAAAACAAATACTGTGTATTAGTCTTTAAAAATAATTTTTAGGTAAATTTAACTGAACCATTTTTGAATTTAAATATAACCGATAGTGTGAAGGTTTAATAAACCGCATTTTCAACCTAGCCAATTGTTCTGAGTATCAATTGCCGGCAGAAGATCAGATATTGTATCTGCGCTTTGTTCTTATCAACATATATACACTATTTAAGCTACTGAATATATATTGCCTCAGAAAGATCATACAGGAAGTGAACGGTCTAGATGAGTTGTGCTATTTATATTTGAAAATTGTTAAATATGTCAAAATATATGGAAGAAACATTCCACATGAGATTTTGTACGAACAGATTTATTCTATATTAAAAATGAAGACTCTTCAGTTATTTCAGATTACTTGATCTTAACATAAGGAACATGAATATATATCCTTCTGAATTACACCAAAACTGAGTTTGCTTTATTTTCAATCGTTAGTGTCTCCAATGTGTCTTGGAAAGATGGGTAAAGTCTAGTGTAATTGCATCGCACTACATTAAAAGTATAATGCTGTTATGACAGACTAAACAGATTTTGGTTAATGGTGTTACTAGTGTGTTTCTGCTGTTGTTAATGGATATGGGTAAAATAGCTGTAGGTGGTGACATTGATCTCCATCGAATTATAAACAGCTTTAGGTTAGTGGCAGCGCAAATCTAGATATCACTGTTAGTAATAAGTGTTTGATCTACTTATTGGTGACAAAATTTACTTTGAAACTGGAATGGAAGAAACAACGTGGCGAAGATGTTACAAATGAAATATTCAGAATAACTATTGATGACATAACTATAACTTATATCAGAATATGGAGATTTACAGTACTACGGGATCAAAAATAAAATTTATGTTATAGCCATGAATACTGTTGGCAGAAGGGAGTTGCTTTGTAATGTAATAAATAATAAATTTAATAATAAACAAAATTCATTAGTTATATTTATTAATAAATATACACTTCAATCTTTTATTTAATCCTTCAATAAATATAATAAATAGAATAATAAATATATGTATATATGTATTCATTTATACTTTTGTTCACCATTACGTATTAATATGTTGATTAGTATTTTAATGTATGGTTCAGTTTCCTGATGATGACTTCAGACTAAAGTCGAAATATGGATTAAAAAATTAAAATTAATGTGAAATTAAATTGTGATTTCTTTATCTTAATTTTTATTCTTTAACAACAAAAAAAATCTTCACCAATTAGCCTGAAAAACACTACCAATAATTCAGACCTTGTCAGTAATTGTCTTTTCTAAACTATATTTACCTCTTTTGGAAAACAGTACTGGGTCAACTATTACATTACCATAACTTTGTACACATAATAACAAATGCCATTTCTATTTCTGTTCCTGTTTTTGAAAGAATAGAATGAAGTTTAATTAATCCCTTAACATCTTTCCTAGTTTTTGTAATTCTAAGTCATACCTATTCAAAAGGAGTAATTTTTTTAGAAACAACTTTTAAAAATATCCAGCCTATTCACTGATAAATAGAGTACGATGAGTCTTTTATGAGTTCTAAGTTTTGGACAGATTAAAAGTTATAATATATTCACATATTGAAGTCAGGCCAACTAAGCTTAAAGTTTTTCTGCCATTAAAGAAATCGGCTGTAAATCCTGTAACAATTTTTATAACAAATGAAACATTTTTCTTCTGGAAAGTATTTATTACTTTTGAATAAAAACTTTTACGAGTATTGAAATTAGTCAATGGATTAATAGATTTAGTTTTTCACAGATCTCTGAAATTTGTCATTATTTAATCTTTAGAAATGACTTTTCGTTGAGATATAATTAAGTTATTTTCTTAAAAATTTAAAAACTAAATAATAAATTTATTTGAAAGTTTTTTTGTGGACTTTTGGATCAATATTATTATTATTTTAAAATAAAATACATTTGTTATAGTTGTGAATAAATAAATATTTTAATCTTTAATTTATTTCTTTAATGAATAGAATAAATAAAATATTTTTCAAAATAAAAGTTAAATTAGCCTTAGACCCCATAAGAAAACTGTAAACTAAAGTTTGATCATAATATAATCGCAATATATTAGTATATATAGTATAAAGATACTTAAAGTAATATAGTAATAGTAGTAATAGTTATAAAATGCTGTCAAATTCTATAAGCTAAAATTATCTTTGAAGTTATGTCTATATCTGAACCTTTTTAAAAGCGCTACGCACTGTATAACAACCACGCGACACTGAGTTTGTTTTCAAAGATCAGTAAGTTTTGGTCCTAAAACACGCCTTAATAAATTTAAAAAAAGAAGGGCTTAGTTATGGCTTAACAAGAGAGCTTCAAATACTCTTAACATTCGCAAAAATGTTTAAAAGAATTTCTATATATAGGTTTAACTCTATCTGATGTCATTAAGTATCAAATCGCCTATGTGTGACTTACTGCCAGATAGGCTAACATCACTTAACTTCATACTTTGAAGAAAAACTTAACACTAACTTGACAAATGTTTAGTGGTTGGTTTAATGCTGTTATCCTGGTATCCTATTTCATCCCATCAAAAATTACCTGTGCAGAGTTAAGTATGCAGTTAAGTACTATTTCTTGTTGAATTTAACGGATTTTTTTTTTGGCACTATATCGGTCACATATCCTAATGTATTGTAGGTTTGCTCTATTAAATATTATTTTAAAAATACTAAATGTAATACCTTATACAGATGAACCGTATCGCACTAGTATGTGCACTAATACATTTTTTAGGTCATTTTAAAGTAAAGATTTCATGGTACACGTCACTTTTCTTGTTATCTTGTATTATCTCACACCCACACAAAGTAGTTAAATCCAGCACAAATACCATAATTGCATATTGGGCAGTGATGAGAAAGAGTCTATGGAACATTTGATCACCAACTGTGATGCACTAAGCCACAGACGACAAAATTCTAGGTGCACATCAACTAGAGAATGAAGACATTCAAAAGCTCCTTCCGAAGGAGCTGGTTCGTTACTTCGATATACTGAACTTCTAAGTACAAAGGAGTGGACCATAGATTAAGCTGGCTGCAATGCATAAAGGACCATATCTTGTGTATTCCTTGCACTTCTAAAATGGACACACAATTAAATCAAATTTCACCAATTATTCCAATATTTTGATGTCTTAAGCGTTTTAAATGTTCTGGCATATTGGATCATGGACCACAATAAATTATAACTAAATTTAATAGAAAGTAAATCTAAATTTATATAAATTACTGAAATATCTATCAAACATAAAAAACTTGCATAATTGCTGAGAACCTAATTCATCGTATTACGTCGTATGTCTTATGGGTTGGTTTTCCGTGTCAGAAGAGCTAATAAAAGCAATAAATTCGAATTATATGTAAAATTACGACGATACACAACTTATTGCTGTTAAAATGTTATTTTTTTGTATTTGCATGGCATATATAAATTACGAATGTACACATATCATGCACAATAACGTTGTCCTTGCGACAAATATGCTTCAGCAAATAAGTATCTCGTATTTCACTAAGCAAACCCATTTGTTGTTTAAATATTAAATTTCCGGTAGTTTGTTTATTGGCAAAAATAAAAACATATTAAACAGAAAGACATGCATCATTACTGAGATTAAAACATATTCATCCATATATAAGTGTCCACGTACATACGCACACATATATCGATTTAAAAATGTATCTATCCAAATGTATAAATATTTAAGTACGTAAGTTTGTATGCCTCTACGCTCATTACTCGTTTTGTCTGTCGGTAACTGCGTATATAGAGTCACGCTTAACTGGCCAATGCATACCGGTGAACTACTATATTGTTTATCTTCAGTAAGTCAAACTTTAAAAAATCAATATTAGAATCAACATGAAGACATGGTCTACATATCGAAAATATTGAAATATATGAGTTATATGAATCCGAAACTAGTTAATTTAGTAAAAATAATTTCAAAAACAAAAGTTGGAATACTGCCGTTTAAGGATTATTTTGTGATTATTTTATTCACTTGACTATGCAGCGAAATCTAATAGGTTTTCTATACAATGGAGAGAATTCGTTTCGCGAGATGCGGCAAAAGGTTGAGTACTATCGTTTAGGGAATGTTAAGGAATGTTTTACTCCCATGACTTTTTTTGCCATAGGTATCTGTTACTTAAAGGATATATGTAAAACTCCCGAAAATCGGAGTGGACAGCTACCAAAAAAATTGTTTGTACTACAGTTTAATCGCTATTCAATCGCAGCGATTAAATTCGTTATATACTAAACACGCACGTGATAGGCATGCTTGGAGAATTTAAATTTGGTTTCAGAAACCGTGATTTCACTTTACTGGGATGAAGTTTTTACAATGCTGCGGAAATCGTCTCCATTAATTCCTAAGAGGTGGTTTATTTGGTTCAAGTCTCACACGGTGGCTCTCGATGCTTCCATTTCCAAAAAAAACGTGATTTCACTTCACAATTAACAAAGCTTCAATAGTTAATATCTTAAAAAAAACAGTTGTGTTTTCTTAAAAAATCTTGTAGCTCATTTAAGTTCTGTTTTTTACTAATTCTTACTCATTTTAGTAATTTTTACTAAGTTCGGTTTTTTTACTAAGTGGTATATACTTTTCCATTCCTAATTATTTAAAGATATATGGTTACTACCAAAAAGATTGTTAGTCGGAAATTGAATTAAAAATATTTACGGAAGTAAATGCTACTATCATCTCATTTTCATTAAGGTTTCAGATAGGCTTATGTTGAATTCTTTTAATATTTAACATATAAGAAGTGACGAATAACTTCTGTTTTAGTTAAACTCTATAATACTTTATAATTGTGTTGTCCAGATTTGTTACTATTTAATCTGTTAAGGTCATATCAAACGTCCATAATTCACGATGTTTTATTAATCTTTATTCTTTAATTAATCTTGCATCCTAAATATAACGCGCTAAATGTGTAATCCACGTTTTACTTATGGACACGTTTTGGGCTTTGAACTTATAAGTTGTAATTGTATTTCCATTTAAGCCTCTCAGAAGACTGTCTCATTAATTATCTTAATTTTTTGATTCACAGTATTTCATTTGATTTCCAACTGTTCACTCAAAAAGTTAACGGCTTTACCGAAAGGATAATTTTTTTCTTATATCACTTTAGATAGGATATTTAATATCCTGAATATAATAAGGTAAAAACGTTTATAACTTTTAAGGTGTATATATTATTTTAAATATATTTTTGCGCTGTAGTCTATTTCATCGCAGATAGAAAACAAAGTTGCCGGAATCGAAAAGTCCGTTTTTCTTCATGTATTAAGAATACCATTCTTTTTTTTTCATCACAGTACATCTGAAGTGAAAAGTATAACCTTTGACAACTTTTAAGTTTGGACTAAAGGAAATCAGAACCATTACTTAAGCACTTCCGCTATTCGTATATGTTTTGAACAATTTTCTGAAATATTTCATCACACTGAAACCTATTAATCAATTCATCAGAACATGTTCTATGCAACTGCCCAGCGGTGGCAAGACGTAGACTCGATTACCTTGGTAGCGGGATTCTGGTCCCAAATGAAATAGGTAAAATTTAGCGCACTGCAATTATAACATTTATAAATAGTCTAAAATTGTACTAGTTGAACCTATAGGCGCACAATAGATCTTTTAGGTTGGGGTGCACAAATAGCCTATTTAAATAATAATAATTAATCAATTATTATATATATTAGAGAAGTATTGACACCGTGACCTTCTGTGCCTTGCCACGTTAATTAAAACGGTGTTGGTCAGTAATAAATGTCAGAATTTATGTCTATTAAGAGTTAATATATAAATTTTTTTAAGTTGATTGGTAAACATATTCAAAAAAAAATTGCCTTTTAAATTTAGACTCAAAAGAAAAATATCAAAATGGTAGTTGTAGTTCAAAAATGGCAATTGTGGTGTGATTCTCTGTATAACAAGCCAAAAAGGACCTTAAATTGCGATGATCATTTGTGATATGACTCTCCGTATAACAAAACCCTAAGAAATACAACTAAGAATATAAGTAAAGTCATTTTGGTTTTTGAAGATTTTTGACTTTTATTTAGAGCGTTATTTTTAGTATATTTCTATACATATATCAGCAAATTCGCTTTTGCCTTCATCAGGAGAATTCCTAATACTCCTAAATATAGCAGATAAAATTAAGTAAATAAATAAAACTTTAACACTTCATTAAAAGTAGGATATTAGTATATGAAGCTGAGAGAACATACTAGGATAGTACAGATATGTTCCTGAATTGTTTTTTAGAGAAATGATTATATATCATAAATAAATTACCAAAATATTAAAATAGAATATATCACACTCAGATTAGTATAATGTTTGAGGAAAATCAGAGAAAACTTTCGCACCTTTTCTTTTTTATGCATAGAAACCGCACGACAGGTCCACAATGTGTGATAGGTCTTGAGAGTTTGATGCTGTTGGGATTGACGATATGTCATAGAATATGCCTACATGATTGCAGCAACTGAGATTACTATTGTTTTTAATAATTTAATTTCGAAAGGAAAAAATTAGAATAACATAAAGAGTCTTTTAATTAAAAGTACTTAAACAGAGTTTTATCAGTCTCATCCACTTCATTCACTTTAACTGTCAGCGCAGCCAGTATCTGCATGTGTGCTCAAAGAAATTTTAAACAAGAAAATGGAGCAAAACCTCATATGCATTTGCCTTTCACAGTTAGTGAAACATTCAATTCGCAACTATTTTCCTTATTGTTTTGTGTGATTACAAATATCGTATGGCGGTCTGTTCGTCCTTCCTTCCACACATTGGTTGGGTCTGTATGTGGTGCTTATGAAACGATAAAGCCGAAGCGCTTCGTCAACTGAGCTGTCAACATTGCAAATTATGGAATTTTTTTGGCAGAGAATCTATTCAGCTTTGGTGGGAGCCAGAGCGTTTGGTCTGGAGGCTGATGTGGGTGCTGAAGTTGGTATTTAAGTTCGTTAACGTTCTGTAACTATTAATTTATGTCTGTCGGCAACTGATAGCAACTAATCTTCTCACCAAACTTTCAAAGCGAATCAAGCCTTTTTCTCTCGTCAATTTATGAAAGAAATTCAATTCAAAAATTTTTGCTGCTGCTTTGATTTTGCAGCAACAAAGGTTTAGTTAGAGTTAAGATGTATGCCTCGGTTGGGAACGCTGGGTGTGCAGCTGTGTGCACAGTAGTTTCTGTTTGACTCTGTAAGTCAGTCATTCAAGTCGTCATTTGAGCTTCAATCGGCGAATGGAAATTGGCTTATTAACTCAGTTGAAACGTCAGTGCTGCAGGGTTGTATTAGGCCACCACACATTTCCATTTGTTTCCCATCACAATAGCACTATGTGCCAGGATATTTGCTTGTAATCAAAGAGTGTGTGTCTGTCTGGTTCTATCATGGCTTGTGCATCGAATGCCAAGCATACGTACACTTAATTGTATCTGCTTCATAACAAATTATTTCAACTGATAAGCCTTTCTCATTCATCGCATTCTCGTTTATTGTTTTAAAATGAATTCCTTTTCAAAATGATTTGAAATCAAGGAAATGGAAATTTGAGGTTTTATTATCTCGAAGGTATAAACCATTTGAGTGACTGCTCACATACAAACTTAAATGTTGGTTCATATAATATAATTTGAGTACGCTTTGTTCTTTTTAGCTACTTTTCGGATAATAAATCTAAAGACTTTAAGAAATATTTGAGGCAGACAATATTAGTGGATTTCAATGAAATCATTCATTTGTTCACTCACAATTGATTTAATATTTTAATAAGAAACATTTGTTATGCGTAAAAAGTTAAGAACTTTAAAATTAGTCCACTTTTAAATATTTGGGACCTCACATAATTTTTTACATAAAAAATAATTCTTCTTGTTCAGATTTACTAAGCAACAAAAGAAGCTGGGAGCGCATTAATCAGACCTACCAGCTAATGAATAGCACAATCGCAAGGTTCATTGACGGCTCGCTTATGGAGGAAGATGCCGGAGCGGATATAATCGGACCAGGCAAGATGCAGTGGGAAACGTTGGGAAGAAATACTAGCATTTTCCAAGTGGACATTTACGCAATATTCAAGTTCGTATTTATCAATATTGACCGGAATTATCAGACTGGTGCAAGAATCAAATCAGGTCCCGATTCTCTGGGTGCCGGAATATACTGGCATACGCGGAAACGAATATGTAGACAAACTGTATATAACCGAAGCCAGTACAAGACTTTCGGCAGGGTAGATTAAGCCTGGCCTCATGCAGTTCTATATTGCACAATCTTGGAAGAATCGATATTATCTAAAACACCTATGACTTGATCTTATAAAGTCTGAGTATGTAATGCTATGTCGCTTTTGATTTGGCAACTAAGTATATAAATATTATTATATCTTAAAAAGTGACCATATATCAATTTTCATTTGCGATTGGCAAGAGGAAGGATTGAGATAGAAGTTCTCATCAAACAAGTACCAAGTCTCACTAGCTCGTAAGCGTGTTCTTTCCTCTTGTAGTAGTGCTCGTTGGAACTACTATCTAATAATTTGTTAAAATATCTGCATTCGTGAACTATACTGAGTTAGATACAACACTGTTGAATTGATGATAACAGCTGCCTGACTGTCTGTGTGAATATAGCTTCTCTACAACTAAAGCTATTTTGAAGATTTTTGGTATAGACTGTATGTTTTTTGGCTTGAATTACTTTTAACTTGCGGTATCTCGATTTAATGTACTTTGAAATGAAACAATCTGTATTGAAGAAGCCCCAGTGGCTTCTTTAGTAGTTCTCACAAAAAAGTTTATTATTGAATTAGGCATATGCTGACACAGATATGGGTGTTGAGAAGCTGAAGTTTCCCGTGGTGTGCTTTATAGTTCTGATCAGGTACTTTATCATTGGAGCTGCCACGTAGCCAAGAAGAGATTAAATTAGAGGTATTGCCAACTTTTATGGTTTGTTTTATGGTTCGACACCAATAAAAGTTCTGATCAGGAACTTTACCATTGGAGCTGCCACGTAGCCAAGAAGAGATTAAATTAGAGGTACTGCCACCTTTTATGGTTTGTTTTATGGTTCGACACCAATAAAATAGGAGATATTTATAACATCAAATATACAGAGATTTCCAAAAGTACTGAACTGCAACAACATAATTTTTTATTTCTTTTTATTAATTTAATTTTTGGTTGACCATAATACATATATTTCGAGTAGTGCCAAATACTCCTCATTTGTGATTTTGGAAGTATTTCTCATATTTAATTATTCGAAAATTATTTTTTGAGACTAGTAAATTCTAGAATAATTTTAGTTTTTAAGTGAAATAGTCACTGCAGTCATAAATGACGTTAAAATCGAATTTAATAAAAAATCAATCATGTGATTTCATATATGCATGTAGTTAGGAATACAATGGATTTTTAAAAATGAATTTATTTTAACTATTATAAAATAAGATAAATTATTATTCCTTGAAAAAAATTTCCGTTTATTACAAAAAAAAAAAAAAATCACAAAAAAATTTAAATCATCACCAGAATTTGGAAAATCAGAAAAACTATGAATTTTGCTCAATTTCGAGTTTCTAAATAGTTTTGAAGCCGTATCCTGTTGAGTGTTGCTAATTGATTTTGCCATATCTAACGCTGGTTTTGCCAAATGTTCATATATTCTTTCAAAATCTTAGCAATAGCTCCAATTCCATTTCCAGTGATAACATCCAACTTATCCATAGTAGAAAGTGCTATATAATATCCAGTATCTGCGATCATGTATGCTTGCTCAGGATCGCTTAGTTCGTAATAGCAGAATAATGCGTAGTTTAAATTTAGTGAGAATCTCTCCTCGTGCTCCATTTCATCTAGGGTTGTGAAAAAACTTGCTGCTATATATGACATCTCAGCTTCCATTAAGTTAAGCTTATGTGCTTTGCCTGTTGTAAATTCTAACAATATGCAGTAATAATCTCCTTTAAACTTATTGCATATCATCTTATGCTCGTTTGAAATGGAATTGGGAATTAGCTTATCAGTTATAAGCTTTATGAACTCATGGCATAGGTCACAAATTCCTTGCTCCACTTTAGCTATTTCGTTCAACATAATTAAGTGACTTGGGGACTTTTCAGCCTCACTGCCTGAATCAGATAGATCGTACTCAGCTAAATGGCGTTCCTTAAAGTACTTTAAGGCCTTCGATACACGCTCTTTTTCCACGGTACATTTGTAGGCTGCGTTTAGCATACACAGCTCTTCAATGCTTATCTTTGGGTCAGTATTAATCACGTGCTTTAAGATTTGAATTACTTTAACATGTTGATTTGTTAATTTCGCTAATTTAGCATCGAGTATTAACTTTTGACGTTCGTTCAACATTTTGGCGGAATAAAAAAGCAATCCACCGGGAACTCGAGTATTTATGTTGCAAGTTCAACAAAAATCGAATATTGAACTTCTTCTAAAATGTGTAGTAGATAGTTTATTAAGTATTTTGAAGATAATTGAAGAAAAACTAACCAATGTTGAAAGTCAATAGCGGAAGTGGTAAGGAAAGCGATGCTTTGTTTCGGAAACACGAATCTTTTGCAACGTTCAATATATAATCTATAATGGACAGTATACCGATTATGTGTATATAGAATAATTAGAGTAATTTTATAAGTTTAACTATATAATAATATTGGTAAACATTGAGACTCACCTGCATAAGCAATGCCAATATCAAAAATACCAAAAGTAAAATTAATTACTTGGTAATAACGAATGGAAGCGTCACACAGTGCTCCTCAAATAAGTAAAAAAAAGTAGATACACTAAAATATAAAAATATAGAAGCTATAGTAAACAGGACCTCAAGATATTAGAAGATTTAGTATTACCTGCATTAAACAGATGTTCCAAAAGTTAAAAACTGTATAAAGGGTTATTGACTTTTGGTATCAACGAACGGGTAGTCTCTGTGGCGCACCTTACTTCCGGAGATTAATATCTCAATTCACAATATAGTCAATCACGCAGTACGAAAGTGACAACACATTTAGCCACCTCTAAAATAATCAGTAAGTTAGACAGTTATAAGTATTATTCCGACATAAATTAACTATTATATCGGTTCAAATGATAAACAATAAAATAACAACATTTGCGTGCGATGTCATATAAAAAAAATTATTGTTTTTACATTATCTAAAAATAGGAAGATAAGCTAAGCCAGTTTTAAGCCAGATTTATGTTTAAATGATGTGAATGCTATGGTTTCATTATGATCTTTACTATTGGAGCATCCATGTAGCCAATGGAAGATGTTATGTGAGAAACTGAAGCTCCTGTGGCTTCGTTTAGAGTTCTCACCAAGAACTTTACAATTAGAGCAGCCACATGTACTGGCAGATATGAGTGTTGCGGTGCTGAAGTATCTCGAGGTTCCGATCAGAAACTGTACCATTAGAGCTGATACATAGCCAAGAAGAGATTGGATTACAGGTACTGAAACCTTCCAATAACTTTACCATAGCTTTGAAACAGGTATAAATCAAAAGACAGATGGGGTTTGAGGTAATAAGTCTTCCGTGCTTTTCTCCATGGTTCACGCCAATAATTAAATCATTGAAGGTAACTATTCTTCAAGTTAAATTATTATAAAAGCAAACCAAATGATTTGTATACCCAAATAAAGTAATTTTTTTGTCTTACCTATTTTATGCGGACCGCCTATTCAAAGTTTAGCAATTAGCAAAGTCCAATATTTCAAGGTTTCGTGTATTTTCTTTCTCAAAAAAGAAACGAAATGTAAAAATGCGCCAATGTTCTACTAAAATTTTGTCCTAAAAAATTGAAACGAACAGAAGAAAATTATTGTTTGTTCTAAAACCAATAGTAAAAAGATTTTAGGGTAAGATTTTTTTCTAATTAAAAAATTACAATGTTACTTAGATTTTTTTAAAGTTAAAAATATAACAAAAAGTGCAATTAAGACATTTACATGATGCGTTTAATTTTGATTGGTAAATGGTTGAAATCTTTTCGGGCTTGGAAAAAAAATTATTATTGCAATTATAGCGTATAACATCTAGACAATGATTTTTATTAGGATGTCCTATAATGGAAACTGTGTCCTTATAAATATTTTTAAAATATTTCCTAAAATTTTAGGGACTTTTAATCTTTTAGATTTATTCTTGCTTCTGAAAAATAATATCCATAACAGCATATATTTTTGCAAACATTTATAGTAAAGAATACTTACAGAATTTTTGTAAGAACTACGAACCTGCTACCATATAAATTATTCTCTTTACCAAAAAGATTGAGTTCTGGCAAATTTCTACTCATTGACTCATTATCTGTTTTTCTTTATATTTGCAGTGTACATTTTGTGAGAGGTTCACTAACAGAACTACGACTAGCATTAAGTATATATGTATGTTTACACTCTTTGATGGCAGTCATAAGTTTGATGTTATTTATATGCTTCGACAGATTTATGGTTCATTTTTATTGTTTGACCCTTGTACAAACTAAATGAGGCCTTTTTCTCTTTTGTGTTTATTTTGCATAGTCCAACTGCAAAGATGAAAACACTATGACTCCCGATGGTGTATAGATCAATAAATCCAAATAATAAAATGGTTGAACCTTCGAACAAATTGATTATTATTTTAATTTTTATTTTTATTGGTCATGTATGTATTTGATTATTGGAATGCTAACTTTGATGGTGATCCTCAGAGGATGACTAACTAATAACCAAATAAAAATGCAATATACAGATAAAGAGCAACACAATCAGTAACATATTATGTATAAAATGGAACAGTCAACGAATGCATCGTGTCTTTAGTTCAAGGTTTGCTATTTTACAACATGGAAGCATAAATACATAATGTCTTTAAATTATGACAACTTATTAAGAAAATGGTGACGACTTTTCAAATCGAGTTTTTTGGTGACAGTTTGACTGGAGATTTGAACGATCTATATCTGACGAGGATGTGACACAAATGGTACATACTGATTGCTACAGAAGTGCTGAGTTATTTAATATAATTTCCTGTCATGAAGGCTCAAACTCAGGGTGCTCTTAATACACGTATCGATATATTGCGCCGATACACGTCTGGATAGTGTTTCCTTCTTGGTGAGAAGTGAGGCCTATCTTACACCTCCGCAACGAATAAAAGTAAATAAATACAGTAATTCTACTCTCGTATCCTAATTGCCACAGCCACATAATTACTAATTTTTTTATCGGCAAATTAAAGATTTGGATGCAGAAGTTCCAACAGGTCATTGCCACAAGACACACAATTCAGTTTCACATTTTGATGATGTGAATTAGTCACCACAATCATATAACTTATTACCACTGCATTTTCTGTGGAGAAACGTATAATATCGTGTTCATGCTAATTTGTATAAAGCTAAAAGTTATTAGTAGATAGATTAAATAGATTGAAAAACATTTAAATCATTTTTCTACATATAAACATTTTTATTATTGTAGAATTAACAAGACCTAATCGAGCTACAGAGACGTCACATGAGTCAGTGCATTGAACTCAACGTCCTCAACTCTCTGCTGCCAAACAGAGTAGTTAAAAATAAAATTGACAAAAACTATTTTAATGACTTAGGTATATAACCTATTACAGCCGACTTAAAAGTTAAACTAAATAAAATGTGTTAAAAAAATATCAACAAAAATATTGTATCACATAATTATAACCCTTTCGGAGCTTCAACATCCAACAAGATAGGTGAGATAATAAAAAATGGATGTAAGTGAAATTATCGTACCTTCTAAATTCGATGCTATGTTTGAAGTTGAATAAGTAATATTCATCGAACTATAATTGAAGTCTATAGAGTGGTGAACTATCAACTCACAAATTTCATGAAAAGTATTTTAATTTCTCACAACACATTGAGATGTTGATGGATGATAAATCTAATTTTATATTGTTTTATCTATTGATTAACATAATCATCCACTCACATTAAACTTAGAATTAAAGGGGTTTTAGTCTTAATAGGAAAATCAGGCTTTTTATGTGGATAAAAAGAAGAATTCAACCCATTCTGGCATTTCTGGTACTTCCTTGAATTTTTGTGAAGAAATCTTTATTTCCGCAAGCACTAAGTTTGATATTCCTGAGATGGCCAGATAGAACACATTTATATAATTATACTATTAACTATAATTAACTGATCTTTTTAATTACTTACAAAATTACTTATTTATTAAGCCTCTAACCAAAACAAATTGATATTTGTGAAAGAAAATAATTTTTATTGGCTTTGTTCTGGAAACGTTGTACATTAATTTTTTGAGCAGAAATGTGATCGAAACTTATTATATTATTATGTTAATACATTATTTTTTAATTATGAATATTTTAAGCCTGTGGAGCTACGCTTTGTTGAACTAATTGCAGATTTTGTTTCAGGAAACAGGTAGCACCACGATAGGCCCATTCGCAAGCGTTGGATCCTTGTTCATTCTGATCAATGCAGGATTCTATTTGAGCGTGGAGAGCGTCATCATGAGTAGCTGGAGCTGTATTGCCCTGCAGTTGTTGATGTATATTTTCCACATTGAAACCGTTCTGAGTATCAAATAAGCCAAACTTCACAAAAACGCATTTCAAATAGCATTGCGAAGTAACATCATTGGGGAAGACCCATTTCTTGAATTGCTCAACACGTTCAGCGGGCACATTGAGTTCCTGAACACACTCCTGACGATATTGTAAAAGATTTTCACGAGTTTTTACCACATATTCAGCAGAAGTAACGGCAACTAAAACGCAAATAGCAATGAAGATTTTCATTTTTAAATAGAAAACTTGTAGTTTTTTGTAGTAAATATCTCTAACGCAATATATTCACGATATGGCTACCGCAACTCTCAGTATGATACTGTGCACTACTGCGATGGTTCACGGGTTTTTATATGCGAGTTGTAAGGCTGGAACTTTACCTGATCAACTATTCAGTGTTTATGGAGTGTATGCGCATAAGAGAGAGTGAAAAATTCTCACACTGATTTTTAATTGATATCCATTTATGATATAAAATTGAATCGAACCACTTGTATATTCAACTTATGAACAGACCGAATAATGCCAACGCAAAACGAACAAGACTTCAAATTTTAATTATAGGAGGGTTGTTGGTTTTTTTATTAGGATTTTTAAAAATCTCAACGAATCAACAAAATTTTCCATTGTTTGACAGGTAAAATTTCGAAACGCAACAAGAGGAAAGGGTCATTGTCCAACATGCTGCTTTTATGTCACAATTGTTGTGTGCCTCTTATGAAATTGAAAATCTTTAGATTTGTTTTGTAATTTTAGACGATCTGAAAAATTACTGCGTAATTCCATAATCATCCCTTCTCTGCCAAAATACGTGTATTTTGTCTTTTGTTCGGTTTAAGAAGGTATGAGTATCGCACCATTTGTGGTATCCAATTGTGTATGCCTGTAGTGTTTTTTAAGTATTCTCGTTTTCACAAAATTTCTTTGTTAATGTTTTCATTATATATTGTTATGTATATACATACTACATATGATATTGAAATACATAAAAGTGTACATTATATAATGAATTAGTATTGGGTTTTGCGACTTAGGCTGTTTAAATTTCATGCGTCTTACGATCATATTATATTCTACAGCTGAGCACTGTTCCTTCATACATAACATATGATCACTAGTGATGTATGGATTAAGTCAATCTAAGAAACATCTTCTTATAATTGCTTCAAGTACTAAAGGGTAAGTTTATATATTTTTATATAGGTTTCTTTGTGAATGTCAAAGTTTTAACTAAGAACATATCAAGAAATAGGACAATCTATGATGTTGTATTCACCAGATCTGTGATAGGCATTGGAATAAGTTCCAGTAATGTAGTCATCATTGGAAGAAAATAGGTATCTCTTACACTTTTGAAAGTATTATACTGATTAATTAATTAATACTTAGATTTCGAAAGGGTTGCGAACTATGTCACACGTCACTGCAACCTTTGAGGATTATTGTGAAAATTCTTTATAACTTATCAATGAAATTAAGTAGGATTATATTTACACATATGTATATGGTATTTATTATTAAAGCATAAAATTCAATTTTTTTTTGTTTTCAATACTGAAATCATCAGAACTACCACTCACAACGCGAGGTAAGTTTTTAGCTACGGACATATAGTCATATTAAACATCGCATCAAACATTTCAAATTTCGACTAGCTGTCAACCCAGATTTTTACTAACTATCGCTATACCATAGTTTCTCCTCATTTCAACTGATAATCCATATTTTCTTAAAATAAGTACTTCCACAAATATTTTATTTAATAACCATACTTTGTTATAACCCTCGTATCATACACATCAAGGTTGTTCAGATCAGATAAGATCACGGGTCAATACAAATTACTGAATAGTACTTTTACAATAATGTTAAGTTGAGCTTTATTAATTTTTTATTAATTTATATATTACAATTTTATCAATATCAACATTTTAATATTAGTTGTTCCCATACGAGAAATATTTTATTTTTATTATAATGACTGAACACGAATTTTATGAACGAGTCTTTTTTAATTAAGAAAATTAATATAAAATGTATTAAATTAATTAAAACATTTTAAATCATTAATTTGGGATATCATAAAAATAAAATAATATAATTTTACCAAAATAGAACAAAGAAAAATTTACCTAATTGTCCCCACAAATATTATCTGTGGGCTGTGCTTTGAACAGCCGTAACATACATGATACTTGTAGTAAAAGAATACAATCAGTTGTGATATAGGTGAATCTTTAAATGATATACTAATCAATGGAACAATTGTTCTCCGTCCATCAAAACATTCTTATATTGAATACAACGTTGAACATTTTAGTAGAAGAAATATTCATGACCAATCATATATCATATAAATGTATTTCTATGAGGACTATAATAGAAGACATGACATACATGATTTTTCTTGTGAAAGAACATAACCAGACGTGACATAGATGGATCTTCAAATAATGCACTGATTAATGGAGTTCTTGTCCTTTATCTATTAAAAAGTTATTATATTGAATACAATTGCTAATATTTTAATAGAAGAAATATCCACAATCGCTCATGGTCACCATCTTCGTGCCATATCCATGATACATTTTGCAGAAAGAAAAGCAATCAGATATCATATAAATGTATTTCTAAATAGTCTGTTTAACAAAAGAACTATTTTCCTTGTTGCAAATCTATTTTAGTTTCTTCTAGGTTAGAATTAATGTAATTTGTTTTAAATTTTTTCTAATATGACCGAAACATCATTCTTTCAGCATGATATTCTTTTTCTATAAAGTTAAAATATTCACAATTAATTTTTATACCTTGTTTTCTATTATACCCAATTTTCCAAGAATTCATATATGTTTTACAATAAAATGATTTAAAATCATCCAAAGATCTTAAATAAACGAGAAGACCCTACATAGGGATGGACAGACATAACCCAAAGCCCAGCTTAAACAGCCGCTTAATGTGTTAATGTCTAACATATTAAATCAAATTAAATTATGGACAGTGGTAAGTTATATGTTGACCTGCCACTGTAACTAACCAACCATGTTACCATACCAGCACTCACAGTTAGTAGATAATAATTAGTGATAATTGCACAATTAATATTAAATGTTTACACTACGACAAATCAATTAGCGAACACCGAATCAACAAAAAAAGGAAAAAAATTGAAGAATGAAATTCAATAAAGTTAAATTTTAGATTTAATTAATTTATGTGATATGATTAAAATTAAATTAAATAGAAATAATTATGTATTTTATACATAATTAGATGTTTATGGTAAAGTCAAAAAAATACTAAAACCATTTATCATAAAATGTATGCAGTACATTCTTCGATTGCTTCGACGCTAAAATAATTGTTATTTATTATAAAATTTTTTCAAGAGAATATAATTCTTCTTTAGTATAATAAAATTTTTTTATAAGTTGTTAAATATGGGTCCACTAATTTGATAATTAATTTTAATATGATAATTGAATAAAATAGTTCTTTTCATAATCATCACAATCAGTGAGAGCTACTAGGGAAATTTGTGTTTTTTTTTTTCTTTATTAGAGAAAATATAATTCTTCTTTAGTATAACAAACTTTTTGTATGAGTTTTCCAAAATAATTTGAGAAACTTGAAAATTACTTTAATGAAATATTTTATTTCATCATTCTTTTCATCACTGTCATTATATGCAATTTCACATTAATTCTAACTTTGTTTATATATTTGTTAAAAATAAATAATATTATTTATGAATTAAATTTGTGATTAGTTTCGTTAGAATAATTGTATGAATTAGATCTTTTCAAAAGCCCATTATAATTGAAGAAGTTAAGTAAGATTTTATCTTAAGCTTCTAAATCTTGAAAGTATTAGAAAAGGCTTATTGTCCACCGCTATATATAAACTTAATCTTACAAGTGATATGTAATTAAATTTTTTTCAAATACTGACATTCTGAAAATGGAAAGTTTTTTTCTCATATTAATATTATGCACGATAACTGTCGGTAAGGCAGTTAGGTCTTGTCATGAAGGGTAAACGTGGAAAGCCACGGCAAATAAAATACATATCATAACTGAAATAACCACGTCAAAATCATTTGTGGTTAAGTGCTTCATTTTACAAAAACGCCAAAATTTTTTGAAACAGTTTATGGGTACTTATAGAAACCAATTATGGGTAGTTGGGGACCCAATTTAAACCTAAAAGCACAATGAATATAATCGATTAGCAGTATTAATTTTTTGTCAATTATTCCTGAAAATACTGATTAATTACTATACAAAAAAGAAATATCTACCTCGCAGATATTGGTATACCTTTTGCAAAGGCAGAACCTGAAGTTGGCAAAAAAAGATGAGATATATAATAATGAGACATACAGTGCTATATCAAATAAATATAATTGCTTGGTCAGTCATTATTGTCCAGTTATGCATATGAAGAATACATTCCCGAGTAATGTTATATTATATACCACAACGGCAAAAGTATCATTAGTCTTTGCTAAGACTCTCATGTTTAAAATTAAAAAAAAAATTCGGATCAATAAGCGACTTGACTGAATCGGAATCAATTCAGCACTATATATAGGTGCTGACAGATCAAGCTATTTTCGGGCTAGCAATCTTTCAGATGGTTTCTCAGATCTAGCGACGGATATGATCATAGCAGTAGTATCACAATAAGCCATTGTTTGCGCTTAAGTGAGTTTTAATGCACAAGTTTGCTACTCCAACTTAATCAAAACTGAACGAAAAAATTAAGTGCATAGTATAAAGAAAATATATTAGATCAGGAAAACGTTATGGAATGTTATGGAGTATCGGATCTAAAAGAGGTGAGTGTTTCGATTGTCAAAAAATATGATTGGCTCCAGGATGGTTTCGTAATCTATAGAAACTATTTAGACATTTATTAAATTTTTGAATATTTTATATGTATTTTTATTTATTATTGTTGTTCTTGATGTATTTCGTTAAAAAGACTTCATACAATACTATACGATATGTATTTGGACGAGTAAAATAAAAAATTTGATAACAAGGCAAGACAAATATTCAATTCAAATGCATTTTTTTAGTTAAATTGAAAATTTCATGTCCAATCTTCGTCCTTCTCATACAGTTTTGTGCTCCACTAACCTACACAGAAATCCACATAAACGGAGCGCCTATCCTAGAATATTTTCCTTGTGAAAATTTTTGCTATCGAATTATTAAAAATTAATTTTATTTAAAGATATTGTTCATTGCCTCTGTTATTTAAATCGAATTAAAATTGTTGCAATGAAAAATTACAAAATTCTGTTAAGTCATTATTTTACGTTCGTACTCCCTATCAAAGGGCAAATCAAGCGGGAGCGAATTATGGCTATGAATTGACACTCGTAACAATAGCTTTAAGCGGGTGATGGCAGGGTGAAAGTGGTCCTGTGGCAAATGTCCTGACTGTATATATTTATGCGAGTTAAAGAGTATTTGAGAGCCATATTTTACTGCACGGCTAATTCATTTCCAATGGTTGGTATGTATGTATATCGAATTTTCATGGATACTTACTCGTACTCATCTAGACGCCGACATTACTAATGGAAAAATGTTACATAAATTAATTCTGGGCACGTTTCGTTTGAAGTACGAGTGGCAACCTTCTGAAGGAACTAAGCGATGTGCAAAGTGGACATCGCTTGTAGCAGCGAAAAATGTAAAAGTGCTGGGCACCTTTGCCACCACAGAGTTTAAAAGACTTAAAAGTTAAAACGTAATAGATCCGAAGTACGTTGCGTTTCAGTTGCCAAGATTCGATATGTACGATATGTACGATATGTACGTTGACCCCACAAACACAATAGTTTCATGCGTATATATATGTCCGTCCGGCCGGTAGCCGTCCGTACATTCATTTGCCTGTGATTACTGATTGGGCGTATGGACTAACTGGTATTACAGCTAATAAAGCAGTTGTTGCTGGTGGCGTTTCTTGCTGGTGTTGATTAGTTTATTCTACAGTGTGTAAATTTCACGCATACACATTCACACGAGTACAAACGTTATTATGTATACAAATATACAAACATGTACATATGTATAATATAATAGTCAAACGTTAGATATTTTTTCGAAGAACGGGGCAGTTGAACTAGCAGCACGTTGCGGTTTCATAAACTGAAAAATGATGTTGCAATTTTGTATAGCAAAAGTTTCAATTTTTTTCTGGGGTTTGGTTTCGCATTCTCTGAAGTTCGTGACAATTTTATGAATTATTATAATATACGAAAAGGTGACAATTTCAGCAGCACAGCCAGTTTAAGTTTCCTACTACCACTAGTAATAGTATTTGGCCAACGAAAATCCTCAACTAAGGACCATTAGAAATTTCAAGTCATACGCGTAAATGTTGTTAACAAGATTAGGTTTAAAATTTGCAAAGTCAGCGAGAGTTAGGTTTCTTCTTTTTGTAAAAATTTTACCAATAGTTCCTTTAATACCGCTTGCCCTGTAGCATATTGATAAAGTGGCACGTCGTCTATTACAGTAGCACGAATGTCCATATAGCGAGGCGATAATTTGTTAGTAACAGGTGTTGGGGCTATCCGTGTCAATTTGAACAGCCAGCACTTGGAGGGAGAAGTTGAAAATCCCATAAAAAAGTATTTAAACAAATCAAAAGTTAAAAGAACACATAATCCATGGCGCACAACCAGGAGAACATAACAACTTATCGGAATAAAATCAAAATTGATAGATTTTCGATTATGTATAACTGAACTTTATTCTATTTTATGAAAAATTTTTTAATTATGGTTGAAATTAAATGCATTTTAAATATATAAATTATATTTTTTAATATATTAAATAAACTAAAAAAAAATTTAGAAGCTAAAAATACAGTGTAGTTAGTTACAACGTTAGCAAACGACATTCAAGCCATGCCTTCAGCTCAACAGATTATTATTATGTTTTCAATAATAATTAAATATATGAATATTTTGTAATTTTTATAATTATATATGTATAAACTAACTTTTAAGATTAGTCTTAAGCATGAAATGCATTTTATAAATTTGGTTTTAAACTAAAATAAAAAATAAAATATTCTTGTCTTTGGGCAAAGGACCTAGTAGTCCTTCCTACCAGTTCCTTATTCTTAGTTAACTTTAAAATTAATTTTAATTTTTAAATTATAAAATTGTAGTTAGCAATTATTTAAATGGAAAAAAATTAATAACTGAATTAATTTATTATTTAAATATTAAATTTAATTAGTTAAATTTTTATTTTTATTTAAACTAAACTTAATTTAATATAAGGTTAATTTTTTCTTGTCGATAATGGCGTGTCTTTTTATGACGAAAGAAACTATTTAAAAGTTAGACGGATTATATAGTTACCATAAACTTTTTAAAAAACTTTATTGAAGGAGACAAAACTGTAGTTATGAATTATTTGCATTTCATAAATTTGTTTTCGAAATGAAATAAAATATATAAAATTAAAAAAAAAAAAATTTTTTTTTAAAATTTTGTTTTTTTTCTTCAGTTTATAAATACTAAAGCTAGAGTCTTTCAAACCGCTATAACTAATTATCGGAATATCAATAAATGTTAAAGTTATCTCTTTCTTAAAACCATATGTACTTTAACGGAATAATATTGCTTGCTAGATATATGCGGAGTGGTCTACCTGTAATAAAATAAAATATTTTAGAAGCGTAAGCATTGCTAACCCAGAATTAATGTGAAGAAATTCTTATCACTCTGGTAATATAAGCAAATGTTTAGTTCTTAAACAATCATATTTTTTGATCTTAATAAAGAAAATAAAAAAAAATGAAAAAATCTATTTAGTTTCAATGACTTTATTTCCAAAAAAGAAGGCACAGACAAGGTAACATAGCAAAAATAAAATACTTGACCTATTATTTTTCGTTGCTCTAAGCAATATTAAAAATATTTTGAGTTAAGTATAAAGAATTCGTACATTTTTTTACTTTCGAATGCAGAGATAATGAACTAAATGAAATTAATATAATGTCAAAATCTAATTTAACATCAAAAAATTTAGTCACTTCGGCTGTATATTCCTCAAGAGAAGATATAGTCATGCGATGAGATTCTGCTGATGTGGCAAAAATAAAAATTTTTGAATTACTATTTTTTTTTTTTGATATTTTGTTTTAATCTAGACCAGTACTGCTCAGTCCAGAAAAAATCAAGGGCCAATACAAATCACTGAATAGATTGGAGGGCCACAGAAGTAAATACATACACTCATAATTCCTTCGGAGAAAAATAAAAATACGGTTATAATGTTAAATTAAGTTTTATTAAATCTTTATTAATTTGTAAAATAATTCTTTATAGATTTGTAAAAAATCTAACAATATCAAACTTAATGTTAATTGTTGCCATACGAAATATATTTTATTTTAATGTAATGACTTACACTGAAGTCTTTGTTAATTAAAAAAATAAATTTGAAGTGTAATATATTTTTTAAAACATTTTAATTAATTTATTTGGGTCACCTTAGAAAAATGGAATAATATAATTTTACAAAAATGTACCAAAGAAAAATTTGCCTTGTTGTGATAGATTAGAAACATGTCATGTGGCCCTAGGAGAGAATGACAGCAGTAAGTAAGTATGTAAGAAACATTCGTGAACCATACAAATATTAGTTGCGGGCTGTATGTTACCCATTGGCTGTATGTTACCTATGGGCTGTGCTTTGGAGAGCGCTGATATAGATAATAGCTAAAGTGTACTGAGCGGGGTACGAGTAATGCTTTTATTGCTGAAACTCAGATAGAGACCAGAACTAACTAAACCAACTAAAATTTAAATAGAATCAAAATTTAATATAATAACTATCTTAATTGTAAAATTGATTTCACAAACTGACTGACCACGAAATAAACAAAAATAATAAAAAGTGTAGGTAAAAATTTTAAAGTTTAAATAAGAGACCTCTAATCTGAGCATAAACTTAAATTATCCATAAAAAGGAAAGCATTTAAGACAAAACAATCGCAACTCTTTGTGGCTCCATTGAGATACAAACTTCGTCATAAGTAGGTAATATTTACTGACATCCAGTTTTGGTACCAGTTACCTGTGAGGCACACACTCCTTCAGGTACATATACACGTATCCATGTATGAAGTGAAGAGTTCTCAATTCGATTTCTGGATACTGTATTATCAACCTTAAGCGTGTGTGTATTTGTATGTGTGTGTGTTTGTGTATATTTGTGAAAATGAAGCCACATTACACTCAAATTGAATTTACGGTCACTTTGCGTGAATTGAATAACATTAATTTTGACTATACGAACAAGTTTCCTCGCTGAATTCAGTTGGGCTCAGTTCGGTTGAGTTGGATTCAGTTTGGCTCGCTGCTTTTCCACATGCGGTACAATTCTTACAGCAACAACAACAGCAAGAACAAGAGCGACAATCGAAACACCTCAAACCGTAGACAAGTTTCCACAATTTTAGTCTATGTTGGCTGTTTTTTTATATCCTAAGACTACTTATACTATACGGCACTTGTGTATTTGCACTTTTAATGCCTCTACTTTCTTTGGTCATTCGAGGCAGAAGTGGTCTTATTACTTACTGTTGGCCCTTTTAAATTACTACGCTTGAAGAAAACTGCAAGAAGCTTGGCAACAAAGAACATCGCCATTCATGTGAGTGAGAGTTCCCAATAGCAACAATACCAGCAACAGACTTCAGATGCATTGCCTTGCCCACTACCAAACTACTTATATGAGTATAGTCTCGTTGCCGAGTGAGACGAGTACAACCGCATTAACCAATTTGGTGGCGAAATGAGTGTCAACGCTGGCGATGCAGTCGTGACCGCAGTTGTCGTCAAAGGCAACGGCGTGGTGTCAAGTGCAATGCAGTGTAATCATTGAGTAACTTAACGCGTTCCAACGGTATGGCACCATAATACAATATGTAATTGCACTTGTGCTTACACAAGCCGGCACACATGTAACTCCGCACATACCTTAGCACATACGTATTAAAAAAACTTTTTTTCGTTCCTCATTTCTTGGTGTTAAACCAAGGCGGCTGTAATTTCAGTTTCATATGTGCGACACATATCTTAAATGTGCTTCTTTGGGTGCTCCTTGAAAGAATGGAAATCTCGTTGCCCACTCAAAGAAATGCATTTGTGTGCTTGAGCTGTACAGCTAAGTGAATCCTCAATGGTTCCATAAATAATTTTATTTTATTAAAGGTTTCTGCAGCCCTAACTTCTGCGTCGACGTCGACGTCCACGTCCACGTACACGTACACGTCAACGGTAATTTAATTCAATGTGGCGCTGCGTCGTCCTACGTAGACGTCACGAGGTGAATATATTTTGTCGAATTTCGTTTTTCGTAGAAATTTTTTTTCCATAGTTTATTTAATATTTATGTGAAGTACTTGTCTCTTGCAGTGCTGTATATTGCATTCCATAGCGAAGCGCAGAATCGCTTTAATCGTATATCACTTTAAGTCCTAAAGAAAATTATAAGACAAAACCGTCATTAAAATCTTATTAAACTGAGCGTGACTTGGCATTAGTAACAAAGTTTTGTAATCAGAAAGGTGATTCCAATGGATTCATGACGCATTTCCTCCAGGAACGTATATATGTACGAACTTATGCTCACTTATTCCAATAGATTGCAATTATTTATATTTTTTTATTTTTTATCGAAAAGTAGTGAAATTGCAACAAAATTTTTGTTATTGTGTTTTAATTTTGCGGGATTTAAGTTAGTTTATATATAATACAAAATATTTTATATAAATATAATTTTTTAAAAAACACGACCTAGGTGGAGGAAGGACCGAGCCCTCTTAATTAGCTAAGAAAGCCGTTTTGAATCCACAAATCCTCATAAGAATAGGTAGTCAATACAAGATCAAGCTTGAACAAGCCAGCGGAATTTCTATAGGCAAGAATATTGCCAATGCCTAGGCTAGAGATATGACCGAGTGTGTTCAAGAGGGGGGCCTACAGAAACTAGAAACTTAAGTCTAGTTTGGGCTTAGCCTGGACATAGACATAGCAGGTGTTCTAGTGTTCTTTCTTAAAAAGCTGATAGACACGTATTGCAGGAGATACCACAGAGTAGGCCAAGTCAACCTCTATGCAGTCCTATGGTCCAGTACCCTGTAAAGACAGATATTAACTAGGCATCTCTGATTTGCTCATGTGTAAAAAGTCTGAGGTTTTACATTTGAAAAACACGACTTAAAGCCCGGCAAAATTTAAACACATGTGTATTAAAGTCGACACTAATATAAACATTCTAATTTTCATTATTTTTAATTAATTAAAATTGAAACCAAGAGTTTATATTTAAAATTTAGATTTTTTCCGCAAAACGGTCGTTAATAATTAATTTTATTTATTTATTTATTGAACAGTTATAACTTGTTTTTTTTTAAACAATATTGTGAGTTAAGGTCGTAATTAGTTGTTCCTTCAGACCAATTATTATATTTATATTGATCTATTCATAATTTAATTGATTGCCATTCATTTTGATGAAAGAAACTAAATTCTTAATATAAACAATTGTTTTCAGTACAGAGGTTTTCATCAAACAGTATTGAATTGCAACAACAAAAACTATTTTATTATTTTTATAATACTTGGAACTTTATTAAGATTTCTAAGCCGAGCTAAATAAGAATTTCACGGAACTTTAATTGGAGATAATCAAATTTTTTTTATTAAAATTTTAATTATTAAATTATAATTTAAGTATTTTGAAACTGATCAGTTTTTTTGATATTAGGTGCCCTAGAAATAGTTTTTTCACGAATACATAATTCATATATAATAAAAAATTAGTGACTATGACAAAATGTTGTTAGTCGATTGATATTATTATAGTTATCATTGTATTTCTCATATTTAAATATAAATTCATAATATATTTTTTAATTAAAAATCTTTTTAAAGTTTTCACTTCTACAAACCATAGATATTTTATACGAATGGCACAGATAGAACCGGGCACTGATAGAGTTGCTATTATAAAGATATATGTATAATACTATTAAAACACGAAATATTAAGAGTAGAAATTCTTTTATTGTAGCATTTCCTGAAAGAAAAAAAATTTTCCATTTCTATAAGGATCTCTCTCGTTTTGCAATCAAATTTAATTTTAATGCAGGAAATAAATCATATGAAAAAGAAATATAGTCAGGCAATGGGATTATGCTAGCATGAAAAAGAAGTAAATTTTCTGATATACTATTGTCAGTTCTAGACAATATTGAAAGTGTTCGGGGCTGGATAGGACTTCTTCATTTAATATTTTGTTCTAAAAGACAAACAGATCCAATGAATAAAATAGGATTGTAATAGTTTTAAAACTTAGTTTAACATAACATAACTTAGTCTACTGGTTTGAATATTTTAATTATAAAATTGATGTCACAAACTATACAATCACACAATAAAGAAGATTTTTTTATATTTATAAATGAATTTTATGTTTAATATCTTCTTTAATTAAATATGTATGGAGTGTTATGCCTTCTTTATAAAATTGTTTACCTTAGACTATTTTACTTCAAAACCATTTAGTATATTTTTTTATAGGACATCATAACATTATTTAAATAGAATACATGAAAATCTGTCAATATAAAAAAGTGGCCTATAAAGCGTTCTGAATTCTTAGTCTTATTAGTATTGCATATACTGCAGTTGGTTGACTTAAGGGCCTATTACACATCAGCAATTGTTGTCAACAAACGTTGTCGTCGCTTACTATTAAGCATCAAACAAGCCCATATTATTTTAAATACGTCACAGACAAAAAAAAAAAGGCAAATATTCTAGTAAATAATATCATACATACATTTAAACGATCTTTTCGCAACAATTGTTGATGTCTATTAAACCCTTACCCATCTTATATCTACTCCCATTTAGCTGCAGCTATTGAACTTCTGGGCTTAAAAGTCTACGTTACGTCCTTTAACTCATTAATATGTACATCCACAGATTGGATGTAAAAACCTTTCCTATTGCAAGAGTTAGGTTTAGATATTATATAATATAGCTAGAAATATTCTTATATTTTTTGTTTTATCTGTTTTTCAAAGTTATTATCATCTATTTAATATGTATATTTTCAATACTTTTTGTTGGTCATTATTGATTCTAACTAATATTTAGGTCTGCCATTAATTTGTATTGTCATTATGTTTGCCTTTTTTTCTCCTTTAAAAATTTTTTGCTATTTTTAATTTATTATACAATGTGAGAAATAATAATAACATATAGTTTAGTAATCACAAACGTTTAGAAACAAATGCGTAACTAAATAGTTGATATATTTACGTCGTACCTGGTTCAGCTTTGAGTGTTTAAGTTTTATTATTTAAATACATTAATTTTCCAGTAAAATGGATGAGACCCTTCCAGTATAATAAAAAAAACAATTTTAGTTATTATAATTAAATGAAATTACCATATGTTCCACTAAAAGGATAATTTTCGTGTCTAAATCTTTATTTTTTGATTTCACACCATCATCCAAGACAAAATTAGGCAATAGTATTTAAATCCGGTGCCTTCAATTTCATGTAGGGAGTCTTAATACTGGCTGTTCTCTTATTTACTGTTAACCTAAAAGTATGCCCCGTAAGGGATATGGTTTTCGATAACTCTTCATAATGGCTTTCAAACTGTACGCATTAAGGAAACTTTGAACAGTAAATATCTATATGTATATGTAGATAACATTGATCTTATATGTTATCTACAATATATTTATAGTTAAATTTTATAGCGTCTTGTTTCAACCATAATTTCAAAATTAAACTGATCACTATAGTAAATAAATATTATCAATTATTAACAAGTGTCAAAATTATGAAGGGTCACCTTTAAAAGCAATATTTCCACCGAACTAATAAATTTAAGAAAAAGGTAAGAGCAATATAACAGTTTATCTGTCAGATGGAACTGCCAGTTTACAAAAAAAAAAAAAATTTCTTCATAAGTAAACGACACCGCTGTGTATTAACTAAATATATTAGATCAGCAATGATTAAGTGATTAATTTGTCATATATTATAACAAATTTACAACAGATGTTGAAAATTGAATACTTATATTAATAATTATTAATTTATCAAATTATCATTTACCATTTGAAAGGTAGATAAATCTAGTATCAGCTCTTTATCTTAAATATATTTTATTATTTGATTGATGAAAAAGCCATAATAGTCAATCAGCTTAATTGCCAAACGGTTAAGGATCGCAATATTTTAAATTATTTATATATAATATTACATAGTTTAATTAGTACTAGATACATTGAAATACAACAAAAAATAGAAAATATTCCGTTCTTCGAATGAAAGTCACAATGTTAACTGATGAGGACATTCTAACATCAGAATTAGTACTAGATAATATTAGCGAGTCACTTATTACTAAATTGTAATAAGTTTGGCATGAGGGCTTGATGTATAAAATTGAACAATTTCCCTAGAAATATGGTTAGACTTCCTTTTCATTTATAGCCACTAAAAAATCCCAATTTAAAAAGAATTCATTTATATCACGAGAAAATGATATAAAGACTGGTATTCCGTAAGCAAGCGTAGTTGAGCAATTTTCCTATTTAATCAACACAACTGATCTTCCGTTATACTCAAATCAAGTCGTCACTACTTTTAGGGGTGACAGTACAATTCAATGTAAGCACAATGATCATAAGAGTAGATCCTGAAGTCTTACCGCTCATTTGAGGCGGTGAAGTTAATGAAATGAAAAGTTTGCAACGCTTATCTAGAAAACGTGCCACCCCTCAAAGGTAAATAATATTATTTTACTTTATTATTTTTTATTTATTTTTATTTTATTTGATGTGAAATGTTTTGATCTGAATTCTTGGCAATCAATTAATAGTGAGTTGATATGGACTACGCAGGGCGAGAGTAAAAATGCTCAAATTAAATTGTTAAAAGTTAAATTTGAAAAATATGGTTCTTATTTACAATTCAATTATGAAATCCATGGACTCATGGCACTGAATTATGAAGCTCAACGTGCTTCCCGAATATCAAAAAAATACAGAGAATATAAAATTGACTATGACACCAGCATAATGTGATTTTATGGTAAATATTAGTGCTGGTTGTATTCGGTTACATAAAGTATTCGGAGAATCCAATTAATCGGAGTGTAAACGAAGTCTCCAGAGTTGAAAAAAGAATGGAATTCTTTGTAAATCCGGATTCTTCGAATATCCGTATTTGCAATACCTATATCTTAAAGTCTGCTTTGAGATAGCCAACCATCACTATAAGTTGGTTTCATGAACTATTATATTTCGGTAATAGTTTGAGTTTCAATTCGGATATATTTATTTGAATGCATTGAAATTTGCGTCTAATTGTACATCACTAAAGACTTTAATTTATCACCCTATAGATGGCATCATTATTAATACCCACTGTATATCAATAAAGACTTTAACTTATTATCCA
Organism: Teleopsis dalmanni; assembly: GCF_002237135.1. Lineage (NCBI taxonomy): Eukaryota > Metazoa > Arthropoda > Insecta > Diptera > Diopsidae > Teleopsis > Teleopsis dalmanni. The sequence goes on along the minus strand of NC_051848.1, from coordinate 64,858,737 downwards.
ATAGATGGCACTTACTCACTAAACACTTACTTTGAAACAAATCTATTTATTTTCGAATGCTTTTCATATATCATCAGTTTGGATTCCGAAAACATCATTCTACAGAACAGAACATATAAAGAAAAAACGGGTTGAGCTAGAATTAAAATTCAAAAAATTTAATAGGCTTCTTGAGAAAAAATCACCCGTCTCTCTTAGCAACAAATTAATTATATACAAGCAAGTCTTAGCTCCAATGTGCACGTATGGAATTCAGTAATAGGAATGTGCACCAAAATCGTCTATTAAAATTCTTCAAAATTTGCAAAACAAAGTCCTAAGAAATTTAGTTAACGCCCCGTGCTTAATTCGGAATACTAATCTCCATCGGTATTTGAAGATTGAATCTGTAGATGCAGTAATACAAAACTTTGCGCTAAGTACCTGAATTAGTAGTCTAATAATAATTTATTTTTGGCAACTTGAGACATATGCAAGACTTATTGTAAAATATAATAAAACTGCGTGGTAGTTCTCTGTACTTGAACTAGTCGTAGACAAATGAAACATCCTAGCAGTTTATAGAGGCATCGATGCCAAAAAATTCAGAATGGGATCGATGCTTTAGTCAATTTCAAGGAATCAATATGCGAAATTTATTGCTTTATGCTGTATTTCATCTGTATGTATGAAAAAAATATTAGAAAATATATACAGTCAAACCTCTCTATAACGAAGTCGTTGGTGCCTACAAAAAAGTTCGTTATAGAGAGATCTTCGTTATAGGGAGGTTGAACAAAATTGTATGTACGTACTTATTTTAAAAATAAATTTAAGTCATGTTTCTTCATATATATATACATAAGATTAAAATCATTAATTGTATATTGGTAAGCCCATAATTTTAGTTTGTTTAGACATTCTTACTTTTTCCTTATTAAGGAACTCTTCCAGCTCTTCTAACAAGTTAATAGCTTGCATACAAACAAGTTTCTCATAAGTTACAACGTATTAGTTGAGTGTTTAACTTGCATATGAATAAATTCGTTATAGAGAGGTTTTTTTGTATGTAAAAATTTGTTTGCGTACCTGAAAGAACTTTGTTATAGAGAGGAATGCGCTATAGAGAGGTTCGTTGTAGAGAGGTTTGACTGTATATATGATTGAATTATAATAAAGCACATTAACCATTTTAGTTCAAAAATATATAAATCTGCAGTAATAATACATTTACTTAGTATCGTAGTGGCATCGATGGTTGACTCTAAAATATCGATGCAGTATCTCTAATGCATCGATACTTTCGTCTGTTGGGATGTATTGATATTATTGTACGTATTACACTTTAAATAATATTAAAAAAAAATATATATATATGATTGAGTTAAAATAAAGCACATTAAAAGTTTTGGTTCAAAAATACATAAATCTGCAGTAAAAAGGCTTATATATTCGCGAGAACGTATTAATTCTTCTATTATTTTTCGTAAATAAAAGCGACAGTTATTAATAATATATCTCACTTAGAGACCCTAAAAGTTCTCTACTATGTATTTCGGCGTAATTTCAAATTAGCTTAAATCAAATAAAATTTGTCTTAATTTACTTAAGCAAAAAATAGCAATAAAACGACAATAAAAGAGTGAAAGTATGGAAGAAGTGTGACCTTTTGTTTTGTTTCTGGTTCATTTTACATAAACTTATTTACTTAAAATTTACAACAAATTTTATAAAAATGTCGACAGCTAGGAAGGGAAGATTCATCTGCTAACCAAATTGAGGGAGGACGGAATAAGAGTCACTGAATCTACGATTTCCAATGTTTTACGCTTAACTTGGTTTTGTCAAATTTTTTGTATGCATTTATTTCCCATTTTGTTTGCTCTTAACTTTCATTTATTGTTGCTTTTTATGTTTCTGTGTGAATTTTGCAATAAAACCTCTGAATTTATTTACGGAGGGCTGAAATTGCGCAGATTTTCAGCTGGCACATTTCGCAGAAGGAACTTTTGTGCACATGGCACATTTCTGCCGAAGAATTGGCTTCATTATGGTACACTTTATGCCCCAACTGATTTCATTTTAACTGAATTAAAACTTTCGCTTCGCACGCAAGAAGTGCTTTTCTTTGGGTTTTAGTTTTTCCAACATTAGGCGAACTTCAAGACTTGCACAGAATTGCCCAATAAGTGGACTAAGTGGAAAGTGTAACTTTAGATACATTTTTAAACTGAATTAGTGCGGTCAACATATGTGCAGTCATTTTTTCTCATGTACTCCCAACGTTCTTGCCAATAGATAGATATTCTTTTTAGTTTTAGTTTGAATGTTATTATGTGGAAATAATCAAATTTTAATATTCTTGCAATGGCGTCAATCAATGATGTTGAGAAAAGTTTAGCTTATTGAGGAAACTTTAATTTTGGTATTAGAGTAGAATATAAACTCCCAAAACTATTCAGAGTTATTAGTATCATTGATACACACTATTGTAAGTGTTTGCAGAATAGCTTCTTTCATACTTTTTTTAATAAAAAATTGCATAAAAAAATATCACAAACGCTCATGTTACAAAAATCTAATATTATTTCGTTGCAGTAGACTAGAGAAATTTCTTAAATCAAAATTACTGCAAAAGAAGCCAAAACAAGATACAGATAAAGATTTTAATTAATAAAAATGTTACATATTGATATTTACTGCCTTAAAGATGAGCATAGAAAAGTAGAACTCACCAATATAAATCACAAAAAAAAAAAAAATTTATCTTACCCTCCACGATTCCCATTTCCCGTTTCCCGTATTCACCGACTTATCAGCGGAGTTTAGTCAGCTATTTTGTGCACCTCTTTTTACTTTGCTATATGTATGTTAATATGAGGCCCTAAGCTCCACTGAGAGTAGGAAATAATAAAAGAGGAAGAGATATGCCGATATGGTTAACTTTTTAAAATGCAAAACGTTTACATTAGGCGTATTCGGTGGCTCGCAAGTACGGCAAAAAACAGCAAGTTGTTGGCCTATGCAGGCCTATACTGGCCGCAATGTATGCAAAACAACAACACTATTTTCTCTACCTCGGCCAGCATAGTTATGCTGGCCAACCACATCGGCCAGTAAAAAAAAAAATGTTACCAACGCAATAAGCGAACTATTGTGAACCTTCATTGAAAATTCCAACGAATAGTGCAATCAAATGTCAAAAATTGAGGAAATAAAAATTCAAACAGAATTCAAAAATTTGAAAAATCTTGAAAAGTTACGAAGAAATAATAAGAATGGAGAAATCGTAAGTATTAAGCACATTGAATTTTTTATTATGTTAGTTATTACAAAGTAACATTTATTTTATTTCATTTAATTTGTAGTTTACATACGTAAAATTAATAAACAAACATAATTTTTGAAGTTTTTCTAAAAAATTTTTTATAGAAATACACCCAAACTATGGACCACAAAGGAAACGAAGTGTTTTCTAGAGTGCTACTTGACACGAAAGGAAGAGAATCTTCAGAGGAGGTTGTTGCGGCATTCATAACATTTAAAAAATCCGTGAAACAACTTGCATCCCTCGGCCACTGCAAAACGTTGCTTCCTTCTCCCAACATCGACAGTACCTACAAAAATTTACTTATCTTAGTGTTTTATTTTTAAATTTCCAATATTCTTACCATTCCTTTTAATTCCGTGTTCATTTTAATTTTATAATATTTTTATAAAAATATATTTGATTTATATGCACATATACAAGATTTGCTGTTTGTCAAAACAAAACATTTGACAGATTGCAACAGTGATGCCAATGCCTCGCGTGGCCAACATAGGCCAACATGCATTTTTTGCCGTACTTGCGAGCCACCGAAAAGGCCTATTGTTAAATTGATAACACACCTCATTTACTTCTAATTTACTTCTATAGGGTATATTATATATATTATATTATGATTTGACAGATGAGAGTGTCAAACTGTGTTGATATTTCTGTGCAGTAGCACTAGAAAAACGCTTTTAAATTGTAGAAATTTATTTTTAAAAAAATAAATTTGTTTGCGAAGTCCATAGAGCACTTTGTCCATTTTACGATCAACATAATCGGCCTAGTAAGCAAGCAATTCGTGCAGTTATTGATCATTTTTGCACTAATTTTACTCTTTACTCTTTTTTACTCATCAACAAGTCAAAGAAATGTGTTAACCGAAGAGAATATTTCTACTGTAAAACGAAGTGTTAAAGAACATCGAAATGTCGAAATGTCGATTCGTCACCGTTCTCATCTTGTTGGCCTTTGTAAATGGCCTTTGAAAATAAATGAAAAATTTTATGTAATGCTGCTTCATCCACCATTTAAAAGGTTCAAACGTTTCAGAATACAGCATTGATACGTATGCTAAAAGTATCATTCCATATCAGGAATAATATATAAGAACTTCAGAATCGAGAGTGTGCGAAAGTACATCAAAGACGGAGTGCTAAAATTGTTTGATTCTTGAAATGCAGACAATAATCATACTTCACCGAAAAGATATGCTGCGCTTCAAGACATACTTCAATAAAATTAGTTAAATAACTCCTTATCATATTTCAAGGGTACTTTTGTTTCAGTGGATCACCGAATTGATTACAAACAGCATTTATGGTAATTTCCATATGATTAAATATTTAATTTTCAAACTCAATATCTCAGAAAGTAAGCCTTAAAGACACATCGCGTTCTGATAAAATTTGCTTAAAGAGAGTAACTTTACTTGAATCAAGTGTCAAATGTGCGAGCCACAAAAATCGGCATCGTGGCTATATTTTATATGGAATGAGTTCCATAGTGTTGAAGTCAATAATATTTATTTAGTTAAAGACAAAAACTCATGTGCCATGTAGTCATTTAGATGCTTAATCATAAACACGTTACCCATAGAAATGTTACATAAAGTATGCGATCCAAACTATTTAGCAAGTCACTTTAATTTATATCATATAAAAAATTAATTAAATAAAAAAAAACTATTGTCAAAATTATAAGTAAAGACTAATTGTTCTTTTATTAAAATTTTCCTACAAAACATCGATAAGTTCATCTTAATCTAAATAAAAAATATGAGATAGCATTTTAGTGTTTTTCTTTGCTTATATGAATTTACTTAAAATGTTTCCTAAGCTACTAACGTATACAATTGTACAGTTAACAGCACCAAAGCACTATGTCTTCTAATGCAAAAACTCTTTGCGTCAAAGATTCTTGACTTCTTAATTTATAATGAAGCAGAACATACTTCCTTTTATTTTGAAAAATCCAAAGGGATGCGAATTCTTAATTATTTATATTATAAATAAATTATTTTCTTATGTTCTTACATATTAATGTGAAATTATAGTCAATGGAATTTATAAATTTATCTACATAACACAAATATTACTAGAACTCTAAAAATGGTATGTTACACCATCAATATCGGCATTTTCTGAAGAGAACGTCCAAGTTATTATGTATAATGTTTAAGTTTTAAGTATCAGATATTCTTTTTTTTTTTTTTGCATAATAGTAATAAAAGCTAAATTAACAGAATTCATATCATTTTGGGATTTATTTCTTAATGGAACAAAATATATAATTATTAAAATATTAATACCCACAAAGCAAAGTGTTCAATTATAAAAAAAATATGAAATAAAAGTTAATGAGAATTATAAATTTATGTACATGACACAAATTTTAATATTCTAAAAGTGCTGTGTAATACCACCAAAAGAGCGAAAGCAGTGATATTTACTAAATATTTTTTGAAGAGAACGTTTATGTTATTACTTACAATGTGTTAGTTTTTAGTATCAGAGATTCTACATTTGGAGGAAAGCCTACAAATACTGGTCTATCCTAATAGAGCAATTCCAAAATTTTTTTTACTGTGTTAATAATTTCTGTCTAGGGCGGTGAGAAATCTCAGCAGACGTATTAGTTAAATTAGCAATTAACCGTAAATATTTCGTGTTGGTAATGGAAGCCTGGTAATTGAAGATGTTTGCTGAAGCTCACCGCTTCTAAATTAGACAAAATTCGTACCAGCTAGCTTAAGCCGTTGCATTGATCTGCTTGCTGTTGATAGTACCTGTATACTTTTTTTATAAAGGTGCCGAATATGAACTATTACATTTTAATTGGGGTCAATACTAAGAATGGTGTAATAGTAAAAAAGAGTGTTTAAATTAAATTTTCTCGAACATTGCTAAATCGAACTGCATGATACTTATACCAGAATATTTCTATATAATATGGACATATGAAATATTGACAGTAATTAATTTTTTTGGGATCAATTTTGCAATTTAAGGAAAATTAATTTAGTGCTATGGTATTGGTGTGTCACTGCGAACTCTAATCATGTGCAGGAAACTGTACTCTACCTCATGTGTCCATAGTCATAGTCAATGACTAAAAGAATATTTAAAAGCTCTAGGGCTAATGTTTTAAATATTCTGACAGAACGTTTATTCTTTTAAGTCAGGACGCTAAATAAATAAA
>NC_051848.1:64843145-64852144 GCF_002237135.1 Teleopsis dalmanni | reverse complement strand
TATTACATTACCATAACTTAGTACACATAATAACAAATGCCATTTCTATTTCTGTTCCTGTTTTTAAAAAAATAGAATGAAGTTTAATTAATCCCTTAACATCTTTCCTAGTTTTTGTAATTCTAAGTCATACCTATTCAAAAGGAGTAATTTTTTTAGAAACAACTTTTAAAAATATCCAGCCGATTCACTGATAAATAGAGTACGATGAGTCTTTTATGAGTTCTAACTTTTGGACAGATTAAAAGTAATAATATATTCACATATTGAAGTCAGGCCAACTAAGCTTCAAGTTTTTCTGCCATTAAAGAAATCGGCTGTAAATCCTGTAACAATTTTTATAACAAATGAAACATTTTTCTTCTGGAAAGTATTTATTACTTTTGAATAAAAACTTTTACGAGTATTGAAATTAGTCAATAGATTAATAGATTTACTTTTTTACAGATCTCTGAAATTTGTCATTATTTAATCTTTTGAAATGACTTTTCGTTAAGATATAATTAAGTTATTTTCTTAAAAATTTGAAAACTAAATAATAAATTTATTTGAAAGTTTTTTTGTGGACTTTTGGGTCAATATTATTATTATTTTAAAATAAAATACATTTGTTATAGTTGTGAATAAATAAATATTTTGATCCTTTATTTAATATTTCAATAAATATAATAAATAGAATAATAAATGGATGTATATATGTCTACATTTATGTTTTTGTACACCATTGCGTATTAGTATGTTGATTAGTATTTTAATATATTGTTCAGTTTCCTGATGTTGGCTTTAGACTAAAGTCGAAATATGGATTAAAAAAATAAAAACTAATGTGAAATTAAATTGTGATTTCTTTTTCTTAATTTTTATTCTTTAACAACAAAAAAAATGTTCACCAATTAGCCTGAAAAACACTACCAATAATTCAGAGCTTGTCAGTAATTGTCTTTTCTAAACTATATTTACCACTTTTGGAGAACAGTACTGGGTCAATTATTACATTACCATAACTTTGTACACATAATAACAAATGCCATTTCTATTTCTGTTCCTGTTCCTGTTCCTGTTTTTAAAGGAATAGAATGAAGTTTAATTAATCCCTTAACATCTTTCCTAGTTTTTGTAATTCTAAGTCATACCTATTCAAAAGGAGTAATTTTTTTAGAAACAATTTTTAAAAATATCCAGCCTATTCACTGATAAATAGAGTACGATGAGTCTTTTATGAGTTCTAAGTTTTAGACAGATTAAAAGTTATAATATATTCGCATATTGAAGTCAGGCCAAGTAAGCTTAAAGTTTTTCTGCCATTAAAGAAATCGGCTCCTGTAACAATTTTTATAACAAATGAAACATTTTTCTTCTGGAAAGTATTTATTACTTTTGAATAAAAACTTTTACGGATATTGAAATTAGTCAATAGATTAATAGATTTAGTTTTTTACAGATCTCTGAAATTTGTCATTATTTAATGTTTAGAAATGACTTTTCGTTAAGATATAATTAAGCTATTTTCTTAAAAATTTGAAAACTAAATAATAAATTTATTTGAAAGTTTTTTTGTGGACTTTTGGGTCAATATTATTATTATTTTAAAATAAAATACATTTGTTATAGTTGTGAATAAATAAATATTTTGATCCTTTATTCAATATTTCAATAAATATAATAAATAGAATAATAAATGGATGTATAAATGTCTACATTTATGTTTTTGTACACCATTGCGTATTAGTATGTTGATTAGTATTTTAATATATTGTTCAGTTTCCTGATATTGGCTTTAGACTAAAGTCGAAATATGGATTAAAAAAATAAAAACTAATGTGAAATTAAATTGTGATTTCTTTTTCTTAATTTTTATTCTTTAACAACAAAAAAAATGTTCACCAATTAGCCTGAAAAACACTACCAATAATTCAGACCTTGTCAGTAATTGTCTTTTCTAAACTATATTTAACTCTTTTGGAAAACAGTACTGGGTCAACTATTACATTACCATAACTTTGTACACATAATAACAAATGCCATTTCTATTTCTGTTCCTGTTTTTGAAAGAATAGAATGAAGTTTAATTAATCCCTTAACATCTTTCCTAGTTTTTGTAATTCTAAGTCATACCTATTCAAAAGGAGTAATTTTTTTAGAAACAACTTTTAAAAATATCCAGCCGATTCACTGATAAATAGAGTACGATGAGTCTTTTATGAGTTCTAAGTTTTAGACAGATTATAAGTTATAATATATTCACATATTGAAGTCAGGCCAACTAAGCTTAAAGTTTTTCTGCCATTAAAGAAATCGGCTGTAAATCCTGTAACAATTTTCATAACAAATGAAACATTTTTCTTCTGGAAAGTATTTATTACTTTTGAATAAAAACTTTTACGAGTATTGAAATTAGTCAATAGATTAATAGATTTAGTTTTTCACAGATCTCTGAAATTTGTCATTATTTAATGTTTAGAAATGACTTTTCGTTAAGATATAATTAAGCTATTTTCTTAAAAATTTGAAAACTAAATAATAAATTTATTTGAAAGTCTTTTTGTGGACTTTTGGGTCAATATTATTACTATTTTAAAATAAAATACATTTGTTATAGTTGTGAATAAATAAATATTTTGATCTTTTATTTAATATTTCAATAAATATAATAAATAGAATAATAAATGGATGTATATATGTATACATTTATGTTTTTGTATATCATTGCGTATTAGTATGTTGATTAGTATTTTAATATATTGTTCAGTTTCCTGATGTTGGCTTTAGACTAAAGTCGAAATATGGATTAAAAAAATAAAAACTAATGTGAAATGAAATTGTGATTTCTTTTTCTTAATTTTTATTCTTTAACAACAAAAAAAATGTTCACCAATTAGTCTGAAAAACACTACCAATAATTCAGACCTTGTCAGTAATTGTCTTTTCTAAACTATATTTACCTCTTTTGGAAAACAGTACTGGGTCAACTATTACATTACCATAACTTTGTACACATAATAACAAATTCCATTTCTATTTCTGTTCCTGTTCCTGTTTTTAAAGGAATAGTATGATGTTTAATTAATCCCTTAACATCTTTCCTTGTTTTTGTAATTCTAAGTCATACCTATTCAAAAGGAGTAATTTTTTTAGAAACAACTTTTAAAAATATCCAGCCGATTCACTGATAAATAGAGTACGATGAGTCTTTTATGAGTTCTAAGTTTTGGACAGATTATAAGTTATATTATATTCACATATTGAAGTAAGCTTCAAGTTTTTCTTCCATTAAAGAAATCGGCTCCTGTAACAATTTTTATAACAAATGAAACATTTTTCTTCTGGAAAGTATTTATTACTTTTGAATAAAAACTTTTACGAGTATTAAAATTAGTCAATAGATTAATAGATTTAGTTTTTCACAGATCTCTGAAATTTGTCATTATTTAATGTTTAGAAATGACTTTTCGTTAAGATATAATTAAGTTATTTTCTTAAAAATTTGAAAACTAAATAATAAATTTATTTGAAAGTTTTTTTGTGGACTTTTGGGTCAATATTATTATTATTTTAAAATAAAATACATTTGTTATAGTTGTGAATAAATAAATATTTTGATTCTTTATTTAATATTTCAATAAATATAATAAATAGGATAATAAATGGTATACATTTATGTTTTTGTACACCATTGCGTATTAGTATGTTGATTAGTATTTTAATATATTGTTCAGTTTCCTGATGTTGGCTTTAGACTAAAGTCGAAATATGGATTAAAAAAATAAAAACTAATGTGAAATGAAATTGTGATTTCTTTTTCTTAATTTTTATTCTTTAACAACAAAAAAAATGTTCACCAATTAGTCTGAAAAACACTACCAATAATTCAGACCTTGTCAGTAATTGTCTTTTCTAAACTATATTTACCTCTTTTGGAAAATAGTTCTGGGTCAATTATTACATTACCATAACTTAGTACACATAATAACAAATGCCATTTCTATTTCTGTTCCTGTTTTTAAAAAAATAGAATGAAGTTTAATTAATCCCTTAACATCTTTCCTAGTTTTTGTAATTCTAAGTCATACCTATTCAAAAGGAGTAATTTTTTTAGAAACAACTTTTAAAAATATCCAGCCGATTCACTGATAAATAGAGTACGATGAGTCTTTTATGAGTTCTAAGTTTTGGACAGATTATAAGTTATAATATATTCACATATTGAAGTCAGGCCAACTAAGCTTAAAGTTTTTCTGCCATTAAAGAAATCGGCTCCTGTAACAATTTTTATAACAAATGAAACATTTTTCTTCTGGAAAGTATTTATTACTTTTGAATAAAAACTTTTACGGATATTGAAATTAGTCAATAGATTAATAGATTTAGTTTTTTACAGATCTCTGAAATTTGTCATTATTTAATGTTTAGAAATGACTTTTCGTTAAGATATAATTAAGTTATTTTCTTAAAAATTTGAAAAATAAATAATAAATTTATTTGAAAGTTTTTTGTGGACTTTTGGGTCAATATTATTATTATTTTAAAATAAAATACCTTTGTTATAGTTGTGAATAAATAAATATTTTGATCCTTTATTTAATATTTCAATAAATATAATAAATAGAATAATAAATGGATGTATATATGTATACATTTATGTTTTTGTACACCATTGCGTACTAGTATGTTGATTAGTATTTTAATATATTGTTCAGTTTCCTGATGTTGGCTTTAGACTAAAGTCGAAATATGGATTAAAAAAATAAAAACTAATGTGAAATGAAATTGTGATTTCTTTTTCTTAATTTTTATTCTTTAACAACAAAAAAATGTTCACCAATTAGTCTGAAAAACACTACCAATAATTCAGACCTTGTCAGTAATTGTCTTTTCTAAACTATATTTACCTCTTTTGGAAAACAGTACTGGGTCAACTATTACATTACCATAACTTTGTACACATAATAACAAATGCCATTTCTATTTCTGTTCCTGTTTTTGAAAGAATAGAATGAAGTTTAATTAATCCCTTAACATCTTTCCTAGTTTTTGTAATTCTAAGTCATACCTATTCAAAAGGAGTAATTTTTTTAGAAACAACTTTTAAAAATATCCAGCCGATTCACTGATAAATAGAGTACGATGAGTCTTTTATGAGTTCTAAGTTTTGGACAGATTAAAAGTAATAATATATTCACATATTGAAGTCAGGCCAACTAAGCTTAAAGTTTTTCTGCCATTAAAGAAATCGGCTGTAAATCCTGTAACAATTTTTATAACAAATGAAACATTTTTCTTCTGGAAAGTATTTATTACTTTGAATAAAAACTTTTACGAGTATTGAAATTAGTCAATAGATTAATAGATTTAGTTTTTTACAGATCTCTGAAATTTGTCATTATTTAATGTTTAGAAATGACTTTTCGTTAAGATATAATTAAGCTATTTTCTTAAAAATTTGAAAACTAAATAATAAATTTATTTGAAAGTTTTTTTGTGGACTTTTGGGTCAATATTATTATTATTTTAAAATAAAATACATTTGTTATAGTTGTGAATAAATAAATATTTTGATCATTTATTTAATATTTCAATAAATATAATAAATAGAATAATAAATGGATTTATATATGTATACATTTATGTTTTTGTATACCATTGCGTATTAGTATGTTGATTAGTATTTTAATATATTGTTCAGTTTCCTGATATTGGCTTTAGACTAAAGTCGAAATATGGATTAAAAAAATAAAAACTAATGTGAAATTAAATTATGATTTCTTTTTCTTAATTTTTATTCTTTAACAACAAAAAAAATGTTCACCAATTAGCCTGAAAAACACTACCAATAATTCAAAGCTTGTCAGTAATTGTCTTTTTTAAACTATATTTACCTCTTTTGGAAAACAGTACTGGGTCAACTATTACATTACCATAACTTTGTACACATAATAACAAATGCCATTTCTATTTCTGTTCCTGTTCCTGTTTTTAAAGGAATAGAATGAAGTTTAATTAATCCTTTAACATCTTTCCTAGTTTTTGTAAATCTAAGTCATACCTATTCAAAAGGAGTAATTTTTTTAAAAACAACTTTAAAAATATCCAGCCTATTCACTGATAAATAGAGTACGATGAGTCTTTTATGAGTTCTAAGTTTTGGACAGATTATAAGTTATATTATATTCACATATTGAAGTAAGCTTCAAGTTTTTCTTCCATTAAAGAAATCGGCTCCTGTAACAATTTTTATAACAAATGAAACATTTTTCTTCTGGAAAGTATTTATTACTTTTGAATAAAAACTTTTACGAGTATTGAAATTAGTCAATAGATTAATAGATTTAGTTTTTTACAGATCTCTGAAATTTGTTATTATTTAATCTTTAGAAATGACTTTTCGTTAAGATATAATTAAGTTATTTTCTTAAAAATTTGAAAACTAAATAATAAATTTATTTGAAAGTTTTTTTGTGGACTTTTGGGTCAATATTATTATTATTTTAAAATAAAATACATTTGTTATAGTTGTGAATAAATAAATATTTTGATCTTTTATTTAATATTTCAATAAATATAATAAATAGAATAATAAATGAATGTATATATGTATACATTTATGTTTTTGTACACCATTGCGTATTAGTATGTTGATTAGTATTTTAATATATTGTTCAGTTTCCTGATGTTGGCTTTAGACTAAAGTCGAAATATGGATTAAAAAAATAAAAACTAATGTGAAATGAAATTGTGATTTCTTTTTCTTAATTTTTATTCTTTAACAACAAAAAAAATGTTCACCAATTAGTCTGAAAAACACTACCAATAATTCAGACCTTGTCAGTAATTGTCATTTCTAAACTATATTTACCTCTTTTGGAAAACAGTATTGGGTCAACTATTACATTACCATAACTTTGTACACATAATAACAAATGCCATTTCTATTTCTGTTCCTGTTCCTGTTTTTAAAGGAATAGAATGAAGTTTAATTAATCCCTTAACATCTTTCCTAGTTTTTGTAATTCTAAGTCATTCCTATTCAAAAGGAGTAATTTTTTTAGAAACAACTTTTAAAAATATCCAGCCGATTCACTGATAAATAGAGTACGATGAGTCTTTTATGAGTTCTAACTTTTGGACAGATTAAAAGTAATAATATATTCACATATTGAAGTCAGGCCAACTAAGCTTCAAGTTTTTCTGCCATTAAAGAAATCGGCTCCTGTAACAATTTTTATAACAAATGAAACATTTTTCTTCTGGAAAGTATTTATTACTTTTGAATAAAAACTTTTACGAGTATTGAAATTAGTCAATAGATTAATAGATTTAGTTTTTCACAGATCTCTGAAATTTGTCATTATTTAATCTTTAGAAATGACTTTTCGTTAAGATATAATTAAGTTATTTTTTAAAAATTTGAAAATAATAAATAAATTTATTTGAAAGTTTTTTGTGGACTTTTGGGTCAATATTATTATTATTTTTAAAATAAAATACATTTGTTATAGTTGTGAATAAATAAATATTTTGATCCTTTATTTAATATTTCAATAAATATAATAAATAGAATAATAAATGGATGTATATATGTATACATTTATGTTTTTGTACACCATTGCGTATTAGTATGTTGATTAGTATTTTAATATATTGTTCAGTTTCCTGATATTGGCTTTAGACTAAAGTCGAAATATGGATTAAAAAAATAAAAACTAATGTGAAATTAAATTATGATTTCTTTTTCTTAATTTTTATTCTTTAACAACAAAAAAAATGTTCACCAATTAGCCTGAAAAACACTACCAATAATTCAAAGCTTGTCAGTAATTGTCTTTTCTAAACTATATTTACCTCTTTTGGAAAACAGTACTGGGTCAACTATTACATTACCATAACTTTGTACACATAATAACAAATGCCATTTCTATTTCTGTTCCTGTTCCTGTTCCTGTTTTTAAAGGAATAGAATGAAGTTTAATTAATCCCTTATCATCTTTCCTAGTTTTGTATTCTCAAGTAATACTATTCAAAGGAGTAATTTAAAACACATCAACTTTAAAAATTCAGCCCATCACTGATAATTAATCGATGAGTCTTTTATGAGTTCTAAGTTTTGACGATTGTTTATCATAATACATATTGAGTCAGGTCAATAAGCTCAGTTTCTGCATTAAGACAATCGGCTCCTGTAACAATTTTTATAACAAATGAAACATTTTTCTTCTGGAAAGTATTTATTACTTTGAATAAAAACTTTTACGAGTATTGAAATTAGTCAATAGATTAATAGATTTAGTTTTTTACAGATCTCTGAAATTTGTCATTATTTAATGTTTAGAAATGACTTTTCGTTAAGATATAATTAAGCTATTTTCTTAAAAATTTGAAAACTAAATAATAAATTTATTTGAAAGTTTTTTTGTGGACTTTTGGGTCAATATTATTATTATTTTAAAATAAAATACATTTGTTATAGTTGTGAATAAATAAATATTTTGATTCTTTATTTAATATTTCAATAAATATAATAAATAGGATAATAAATGGTATACATTTATGTTTTTGTACACCATTGCGTATTAGTATGTTGATTAGTATTTTAATATATTGTTCAGTTTCCTGATATTGGCTTTAGACTAAAGTCGAAATATGGATTAAAAAAATAAAAACTAATGTGAAATTAAATTATGATTTCTTTTTCTTAATTTTTATTCTTTAACAACAAAAAAATGTTCACCAATTAGCCTGAAAAACACTACCAATAATTCAGAGCTTGTCAGTAATTGTCTTTTCTAAACTATATTTACCTCTTTTGGAAAACGGTACTGGGTCAACTATTACATTACCATAACTTTGTACACATAATAACAAATGCTATTTCTATTTCTGTTCCTGTTCCTGTTTTTAAAGGAATGGAATGAAGTTTAATTAATCCCTTAACATCTTTCCTAGTTTTTGTAATTCTAAGTCATACCTATTCAAAAGGAGTAATTTTTTTAAAAACAACTTTT
>NC_051848.1:64832458-64843045 GCF_002237135.1 Teleopsis dalmanni | reverse complement strand
GTATGTTGATTAGTATTTTAATATATTGTTCAGTTTCCTGATGTTGGCTTTAGACTAAAGTCGAAATATGGATTAAACAAATAAAAACTAATGTGAAATTAAATTGTGATTTCTTTTTCTTAATTTTTATTCTTTAACAACAAAAAAAATGTTCACCAATTAGCCTGAAAAACACTACCAATAATTCAGACTTTGTCAGTAATTGTCTTTTCTAAACTATATTTACCTCTTTTGGAAAACAGTACTGGGTCAACTATTACATTACCATAACTTTGTACACATAATAACAAATTCCATTTCTATTTCTGTTCCTGTTCCTGTTTTTAAAGGAATAGTATGAAGTTTAATTAATCCCTTAACATCTTTCATAGTTTTTGTAATTCTAAGTCATACCTATTCAAAAGGAGTAATTTTTTTAGAAACAACTTTTAAAAATATCCAGCCTATTCACTGATAAATAGAGTACGATGAGTCTTTTATGAGTTCTAAGTTTTGGACAGATTAAAAGTTATAATATATTCACATATTGAAGTCAGGCCAACTAAGCTTAAAGTTTTTCTGCCATTAAAGAAATCGGCTGTAAATCCTGTAACAATTTTTATAACAAATGAAACATTTTTCTTCTAGAAAGTATTTATTACTTTTGAATAAAAACTTTTACGATTATTGAAATTAGTCAATAGATTAATAGATTTACTTTTTTACAGATCTCTGAAATTTGTTATTATTTAATCTTTAGAAATGACTTTTCGTTAAGATATAATTAAGTTATTTTCTTAAAAATTTGAAAACTAAATAATAAATTTATTTGAAAGTTTTTTTGTGGACTTTTGGGTCAATATTATTATTATTTTAAAATAAAATACATTTGTTATAGTTGTGAATAAATAAATATTTTGATCTTTTATTTAATATTTCAATAAATATAATAAATAGGATAATAAATGGATGTATATATGTATACATTTATGTTTTTGTATACCATTGCGTATTAGTATGTTGATTAGTATTTTAATATATTGTTCAGTTTCCTGATATTGGCTTTAGACTAAAGTCGAAATATGGATTAAAAAAATAAAAACTAATGTGAAATTAAATTATGATTTCTTTTTCTTAATTTTTATTCTTTAACAACAAAAAAAATGTTCACCAATTAGCCTGAAAAACACTACATAATTCAAAGCTGACATAATTGTCAGATTTTTTAAATATATTACCTTTGGCAAACATTACTGGGTCAACTATTACATTACCGATAACTTTGTCCAAATAACAAATGCGGCATTTCTATTTCTGTTCCTGTTCCCTGTTTTTAAAGGAATAGAATGAAGTTTAATTAATGTCCTTAATCTTTCCTAGTTTTGTAATTCTAAGTCATACTAATTCAGAAGGCAAGTAATTTTTTTAAAAACAACTTTAAAAATATCCAGCCGATTCACTGATAAATAGAGTACGATGAGTCTTTTATGAGTTCTAAGTTTTGGACAGATTATAAGTTATATTATATTCACATATTGAAGTCAGGCAAACTAAGCTTCAAGTTTTTCTGCCATTAAAGAAATCGGCTCCTGTAACAATTTTTATAACAAATGAAACATTTTTCTTCTGTAAAGTATTTATTACTTTTGAATAAAAACTTTTACGAGTATTGAAATTAGTCAATAGATTAATAGATTTAGTTTTTTACAGATCTCTGAAATTTGTCATTATTTAATGTTTAGAAATGACTTTTCGTTAAGATATAATTAAGTTATTTTCTTAAAAATTTGAAAAATAAATAATAAATTTATTTGAAAGTTTTTTGTGGACTTTTGGGTCAATATTATTATTATTTTAAAATAAAATACCTTTGTTATAGTTGTGAATAAATAAATATTTTGATCCTTTATTTAATATTTCAATAAATATAATAAATAGAATAATAAATGGATGTATATATGTATACATTTATGTTTTTGTACACCATTGCGTATTAGTATGTTGATTAGTATTTTAATATATTGTTCAGTTTGGTGATGTTGGCTTTAGACTAAAGTCGAAATATGGATTAAAAAAATAAAAACTAATGTGAAATTAAATTGTGATTTCTTTTTCTTAATTTTTATTCTTTAACAACAAAAAAAATGTTCACCAATTAGCCTGAAAAACACTACCAATAATTCAGAGCTTGTCAGTAATTGTCTTATCTAAACTATATTTACCTCTTTTGGAAAACAGTACTGGGTCAATTATTACATTACCATAACTTTGTACACATAATAACAAATGCCATTTCTATTTCTGTTCCTGTTCCTGTTCCTGTTTTTAAAGGAATAGAATGAAGTTTAATTAATCCCTTAACATCTCTCCTAGTTTTTGTAATTCTAAGTCATACCTATTCAAAAGGAGTAATTTTTTTAAAAACAACTTTTAAAAATATCCAGCCGATTCACTGATAAATAGAGTACGATGAGTCTTTTATGAGTTCTAAGTTTTGGACAGATTATAAGTTATATTATATTCGCATATTGAAGTCAGGCCAAGTAAGCTTAAAGTTTTTCTGCCATTAAAGAAATCGGCTCCTGTAACAATTTTTATAACAAATGAAACATTTTTCTTCTGTAAAGTATTTATTACTTTTGAATAAAAACTTTTACGGGTATTGAAATTAGTCAATAGATTAATAGATTTAGTTTTTTACAGATCTCTGAAATTTGTCATTATTTAATGTTTAGAAATGACTTTTCGTTAAGATATAATTAAGTTATTTTCTTAAAAATTTGAAAACTAAATAATAAATTTATTTGAAAGTTTTTTTGTGGATTTTTGGGTTAATATTATTATTATTTTAAAATAAAATACATTTGTTATATTTGTTTATAAATAAATATTTTGATCCTTTATTTAATATTTCAATAAATATAATAAATAGAATAATAAATGGATGTATATATGTATACATTTATGTTTTTGTATACCATTGCGTATTAGTATGTTGATTAGTATTTTAATATATTGTTCAGTTTCCTGATGTTGGCTTTAGACTAAAGTCGAAATATGGATTAAAAAAATAAAAACTAATGTGAAATTAAATTGTGATTTCTTTTTCTTAATTTTTATTCTTTAACAACAAAAAAATGTTCACCAATTAGTCTGAAAAACACTACCAATAATTCAGAGCTTGTCAGTAATTGTCTTTTCTAAACTATATTTACCTCTTTTGGAAAACGGTACTGGGTCAACTATTACATTACCATAACTTTGTACACATAATAACAAATGCCATTTTCTTTTCTGTCCTGTTCTGTTTTAAAGGAATAGAATGATGTTTAATTAATCTCTTACATCTTCCTAGTTTGTAATTCTAGTTAACCTTTCAAAAGGAGTAATTTTTTTAGAACAACTTTTAAAAATATCCAGCCGATTCACTGATAAATAGAGTACGATGAGTCTTTTATGAGTTCTAAGTTTTGGACAGATTATAAGTTATATTATATTCACATATTGAAGTAAGCTTCAAGTTTTTCTTCCATTAAAGAAATCGGCTCCTGTAACAATTTTTATAACAAATGAAACATTTTTCTTCTGGAAAGTATTTATTACTTTTGAATAAAAACTTTTACGAGTATTAAAATTAGTCAATAGATTAATAGATTTAGTTTTTCACAGATCTCTGAAATTTGTCATTATTTAATGTTTAGAAATGACTTTTCGTTAAGATATAATTAAGTTATTTTCTTAAAAATTTGAAAACTAAATAATAAATTTATTTGAAAGTTTTTTTGTGGACTTTTGGGTCAATATTATTATTATTTTAAAATAAAATACATTTGTTATAGTTGTGAATAAATAAATATTTTGATTCTTTATTTAATATTTCAATAAATATAATAAATAGGATAATAAATGGTATACATTTATGTTTTTGTACACCATTGCGTATTAGTATGTTGATTAGTATTTTAATATATTGTTCAGTTTCCTGATGTTGGCTTTAGACTAAAGTCGAAATATGGATTAAAAAAATAAAAACTAATGTGAAATGAAATTGTGATTTCTTTTTCTTAATTTTTATTCTTTAACAACAAAAAAAATGTTCACCAATTAGTCTGAAAAACACTACCAATAATTCAGACCTTGTCAGTAATTGTCTTTTCTAAACTATATTTACCTCTTTTGGAAAATAGTTCTGGGTCAATTATTACATTACCATAACTTAGTACACATAATAACAAATGCCATTTCTATTTCTGTTCCTGTTTTTAAAAAAATAGAATGAAGTTTAATTAATCCCTTAACATCTTTCCT
This sequence comes from Teleopsis dalmanni, assembly GCF_002237135.1. Lineage (NCBI taxonomy): Eukaryota > Metazoa > Arthropoda > Insecta > Diptera > Diopsidae > Teleopsis > Teleopsis dalmanni. Next base: position 64,838,758 of record NC_051848.1, on the reverse strand, counting down.
AGTTTTTGTAATTCTAAGTCATACCTATTCAAAAGGAGTAATTTTTTTAGAAACAACTTTTAAAAATATCCAGCCGATTCACTGATAAATAGAGTACGATGAGTCTTTTATGAGTTCTAAGTTTTGGACAGATTATAAGTTATAATATATTCACATATTGAAGTCAGGCCAACTAAGCTTAAAGTTTTTCTGCCATTAAAGAAATCGGCTCCTGTAACAATTTTTATAACAAATGAAACATTTTTCTTCTGGAAAGTATTTATTACTTTTGAATAAAAACTTTTACGGATATTGAAATTAGTCAATAGATTAATAGATTTAGTTTTTTACAGATCTCTGAAATTTGTCATTATTTAATGTTTAGAAATGACTTTTCGTTAAGATATAATTAAGTTATTTTCTTAAAAATTTGAAAAATAAATAATAAATTTATTTGAAAGTTTTTTGTGGACTTTTGGGTCAATATTATTATTATTTTAAAATAAAATACCTTTGTTATAGTTGTGAATAAATAAATATTTTGATCCTTTATTTAATATTTCAATAAATATAATAAATAGAATAATAAATGGATGTATATATGTATACATTTATGTTTTTGTACACCATTGCGTACTAGTATGTTGATTAGTATTTTAATATATTGTTCAGTTTCCTGATGTTGGCTTTAGACTAAAGTCGAAATATGGATTAAAAAAATAAAAACTAATGTGAAATGAAATTGTGATTTCTTTTTCTTAATTTTTATTCTTTAACAACAAAAAAATGTTCACCAATTAGTCTGAAAAACACTACCAATAATTCAGACCTTGTCAGTAATTGTCTTTTCTAAACTATATTTACCTCTTTTGGAAAACAGTACTGGGTCAACTATTACATTACCATAACTTTGTACACATAATAACAAATGCCATTTCTATTTCTGTTCCTGTTTTTGAAAGAATAGAATGAAGTTTAATTAATCCCTTAACATCTTTCCTAGTTTTTGTAATTCTAAGTCATACCTATTCAAAAGGAGTAATTTTTTTAGAAACAACTTTTAAAAATATCCAGCCGATTCACTGATAAATAGAGTACGATGAGTCTTTTATGAGTTCTAAGTTTTGGACAGATTAAAAGTAATAATATATTCACATATTGAAGTCAGGCCAACTAAGCTTAAAGTTTTTCTGCCATTAAAGAAATCGGCTGTAAATCCTGTAACAATTTTTATAACAAATGAAACATTTTTCTTCTGGAAAGTATTTATTACTTTGAATAAAAACTTTTACGAGTATTGAAATTAGTCAATAGATTAATAGATTTAGTTTTTTACAGATCTCTGAAATTTGTCATTATTTAATGTTTAGAAATGACTTTTCGTTAAGATATAATTAAGCTATTTTCTTAAAAATTTGAAAACTAAATAATAAATTTATTTGAAAGTTTTTTTGTGGACTTTTGGGTCAATATTATTATTATTTTAAAATAAAATACATTTGTTATAGTTGTGAATAAATAAATATTTTGATCATTTATTTAATATTTCAATAAATATAATAAATAGAATAATAAATGGATTTATATATGTATACATTTATGTTTTTGTATACCATTGCGTATTAGTATGTTGATTAGTATTTTAATATATTGTTCAGTTTCCTGATATTGGCTTTAGACTAAAGTCGAAATATGGATTAAAAAAATAAAAACTAATGTGAAATTAAATTATGATTTCTTTTTCTTAATTTTTATTCTTTAACAACAAAAAAAATGTTCACCAATTAGCCTGAAAAACACTACCAATAATTCAAAGCTTGTCAGTAATTGTCTTTTTTAAACTATATTTACCTCTTTTGGAAAACAGTACTGGGTCAACTATTACATTACCATAACTTTGTACACATAATAACAAATGCCATTTCTATTTCTGTTCCTGTTCCTGTTTTTAAAGGAATAGAATGAAGTTTAATTAATCCTTTAACATCTTTCCTAGTTTTTGTAAATCTAAGTCATACCTATTCAAAAGGAGTAATTTTTTTAAAAACAACTTTAAAAATATCCAGCCTATTCACTGATAAATAGAGTACGATGAGTCTTTTATGAGTTCTAAGTTTTGGACAGATTATAAGTTATATTATATTCACATATTGAAGTAAGCTTCAAGTTTTTCTTCCATTAAAGAAATCGGCTCCTGTAACAATTTTTATAACAAATGAAACATTTTTCTTCTGGAAAGTATTTATTACTTTTGAATAAAAACTTTTACGAGTATTGAAATTAGTCAATAGATTAATAGATTTAGTTTTTTACAGATCTCTGAAATTTGTTATTATTTAATCTTTAGAAATGACTTTTCGTTAAGATATAATTAAGTTATTTTCTTAAAAATTTGAAAACTAAATAATAAATTTATTTGAAAGTTTTTTTGTGGACTTTTGGGTCAATATTATTATTATTTTAAAATAAAATACATTTGTTATAGTTGTGAATAAATAAATATTTTGATCTTTTATTTAATATTTCAATAAATATAATAAATAGAATAATAAATGAATGTATATATGTATACATTTATGTTTTTGTACACCATTGCGTATTAGTATGTTGATTAGTATTTTAATATATTGTTCAGTTTCCTGATGTTGGCTTTAGACTAAAGTCGAAATATGGATTAAAAAAATAAAAACTAATGTGAAATGAAATTGTGATTTCTTTTTCTTAATTTTTATTCTTTAACAACAAAAAAAATGTTCACCAATTAGTCTGAAAAACACTACCAATAATTCAGACCTTGTCAGTAATTGTCATTTCTAAACTATATTTACCTCTTTTGGAAAACAGTATTGGGTCAACTATTACATTACCATAACTTTGTACACATAATAACAAATGCCATTTCTATTTCTGTTCCTGTTCCTGTTTTTAAAGGAATAGAATGAAGTTTAATTAATCCCTTAACATCTTTCCTAGTTTTTGTAATTCTAAGTCATTCCTATTCAAAAGGAGTAATTTTTTTAGAAACAACTTTTAAAAATATCCAGCCGATTCACTGATAAATAGAGTACGATGAGTCTTTTATGAGTTCTAAGTTTTGGACAGATTATAAGTTATAATATATTCACATATTGAAGTCAGGCCAACTAAGCTTAAAGTTTTTCTGCCATTAAAGAAATCGGCTGTAAATCCTGTAACAATTTTTATAACAAATGAAACATTTTTCTTCTGGAAAGTATTTATTACTTTTGAATAAAAACTTTTACGAGTATTGAAATTAGTCAATAGATTAATAGATTTAGTTTTTCACAGATCTCTGAAATTTGTCATTATTTAATCTTTAGAAATGACTTTTCGTTAAGATATAATTAAGTTATTTTCTTAAAAATTTGAAAACTAAATAATAAATTTATTTGAAAGTCTTTTTGTGGACTTTTGGGTCAATATTATTATTATTTTAAAATAAAATACATTTGTTATAGTTGTGAATAAATAAATATTTTGATCTTTTATTTAATATTTCAATAAATATAATAAATAGAATAATAAATGGATGTATATATGTATACATTTATGTTTTTGTATATCATTGCGTATTAGTATGTTGATTAGTATTTTAATATATTGTTCAGTTTCCTGATGTTGGCTTTAGACTAAAGTCGAAATATGGATTAAAAAAATAAAAACTAATGTGAAATGAAATTGTGATTTCTTTTTCTTAATTTTTATTCTTTAACAAAAAAAAAAATGTTTACCAATTAGTCTGAAAAACACTACCAATAATTCAGACCTTGTCAGTAATTGTCTTTTCTAAACTATATTTACCTCTTTTGGAAAACAGTACTGGGTGAACTATTACATTACCATAACTTTGTACACATAATAACAAATGCCATTTCTATTTCTGTTCCTGTTCCTGTTTTTAAAGGAATAGAATGAAGTTTAATTAATCCCTTAACATCTTTCCTAGTTTTTGTAATTCTAAGTCATTCCTATTCAAAAGGAGTAATTTTTTTAAAAACAACTTTTAAAAATATCCAGCCGATTCACTGATAAATAGAGTACAATGAGTCTTTTATGAGTTCTAAGTTTTGGACAGATTAAAAGTAATAATATATTCACATATTGAAGTCAGGCCAACTAAGCTTAAAGTTTTTCTGCCATTAAAGAAATCGGCTGTAAATCCTGTAACAATTTTTATAACAAATGAAACATTTTTCTTCTGGAAAGTATTTATTACTTTTGAATAAAAACTTTTACGAATATTGAAATTAGTCAATAGATTAATAGATTTAGTTTTTTACAGATCTCTGAAATTTGTCATTATTTAATCTTTAGAAATGACTTTTCGTTAAGATATAATTAATTTATTTTCTTAAAAATTTGAAAACTAAATAATAAATTTATTTGAAAGTTTTTTTGTGGACTTTTGAGTCAATATTATTATTATTTTAAAATAAAATACATTTGTTATAGTTGTGAATAAATAAATATTTTGATCCTTTATTTAATATTTCAATAAATATAATAAATAGAATAATAAATGGATGTATATATGTATACATTTATGTTTTTGTACACCATTGCGTACTAGTATGTTGATTAGTATTTTAATATATTGTTCAGTTTCCTGATGTTGGCTTTAGACTAAAGTCGAAATATGGATTAAAAAAATAAAAACTAATGTGAAATTAAATTATGATTTCTTTTTCTTAATTTTTATTCTTTAACAACAAAAAAAATGTTCACCAATTAGCCTGAAAAACACTACCAATAATTCAGAGCTTGTCAGTAATTGTCTTTTCTAAACTATATTTACCTCTTTTGGAAAACAGTACTGGGTCAATTATTACATTACCATAACTTTGTACACATAATAACAAATGCCATTTCTATTTCTGTTCCTGTTCCTGTTCCTGTTTTTAAAGGAATAGAATGAAGTTTAATTAATCCCTTAACATCTTTCCTAGTTTTTGTAATTCTAAGTCGTACCTATTCAAAAGGAGTAATTTTTTTAGAAACAACTTTTAAAAATATCCAGCCGATTCACTGATAAATAGAGTACGATGAGTCTTTTATGAGTTCTAAGTTTTAGACAGATTATAAGTTATAATATATTCGCATATTGAAGTCAGGCCAACTAAGCTTAAAGTTTTTCTGCCATTAAAGAAATCGGCTGTAAATCCTGTAACAATTTTTATAACAAATGAAACATTTTTCTTCTGGAAAGTATTTATTACTTTTGAATAAAAACTTTTACGAGTATTGAAATTAGTCAATAGATTAATAGATTTACTTTTTTACAGATCTCTGAAATTTGTCATTATTTAATCTTTAGAAATGACTTTTCGTTAAGATATAATTAAGTTATTTTCTTAAAAATTTGAAAACTAAATAATAAATTTATTTGAAAGTTTTTTTGTGGACTTTTGAGTCAATATTATTATTATTTTAAAATAAAATACATTTGTTATAGTTGTGAATAAATAAATATTTTGATCCTTTATTTAATATTTCAATAAATATAATAAATAGAATAATAAATGGATGTATATATGTATACATTTATGTTTTTGTACACCATTGCGTATTAGTATGTTGATTAGTATTTTAATATATTGTTCAGTTTGGTGATGTTGGCTTTAGACTAAAGTCGAAATATGGATTAAAAAAATAAAAACTAATGTGAAATTAAATTGTGATTTCTTTTTCTTAATTTTTATTCTTTAACAACAAAAAAAATGTTCACCAATTAGCCTGAAAAACACTACCAATAATTCAGAGCTTGTCAGTAATTGTCATTTCTAAACTATATTTACCTCTTTTGGAAAACAGTTCTGGGTCAATTATTACATTACCATAACTTTGTACACATAATAACAAATGCCATTTCTATTTCTGTTCCTGTTCCTGTTTTTAAAGGAATAGAATGAAGTTTAATTAATCCCTTAACATCTTTCCTAGTTTTTGTAATTCTAAGTCATACCTATTCAAAAGGAGTAATTTTTTTAGAAACAACTTTTAAAAATATCCAGCCGATTCACTGATAAATAGAGTACGATGAGACTTTTATGAGTTCTAAGTTTTGGACAGATTAAAAGTAATAATATATTCACATATTGAAGTCAGGCCAACTAAGCTTAAAGTTTTTCTGCCATTAAAGAAATCGGCTGTAAATCCTGTAACAATTTTTATAACAAATGAAACATTTTTCTTCTGGAAAGTATTTATTACTTTTGAATAAAAACTTTTACGAGTATTGAAATTAGTCAATAGATTAATAGATTTAGTTTTTTACAGATCTCTGAAATTTGTCATTATTTA
>NC_051848.1:64820983-64832358 GCF_002237135.1 Teleopsis dalmanni | reverse complement strand
TGTCATCGCTCAGGCACCATATTCGCCAGATCTGGCGCCGTGCGACTTTTTCCTGTTCCCGAAACTCAAATTGCCCCATCGTGGTAAGCGTTTTAAGTCCATAGAATCGGTAAAAGAGAATTCGCTGAAGGAACTAAAAGCCATACCTGCACAGGCCAACGAAAAGTGTATGGAAGATTGGATTAAGCGTTGGGATATGTGTATCGCTTCAGAAGGAGCATATTTTGAAGGAGATAAAATAAATTTGGAATAAAATTTAAATTTGTGTGTTTTATTTACAAAATCCTGGTACTTTTTGAGCATAAGGTAATATTTGTATATAAAAGCTGACAGTTATTTTAAACTAGTGTAGTTACTAACATAAAAGTCTTTAAATAGTGTAATTGGTATACTATATAGGAATTATATGGACTCAATCTTTCCAAAAAAAATTTTTTCTGCCTATCAACGAATGTGTATTTTAGTTTAATAGTAATATAAATAGTAGTAATACATTAGTATAAATTAATAATAATATAATCCAAGTCACTTTTTAAAACTCAAGTTAATACAGACAAAAGATAATGATAGTGGTAGTTCTGTTCTAGTATGTTTTTTATATTACATCTTACTTTAATTTGTATTCAAACCAAGGAGGCAGTAATATTAAATTATGTCTTTAGATGGCCTGCTGTTCCCACCGTATGTTAACTAAGAAACGTATAATCAACATCCTTCACCCCCAGTGGAGTACTGTATCAATTTAAGAACGTATATGGCAAATGAATTAAGTTCGAGGTATCGTTTTTATTGGATATTGTTAAGTAAACAATTATAATGACATCTGAAAAATTTCACTCGTATGGATGCCTGCATATTTCGATAATCGCCGTTGTCAAAATATGGGAAGAAATATTGTAAATATTTAGTTAATCATAAAAACTGTCAAGGAAGTGAACAGTCATTTACTGTAGGCAAACTGTATTTCATATTAAATTACAAGTTGGAGGAAAATATTTTTTATTTCTTGCCATTAATAAACTCTTCATAGAGAAATAAAAAAAATACTCTGTGTGGGAATACTAAAGAGGGATGGCTTGCAGTATTGTATAAATATAATTGTTCCACATTTTACTAAATTGTATACTTTTTTTGTTTTTTGAATATATTCCTCTATATATATATATATGTATGTATATGTTATTTGTTTAATTACAATCTGTCAGCAGACATTTAGATATTTATATTAAACACAACAAATTGACAAATATTGAAGTGTTTACAAAAATATATATAATTTTGCCGTATTTCTTTTGATATAATACAATTATCACTGAACCGAGCTAAACTTCTTAACTTTAAAAGGCAAGTCACATATATGTACATACAGTATCTCTTTTAAGACGTGAGTAGGGAACCACTGTTATCTATTGCATTTAAAATCGGATTTCTGTTATTAATATAAAAAAAATTGTTTAAAAAAGTAATTCGTCTTAAACAGTTAACTGTTCTAAGATAATAGGAAGGTAAATATTTAGAATGAAAATGTTTTATAATTGTATTTAAAATCATATAAATATCGAATATTTTTAATAAGGGTTGTTCACTAAACGACTATGAAATATTAAATGAACCGTACTCTGTGATACTTGAACTCATGTTTTCAATTTTGACAATTGAATAAAAAATTATAAAAAATAAAAACATAATTAATTAATTTAATTATTCTACAGCTGGTTTATGATTTCGTTCTAATATAAACACAGCAAGTGAACTTGTAACAAAAGTCCAGAAAAATGTGTAAACATCAAACTCAAGTACAAGTTTCGGTCATTGGTTCAGGAGCGCTGACTCTGAGCTTCAAATCTGTAAAGGCACGAGTTCAATCTCTGCTACTTACAGTCTCAAAAAATTATTTACGAATAATTAAATACAAGAATTATTTCCAAGACCACTGAAGATGGGTATTTGGCAATACTCGAAACAGCTTTATGGTCAGCCAAAAATTCAATTAATTAAAATAATATAAAAATGAATTTTTGTTGTTGTAGTTCACTACTGTTCGTAAAACCTGCTTATAAAAAATTATTAAAAAAAAATTAATTATTAATAAATGCGTCTTATTTTACTGGTATTTATACCGCAATTAATAAAAAAAAGCTACTGATATCAAGAAAAAGTCATACGATTATTTTCAATATTCCAATATTTCCAATAACAGAATTCTTTAAAAAACTAATTAAAAGTGGATTCATATTTTAAAATGTTAGTAATATATTTACATTATTAACATTATTGTGATACTTAATTTGTAAAAATGTTTGTATTGCAATGAAGGAGGTATTGAAGACTTTATAAGCTTAATATATGTTTTTTTAGAATAATAAGCTAAGTCCATCTATCACTTAAGCAATAAACAAGTCACTTAATTTTTGAGTATTAAAGTAGAAAAAGTGCGGACGAATGCATGGATCATGACGGTTTGTTTGCTCCGAGATATAAAACCGACATTTATTTTCCATTCCAATTATTATTTTTTATAACTTTTTTAAGTTATTACATTCTTAAAAATCAAACAGAAATCCATATCTTCACATTTGTATGTTTCCGATTATATGGTTGAATATCATAGTTATAGACCTATTGACCCACTATTCCAACCACAGTCTTAAGATGCAAGATAACTACTTACTCTCAATTTACTATCACGACTAATACGAAGAAACTAAAAAAAGTCTTAATGGAAAACTATTTTTTATTCTTGATCTGGTGGCGCTTTTTTCTGTCATTCTTGGTCGTCGTTCCACTACGTCTATTCCTAACACCGCTACTTTCCATACACATAGTTTAACTTAGGGTTAGTAAGATAAATTTACCTGCTTTATCATACTACTTTTGTCTTAATGGAAAACTATTTTTTAATCTTGATCTGGTGGCGCTTTTTTTCTGTCATTCTGGGTCGTCGTTCCACCACGTCTATTCCTAACACCGCTACTTTCCATACACATAGTTTACCTTAGGGTTGCTAAGATAAATTTACCTGCTTTATCGCTTTCTGTCATTCTGGGTCGTCGTTCCACCACGTCTATTCCTAACACCGCTACTTTCCATACACATAGTTTACCTTAGGGTTGCTAAGATAAATTTACCTGCTTTATCGCATCTACTTTCGTGATTGCATCTATAATAGGTATGTACTATCACTTCATTCGGTTTAGATTTGGTGGATCTTCTTAACTGTCACACTTTATATACCTATTGCGCCCCTTTCTGACACCGCTGTTGTTCTTACTTATAGGGTACTTGTGAATATAGGGCACTAAAGTTTGCGTAAATTGGATTTAACTGATCTTCATTTCTGTCTCCCTAGACCAACATCCAATCGCGCGCAGCATAACACCACTATTGTTTTTACTTATAGGTCACTTAACCTTCGCTAAAGCCAAAGCAAACTGCTTTATAGAAATTTACCTTATAAATTTACCTAATAATTCTGTTGAGTAATTTACCTAATTTAATTTAAACTAATTGAATTTAATTTATGTTGGTATTGTAATAAATTTTGAATGGTAAATATATTTGGTTGTGGCTGCTATTTGTTGTCAATTCTCCAGGGGGTGAGTTACTTGGGACTCACAAATGAATCAATTGACTTGTTTATTATATTGAAACATATTATTGCGTTTAAACCAGTATAATTTGAATGGTTGAATTTGAATATGAATTCAAAAAGTCAATAAAAATATTGGATTTACTAAACCGAAACACAATTACAAATAAAATACACATTCAAAGGAGTATTTGAAATGTTTTTTATTCGTTTCTTATCCTTTGACTGCTTAATATTTATCCAAGCTTTATATGAATTTCACTTCAGCAATTCAATCGGTCTTACATGTTGTGAAATAAATGTACAGTAGCCAAAGCTCGATATCCTTTATAATGTCTAAAGTAGTTATATGGAATACTGAAATTTCAAAATTCATTATTAAAATTCGCGCTTTCGTAAAGCAAATATTAATATGAAAAATATTTGTGCGCATCAAAGGGGCCGCAGTGAAGTTCAGAAATCAATATCTAAAAATGGTATCAAAGTTTTAGAAATAAATTGAAATGGAAATACATTGAAATGAAATTATTATGATTGAAATTCATTGAAAAAATGATGCATACTTTAAATATAAAAACGTCATAGAAAACTGTAAATAAAATAACAACAAAATTCTGAAGGATAACTGCTCCCACATCAGACAAGTTCAGACAAACATTGGAATTTATTCATAAAAGGATTATTGCAGAACTGAAATTCCATTTGTGGTAGTGTTATGCGTCGTACGGTGCCAGTGCGTTCAAATGTCGACATGTACGTTTGGGTGGGCATGGTTCTACATTTGTATGTTCATCGTACTGTGGTCCTGACGAACATTTTTCCTCGCATATAGATACTCGCATGTGTTTGTGCTGTTACAAATAGTCATTCGTTCTTACCTTGAATATAAAAGTAACAACCGAAAAAAATTAGTCAAAAACAGTACATAAAAAGGTACTGAACGAAGGAATTTCAAGGATAATTTTAAGCAAAGGTATTTAAAACATTTCTACATGCATTTCAAAAAGCTTCTTCCCTATGTTTCACCAACCCAACTTTTTCGTTGCTCAACTTGCGTTCGTACCGGAGTTCGTGCCTTATTAATCCCAGAAATGAAATTTGTAAGGATTGCCTGTGAATTTTTGAAGTACATCAATTAGGAGGAACTCAATGCGAAGATAAGGTCTTAGCCAACAACTTAAGTTTTAAAATAACAATTAAACGTTGACATTCAGGATAATTATGGTCACCGTCGTATTGTTCAATGAGAATGAGACTTCTATGATTCTTTTTTTTTTTTTTTATTTAAATAGATAGTATTTGTTTATACTTTTGTGGGAAAATGCAATTCAGATTGAGTTTTCCATAATTATAGTGTATAGTTAGAATATAACTGTATTAACTTAGTTATTATTATTATTGATATGGGATATAGCACTGATATCGCCAGCTCTATTGTGCTCTTGATCTATTGTAGTTCTTGATTCTTGATTCTTCTTCTTCTTGAGTTAGTGCTATTACGCATAATGGCTGGGGGGCTTATCTCTACCCCACACTAGGCTTTAACTAGGCTAAAAAAAAAACATATCATTTATTTGTCTTTTAGTTGATGACGGACCTTAAATCAGCATATTTTCCTGAGTAAAATTATATTAATAGAAAACTGATTACTGAAATTATGTATGAATCTTTAAATATAACATCTAAATCAATACAACAGCGATTGAAACCAATTTTGTATATCAATAATAAGAGAAAATGACATATATACATTATTATTATAATATATTATTTATTATTGATTTAAAGAAAAAAAATCATAGATTTTTACTTAAAACCTAAATTGACAATACATGAGAATTGTGTATCAGATACATGAAAATTACATTTATTTATTTAATAAATATACTTAAATTACTTTTTTTTCTAATGATAACATATATATTTTGTATTTCATTGTAGTATGCACATATATAATAAATTTTAAAAGTGATAAAATAAAATATTTATAAAGAGGTTTTTTCGAACAGTAGTGAAATACAACAACAAAAATTTATTTATTTTTTATACTATTTTAATTAATTGAATTTTTGGCTGACCATACAGCTGTTTCGAGTATTGCCAAATACCCAACATCAGTGATCTTGGAAATAATTCTTGTATTTAATTATTCGTAAATAATTATTTTTTGAGACTGCAAGTACCAGGAATCGAACTCGGGTCCTGCCAAATGTGAAGCTCAGAATCAGCGCACCTTAACCAACTGATCCAAATCCGTACTTGACTTTTTTTTGTTCGCATATTTTTCTGGAGTTTTGTTATTATTACTATGAAAATAATATTATTACTATGAAAAAATATTATAAATATTTATACAATAATAAAACAACAATACAATATATTTATAACTTTCAAGCAGTGGAGGACTGCTTAATTTCGAGACCCATAAAATTTTGAAAATTTCAATAAAATATAACTGAAATCAAACATTTTTTTAATAAAATTAATAAACTACACTTAAAAATAAACTATAATTTTTTTTTTGTTTATTTTATGATAAATTTATAATGTTTACTTACTTACTTACTGCTGTCCTTCTCTCCTAAGTCGAGTATAGCGCCTCCATTGATAGTGTTTAGCATGGTTCAAAAGTAATCGAAATACTTCGTTATCAGTAACAAAGTAGGTAGGTATGACTGGCACTACTGTCATTTGCTGCTGGGTGCATGTCCGTCAATTCACTTGCATTTTTGTATTTTTACAAACGTACATGTCTCCTCGCAGAAACATTTGGAATTCAGTATGTTAATGGGGTGCTGAAATATGTTAAATGTCTTTTCAATTCTCACTTTTTTTATAAATTTGCATTTATTCAAATCATTTTTAGAGCTTTTATTATTATTATTTTTTGTTCTTTTTTCAACATACATTTGAACAAGAACCACACCTGACATACACCTGACACATTTACGTGTTTACAGTTTAAAGTGGTAAACTGACACTTACATTTACATGAAAAGTGTTGGGGATTATCCTTAAACATTTATTGTATTATTAGTTAAATATTTTTTCTTTGTATCATAATTGTTATCAATTTGATTTTGCATCAAAGTTACGATTTTAATATAAGATTTATTGAGTTATTTAAGATTTACACTCATAAAAAAAACCACTTAATTTATATAAATTAAATTAAATAAATAAATTTAATTAAATAAATAAATTTAATTAAATAATAAATTAAATAAATTATGAATATTTATCTATTCATAGAGTTTTTAGTAAGACTTACTAAAAATATTCACAACATAATAATAAAAAGATTATTAACGTACGATTTCGTAAAAACCTGGACTATTGCTGATTATAATATTCTTGTTTATAGGATAGGTACACAAACACAATTATGTATCATCATTGTAACTCAAAGGATGATTTTTACTGAGAACCTATAACAAAAGTTCAAGGACTCGAAAACTATAATAAACAAAACATAGAAAACACTTTTAATAAATTAAAATAATAACTTTAGTTTGGAGAATACAATTTTTTAGCCCACCTCTTAAATCTATTATGTGTTATCCATAACAGATTTGGGGTTGTGTTCTCTTTGAAGAAATTGTTTTTCTATTAAAAAGAAAAAAAGAAATGTACATTAGTGTACACGATATATCTTAAGAAACGAATCTTCCTTAACAATTTACTTGGACGTTATAGTTGTTACGTTTCGATTAGGTAAATATGGTATTAGCTAAAAGGTTACAATGTTTTGAAAAATGGAGTTTTAGGTGTAAAATTATAGTACCATATTTGTTTATATTGATCTCAATAATGCTACCGGCTGAAAAAATTTCAGGAGAACTTACTATATGCAATCTCCAATTAAACCAATTAAACTAAATTCGACAGACTGTTTATATTGATTAATAATTATGTGTCATATATACAATATAATACAATGTAGGTGAAAACAATTATTACAGTGCTATGAGTAGAAGTCTTGTGATTAAACTATATAAACTATATAACAAACTATATAACATCCTTAACTATTGTGTACTGCATGATACCGAAGATACGACATCACGCGTAAGACAGTATTTGATTATCTGCTCCTTTTCATTAGGACTTAAAACAAAGTTTTATGGGAAACAGTAACGACTATAAAGTAGTATTAAGTTTAAGACCAATTAGAATATATTTGATGGAATTAATTATTGCAGATCTGAAATTTGGATATCTTATATTTTGTGTTTAACATGATTTGAAATATATAAATTTCATTGTAAAATAATAATTAATTTATCTAACGCAGAAAGTCAAAAGTTTTTTCACAACATTTAATCTTTTTCACATCATAAACTTTTAAATGCGAGTTAGTTATTTCACAAAGAGAATATCATTACCTGATTTTAACTATTTGAGACTCATTTTTTTGACAAAAGTATGTTTATATTCAATTCTTCCACGGCTCATATCTGAGATATTCACCTTTCCATTAGCATTTATCATCTTTCTAGATTACAAATTAATCAGCCTCCTGTTTTTGTATAGAAATGTATCTCATTTATTAGCTTTTCAAAAAAATGTAACTTGAATTGTTTTTCAAATATCTTTACTGTTATTGCAGTGTATAGTTACAAAACATGCTAAGAGAACTACTAAGAGTAGTTATTCACCAAAATGTGAAAAAGTGATCAAAATCTGTGAAGTCTTATTGAAAAAATGTACGTAAAAGATTTTAACTAGTATCACAAAGATTTTTCATATAAATGGTTTTATGACTCAACAGTGTCGTAAGAAAAGTTCAAGCTATTCTACACAAGACCAACTATCACGAATCAGCCTAATCTGAAAAGATTAGGCCGAAATAAACATAATAATACTTCCGATTTTGTGGTGAAATTAGATACTAACATTTGGTTTGAAATTTATTCAAACTTGAAGGTGAAAGTGATATACCTCATATCTGAAAATTATGTTTCAATCAATAACTACAAATCTGTTAGATACGGTTCGTTTTACAAAAAAGCACAATTTAGTTGGTAAATTGGAATTATTTGCAATAAACCGAAACACGTCTGGGGATTAATAAAGCTATCTTAAATTATTAAACTCATTCAAAATGATTAGATTAAAACCAGCAATTTTAAAATTTACGGAACGCAGATATACCATAAAAGAAATTCTATCTAAATACTGGAGAGTATTCAAACATGAACTTGAAGGTATCTCTATACGAGATTTACCCTTAAACCAAATACACACTGCGGGAGTACTTGGCAATAATCACAACATCGAGCCTTTAACTGGGAAGGTGACTAAAAGATTCGTAGAGAACACAGTCAATTATATATAATCACTATCAAGATTTGGGGCTATAATTCAGAAAGAAAAACAAAACCATTTAATACTTCGCGCTTTAACTACTTATTTACTCACTTTTACTTTCCCTGGACCAATGATGTAATTTACCACCAACATGCAACGTAAACTATCGTCAGGATTAATAACACATAAAATCAAAGCATTGTGCATCTGCAACAATAATTAATAATAAAAAAAACATTTAACATATATACCATATTATTACTTGAGTGTCGTATCTAAACACCACAAAAGCCGGCACGGCACATTCAGCAAATTACACCCATCCTTCAGTTATCTTGAATATTCACATTTTTGATTTCTACAAAACATTTTCTTGTCCTTAAGTTAGTTTGTTTTGAACTATAAAACATTATTAAATTATTTGCCCCAATAATTGCTTAACTATTTCTAATACATCTAATTTCGTATAACTGTTAATACAATATTATCGCCGCATAATTTTTCGATCGTCTTCACATGTTTGCTTTGTCATAATAACAGATGTGAAACTCTTTATCAAAAATTTAACTAATATCATTTATCTTCAGCAGACGAGCGATATCCACAATACGTGTTGTTCCCAACAATACGTTTGTTTTAATTTATTTCAATTCTTACTGCTGTTATTATTATTTCCGTATTAATTCCCATTTAACAGAACCAAGTACAAATTTATAAAAGAGAGCGCAGCGCCCTCTTGTGTGAGATGCGAGATAAATAATAATTTCAAATTTTCTCTAATACTAATACTAATCAGCTGATTTATGTAAACAAATATAAAAAGTCAAAGAATTAAGTAAAATGGAACAACTCTAAAAGGCTTAAGTTCCGACTGTAATTCCGATTATAAGTACAAAAGTGATGAAATGAATATTGCGGAAATGATTATTTTTAGACTAAATTTATTTAAAGTCAAATTAAATGAAGAATTTTTGTTTCTAATTGATTGAATTTTTTTGACCTATCGTGGAGCTGTTTCGAGTATTTTTATTTATAACCTTAGCAAATATATACTGAATTGCAAATACATACACCAAGCTAGAAACTGTTTTGAGAACTATATGGAAAACATTGTGAAGTTTTATTTATCATGTTTTACTGATCATGAGGATTCCAACTTTAGATGTCTTGTTGATCATTTTGACTTATATGACGTTTACACTGGGTGTGAATGACTAATTTGAAATCACTCATTTCAAAGTGTTTACATTCGTTGTTATTCATTTCTTTCTTTCTCAACTGAAAACTTATTTTTAGCTTTGATATACAATTTGTTTTGGAAAGCAGAAGTTCCAAAACGAGATGCATCGTTTTCAAGGAAATGCAACCACCAAATAAGTATTTGTTTACCTTTTTTTTGTAAATATGTCAAAAACAGCTTTCTCAAGCTGTTAAAATGCCACGAAAATCTTTTGTATAGGGTATATTCAACGTATTCATTTGCATTTAAAACTCGTTGGAACTTATTTATACAAAATGAGATCCATTGCGCGAGTGTTGCGCATATGAAGTCTTGTACGCAAAAATCAGTCATTTGCTTCTTATTTGTGATTTTTAACACAAATCAGTCATTTGAGACTAGTGTAAACGCCATATTACTTAAATCCAGCATATCCAAAATAATTGATGAATTTATTAACTTTTCGATTTTTTTAAGTTAAATAGTTATTTAACAATGAAATAAACAAAAAGTTAAACAAATATGACATAGAATCATGAATATTTTTAATTAGATACTGTTTTGTTTTTCATGTTTTTACAAATTTTGTGTACCCAAATACTTGTCGTTAATTGAGAGCAATTAAAGCGTTAACGCATTTTCATATTTTCGCATTTATCTTATATGGTGTACACACTGACCGAAAATGGATCACTTTGAAGGAGCCAACTGAAAGTGTTTACATTCGTTGTATTTCATTTGTTCTCATATCAAACAGCTGATTTTTCAACTTGACTGTTGATTTGATTTTTGGCCTGTGCCAAAAAAATGTTGCATGAAGGTTAAACTGCCTTCAAACCTTACAATATAAACTTAAAAGACATTTTTAACTTTGATTAACTACTTTTTGGGGAGTAGAAGCTGTAAAAAGAGGTGCATCGATTTGAAGAAAATGCAATCACCAATCATTTGTTTACATTTTTCTTGTAAATATGTCAAAAACAGCTGTCAAAATGCCATGAAGAGCTTTTATTTAAGGTATGTTCAATGTACTCTTTTGTATTTGGAAAATATTTGGAATGCATTCGAACGGCGTTGGAACGCATTCATACAGAATGTGTTGAAATGGATCGCATTCGCGCTTGAAATTTTGTATACAGGAATGAGCCATTCGCTGCTCATTTTCGATTTTTGACCAAAATAATCTATTTTCGGCCAGTGTAAATGCCGTTTTAACAAATGTGTAACAATTTGTCATACATAAAGTATACATAGTAG
>NC_051848.1:64811167-64820883 GCF_002237135.1 Teleopsis dalmanni | reverse complement strand
AGGTCAGCTCCAATCGCGCAGACAGACTACTGTGACAATAATCAATCATTGTTATTTTATATACATATGTAGTAGTCTACAGAATACTTTTTTCACAACCTAATATGAATAACATAGGTATAATAAATTTTTATACACTAAGAGCTTGAGTCAACGTTTAGGTTATGAAATCTCAAAGTGATCTTTACGACTTTCGTTCTTTGACTTTAGCACATTGATTAATGGAGTCTTAAAACAACCGATAAACTTACTTTGGATCCCAATTAGAAGTTTATGTCCCAACGAGAAATTGTTGTTAAGCGTGAATTACGATTTATTATATATAGGAAAACGTGATGGTTGCATTCCGAATGTTATCTTCGGGCTCTATATTCTTGTACACCTTGTCAATGGCACGTTAGCAAATATCTTATTTCCTTATATACTTCTTGATACCCTAAATATTAAAAAATTTTGTTGAAGAAAGTTCGAAACATGTTTTGAAGTGACCGGGAATTTTGAATAGATAAACACAAAATTGTTTCTGAAAAATTATGAAGAAAATGTTGTCAAATATGCTAAGTCAAAACTTTTTAAATCTCTAGGAAAACCTGATTTAATTTGTTTTTTAGATTTAAAATTCAAAGGAAGTATAATTTCGTTTCCAGTAGGTTGAATCCATGTTGCTGAAGAAAATTCTATTGGATATATCTTTATAAACTGTGTAACGTAGCAACAAAATCATTACGTATCTATCAATAATAAAAATAAATATGGTAGCCTTGATACAATATAATTTTATAATGTGGATATGGCAATTCTTGTTCATAACTTATTGAAAAAATTCTGTTAATCACAGAACACATACAGAAGTGTTGAAATTGTTTTGAGCCGTCGATTCATTTGTAGAACGACATAAAACTAATGTGGCTTCATTATATAAAATCTCTATACGACAATTAATTATAATAGACTTTTATATATTTATGTTACTTTGGATACGTATCTAACTTATGAGTTTTTTTTATTTTATTTTATTTTGAAAAAATAAAAAACCTTTTTTAATTTTTATATCAGCCGAAACCGAATTTATTGTTGTAAATGGGTAGAAAGTTAATTTCAGACCCTGAATTGGATTGAAAATTTGTGGTATTATATATACTATTAAAATAATATTTTGCTATTTTGTATGCAAATATGTTTAGCTGTACCTCTTATATGCAAGTATGTTAAGTTATACCTATATCTGCTCGTTGTATAACCTTTCTACATCTAATAATAGCATTTGCTAATAATATGGCTTTTGTACTTAAAAGTTGCTGTCTTCTGTTCTGGAATGTTCATAAATCCAATGATTAAAATGTGTGTATTATAGTTTATTTTATTCAGAACTAAAATATGGAATTGAGTGTAGGGTGGGACATATACTTATAATGCTAACGATTCAAAATAAGTCACTCGACTTATAAACAATGGAATGCGGCTTCGGCATAATATCTCATTTTTGGGAATTTGAAAATGCTGCCATTAAAATATTTTTTTATTATTGTAGATTACTAAATTCATCCACTTATTCACTTACAATAATAATTATAAAGTTAGTTATCATTTTAGTAAGGTCTTCTCACAGAATACAAACGCATTTTTTGTTTTCAATTTGAATAAAACTCAAATGTATAAATGAAATCATAAAACTAAGCACATTAATTATAAAACTTTATTAAAAAACAATTCTTACAAGTTATACAAGAAAATTGAAATCTATAATTTTTCTATCATTTAAAAAATAAAAAAAAAATTTTAAGGAAAATAAAATATTATATTACTCATAACAAGTATAAATTTAAACGAAATTCTGTGTATGACTTAGTTGGTGCCAAGTTCCTGATCCAATAATTTACACTTGATGCCCGTTTAGTAACTGCTTCTTTAGGTCTTTGACCTACATCTTTAAGTGAGGTTTTATGCTTCTACCGTTGGCACGAACAGTGTCTGTACGGTTTTCTTATTTTCTGTGATCGCTACTACCTTTTATTGCAGTCAATTTTGACGATTTCCTGAGACTGCTTATTTTATCAAGACCAAAATAAAAGGATGTAATGTAATAAAATGTAATTTTATATTTTGTAATAACCTTTGCCGGCTCTTTCCAAAGCTGGGGTATACTCAGAGTATAGCAGGGTTAAACACAAGACTTAAAAAATTTGTTTAGTTATTTTTTAAATATAGATATTAAGTCAAAGATCTCTTTTCGGCTCATTCTGCGCACAACTCATGAGGCAGCAAGAAGCTCATCTCATACGATGGCTCACGATCGAAGATTTGTACGAAGGTGTAATATTTTTAAAAAATTTAGTTAAACCTAATAGTGAAATAGATTTATGTTGCTGTAATAAATATTTTATTTTGCTTTTTATATTTAATATTATGCAAGTATTTTTAATTATGAAACAGGCAATTAGATAACAATTCTCAATTAGCCTTACTACAGAATCTTATTTCCTTATGTATAACTTACTATTAAATAAAATTTTATGAAGTAGTTAGCCACACACAGAAGTACAAAATCAAACTCAGGAACCACCAAAACCCACTTGCAAGCAATCTTACTCAAAGCACTGGAACCCAGCGTCTCAAAAGGAACTATATAAACCCGGCTATTAAAGAATAATGTCCGACATGGAAACGAAATTGGACGAAGCTTTGGATAAGGACAATTAATTATCTATTTTCTCTTCTAATACAGTAATTAGCAGCGATAATTTATTGTTAGTTCTAAGTTGATTTTTAGAAGATTCAATAAAATTGATATTTTTAATTTTTTCAAAGTAAGATTCGTAGAACTGATCCTCTTCACTTATATCATTTCGAAACAAATACCCTTTCTCTATCTACCCTTTTTCATTTCGTTGTTGCTGTAGCCAATCCATTTTCACAGCCGACCGGGTACAGTTCACTCTTCCAAACAAGTTCAGGTCGCTTCTCTATCACAAATTTTAACTGGGAAGAGTTAGGACAGTTTCACTTCACTGACAATGTGATTAAGATTTCAATTATAATAAGTATTTAAGTTTCAACTTGGACCATGTCGATCATCACTACCATACTTTTCTATATGTAAAACCAGGACAGGGCGCTGGTTTATGGGCGCGCTTTATGCCTGTTGTAACATTGAATGAACGACAAATGAGTTTCTTATAAAAGTATTTGTTGTATAAAATAAAAATTAACGTAAATTTTATTAATATTAAAATTAATGTATAATTAAATATAATATGTTATTTAGTTTACAAAATATTAATCTCAGTTTGTTTAAATAGCATTTTATGCTTCGCCAAAGATTCTAGGTGGTCTTAAATCATAAGTGGATCCACTAGGGATCGCCGGTATAACCTAACCTTGCATAGGTTTATCTGACTGGTTAGAAACTTCATATCTGGTAGACCTAAAGGTTCCGGACAAAAATGTCTACTTCAAATCTTTACTATATGCAGATTTGTAGTAGACATTTTTACGAATCTAAAGAATTTATAAAGCTTTATTGCCGATCCTCTTTACCCTTGAACCCGTAACTCTATGCCGTGCATTTTTAGGATTATTTGTAGACGAGAGTGTTTGTAGATAAATCTAAAAACATACCCAATGCGTTGTAGTTTCCAGCACACAAGCATCGTGCTATCAGAGGGAAAATTATAAATTAAAATACTAAAGTTTGTATTAATGAATAATTAGTTCTTCAATATTTAGTTTATATTAAATGATGATACCAGAAAGGATTCTAAAAGATCAAAAAAAAAACTCTAGATTATATGTTCGTTAATAGTTTATTAAAAAAATTTATAAAATGTAACGAGATTGAAAAAGTGTGTGAGTTTACAAAAGGAAATCAATTCGCAAAAACAAACTTAATGGATACGATAATATTATTATAATATTCTTATTCTATAAAATATTCAAACAAAAACAGATTCATATTTTGGTAAATTATTTCAGGAACATTTGGAATGTCCTCATAGGAAAAATATCTACAACATTCGAGTTGTGAGGTAAAGTACACCAAACAAAAATGGAATCTAAATGTTTTTGTTTAAATTAAATTTAAATTTTTTAAATTTCATTTGTTTTTTATATAAAAATATTTAAATTAAAGCATATAGTTACTAAAAGTTTGTTCATTAAACTCAAGTATGAGGTATTATTTTAGCACTTATGTTACCTCAGTGTGCAACAAATTAAATAAAAAGTGAATTTGTAGCGTCTCCACCGCCGTCAACTAATAAAAAATAAAAATTAAATATAATTATACGGAAAAAATATTTCTTACAACAAATATAAATTCTTTTCGAGTGCAGTAGATGGAGCACGGTTGATGTTTTCACCTACCAAGAATGCCAATTTATGAGCATATTGACACACTGCTGGTACGCGGCAGGTACCAGCCCAATTATAATACCATATATGTGCGTCATTTTATAAGTTAGCATTTGAATATGTTCTGGCTTAAATCCAGTTGTATCGTGTATAACGTTGTAGTTGGTAGGTGAAACCGTACCTTGGAATATAGACTGCGACACTAAATAAAAGTCAACGCTCTGGTAAAGTAATAATATCGTCCACAACGGTACCAGGTGGAGGATTGCGACCTTTGAGAAAGTATTGCGTGTTGATTTTTTTAGATATAACTATAAATGCGAAGCGTGGACGTGCACTTCCAACGCTACTATATATTTCGTCTAATCTATTGACTAGAGCTTTAACTTCATGGTTTACAACTTGGTGCAGCTGACCATCACCAACTCCAGCACGATAAAATACTATACGTTCAGGTAAGCATTGATGCTCCTCTTTAAATGCCCGTAAAGCGTTCGCTACACTTAGCGTTAAATAATTTGATAATTCTTGGCCTTTTACATGTTCTTGGACTAATGAATAATATCTTGATGACTTCTTTATGTCCATTGTTGAAACAAATGCGCCATATGAATTATGTTTATTTTTAGTTGAATGATATACATCAAAACCGCATGTCATAATACCATGATTAGGCATATCAATCATCCATGGAGTTCCACGCAATTTAGCGTTCATTTGTATGACAACCTTCGTTGCTATTGACATTAGACCAGCCGATTTTTCTGGACGAGGTGCAATAACCTTCATAGTCACAACTTGTGAAGCAACTACTCTATCAACGCAACATTTTTTCTTAATTACAGCATATCTGCAAATCAATAAATAATATCAATAATGTCGTAATTATTTAGAAATATTTAATATTTACTTTTCTTCGTTGGGACTGAAAAGAACCGCCATAACGATCTGCGGATCTTGAGATGCAGCAGCATATATAGCTGAAGCATAAGAATTATTTCTGTCATCCTGCATTTCCATACTTTAAAATAAAATACAAAAGAACATTAAAAAAAACATCAAAATAGCTGAATATGTAAATACTATATATATTGTAATTGCGATATAATTATGGTGGATAGGTGACTTTAAATGTAATCATACGAGTTAGAATTGAAAAAGATCTACGTCCCAGATTTTTGTGGGTTTTGTGGGCACAAAAACATATCGTTCAAATATATCTAAAGGTCTGTTTAAGCAAAAGATTTTGGAATTACTTATCGTGGAACTGTACTATTTGCAATCAAAACACGTTACGAGTATGGCAAGCTTAACCAAAATATATCCCCAATCCCTATAATCTTCCCCACCTTGACACATCAATCACCCACCCACATCATAAAAAACATCTATCGTCGTGTAATTTCTTCTTCTTTACAGATACGCACTGGTTAATACGACATCAACATGATTACATGGTCACAAACGCTTGGTCGTCGGGATAGAAAAATGGCTCCAGGACATACATTCCCGAAACTATGTTTCTTCAACGCGGCCCACACTAAATCTCAGTCCTTTTCATACAGTTTAAAGGTAGGTATCTTTATTCTGTCTTTTATTCTGCTGACTTTTGCAATAAAGATGCCTAAAGATGAAGATGGTGGCAAACCTAGATGGCATACGTTTAGATGCATAAAGAAATAAACTTGTTTTTGGTATTAATATAAAAGAAAAGTGTTAACCTAATCTAATAATTCAGCTAGCATATTATCCTTTCTAATCATATTTGTTACTAAAGGAAAATGAATTATATTTCATAATATAAATTGCAAATTAATTGCACATTTAACTCTTCAAAGAGCATTTAAGGCTTTGTCAAAGGGTCGAGGCAGTTTTTAAAGCTTTGCGTTCTTATACGGTAAACCATCAATTGGCCCAAGTGGATTATTAGGATTGCCAGTATAAACTAACCTAAAATATGTTGAACGAAAAAAATGATGAACCAAAAAAGTGGCTGACCAAAAAATATGTTTGACTAAAAAAAGATAGATTCAAAAAATGATTGACGAAAAAATGACTGATGAAAAATATGTGTGACCAAAATAAAATATATTGAAACGACTGCATCGCTTAGTGTTTTAAAATATATTTAAATAACTGAACTAGTTATTCAGATATACACATTCAATTAATTACTTACTACTTTGGTTCATCAATTTGCATCTTCATGCCGCTAGCTACACGTTGACATGTTTTAACGAAGTTCTGAGCTTCACGTACATTTCGTCCAGTAACGATTACGAACCAGCGTTTAATATCCGTTTGTGCATACATCTGATTGGATCGGAATTCACGAGACCAATCAGCTTTGTCATCGCACTGATACTCTGAATTTCTGCCAAACAATATTTTTTCTGAATTCAAAACGCGAGCAGGAACTTCAAGTAATTTTTTATCTAGGGTTACATCCCATTACATTCATACTATCAGCTGAACGCTGCAAGCGTTCATTGAAAACTCTTAAACGCTCAATACGACGATCTGGCACTAAACGAGCATGCTCATGTATTGCTTTCATTAATCTGTAGAAAAGCAAATTTATATCTAATTAAATAAATAGATTTATATTTATACTAAAAATTACCTCCAGTCGCCACGCATAGTATAATTTAGGCCAGTAGGACGTGTCAATTCTGGAAATAATATTATTAAATCATCTTGACCACCTCTAATATTTTTTTCGGTAGGCTTCGACATCAACAGTGGTTGATTAAAATCGCGAATTGGGAGATTATAACGCTATAATAAAGAAATCAATAGTTAGATGTATGTTATTGTCAAGCTTTATAAATAAAGTTATAATCTAATCTAATATATAAAAATCTCAGGTCACGGTGTTTTCATGAAACTTGTTGTGTATATTTAGTAGATATGAGAATAGATCGTAAAGTATATTTCATTCCGCTAAAGTGATTAGGGTGTCTCGATAGAGAAAATTTTTTTTTATTTTTTGACATGTCTTTATAATTTTGACACATGCTTGATCTACTCTGACCGCGATGCCATAAATGTAAGCAACACCTTACAGGGAAATATAGACCTCATGGTGAAATAGTTCCAGAAATGGAAGATTAAAATTAACAATAACAAAACCAAGGCCATATTCATAATACGAAAGAGAAGGCAGCATCCTCCAAGAGTGAGCGTCGGTTACGCGGATTTACGGTGGGAGGTAAGCATAAAATATCTGGGGGTCACATTTGACAAACGGCTCAATTGGTATAAACAAATGAAATGCGAACGGAATAGCTGCTCAAAAAATCCTACATTTTCTAAAGCCGCTGTAAACTTGTACTGTATTTCCTGCACGATCCTTTGTTAGTATCTTATGGACATCATTTACCATTATACTTTTAAGATTTTGTGTAGAAAATAGCAAAGTACCATCAAAAACGTAACCTCCAAACAAATCTTCATACTGTCCTATCATTCCACGACGTACATGTAACAAATCGACTTCTGGTGCAAGATCAACACGGTACTGATGTATAACCGATTTCGGTGTTCTTAATAGACGAAAATAGTTCGTCTGAACCATAACTGGACGACCAACTGCACCTTGCTTATTTACGCACGACACTGGTCGAATATGTTGTATAACGTCAGTTAAAATACGTTTTCCCCACATGCCATGTATTTGGTCAATTGCAGCTAAAGATATGGATATAACAACATAAAGAAACAATATAAAATATCATAGAAAGAACAATCATAATTATTGTCATAATCTGCATACCAATAGTTGCTGCCTCAGTGTTATCATGACTTTGGTGAACGTTTGAACTGGGAGAACCACTGGGAGAACTAAAGGAAAATATTTACGTCAACATAAGCCTGGTTAAATAATATATTTTATGGCATACTCATGAAAACACTGGAAATGGACACATCAGACTGATGAGAACGTCCACAACTTGCTGTTGACGGCAAACTACCAAAACTCTAATATCAAATGAATAAAAATTAATTAAATCAAGTCTCTTTAAATCTTAAATTTGATCTTATTTACAGATGATTCAGAGGCAGGATAACTGCCAAGTCCATCACCGCGACCACGATACATGCCAGGTCTACGCTCTGCACCACCCCGTTGTTCACCACGTTGGCCACCACCGCCGCCGCGAGGTTGCCAGCCACGGATGCCACCACCATCACCATCACCGCGGTTGCCACGATAGCCGCCGCCGCCGCCGCCACCACCACCATTGTAGCCGCCACGTCTACCTCTGTCTCCTCCTCTATTTTCAGAACTTCTTCCACGTTCTCCTCCACCACCTCTATATTCCGCACCTCTTCCGCGTTGCATTCTAAAGATGTATTAAAACTTTAAAATGAAATTATGTTTTTAATTATTTTCACATGCATTTGTGCAAAAACAACTCCAAAATTTATTGGAATTTTAATTCTTCGTAAAGCAAAGCGGCTTCCACTTATTGCGTCGCCGATGGCAGCACATTTTGACAATTGTTCGACATTCTAAGTGCCAAGTGCTAAGAAAAAAAATGTGTATACACAACTGTACACACATACATATACACTTGTATATGCGAATATGGAATGAAGATTGCATATAAGTTGCATATTAGACCATTAAACAACAACAAAAACCATTAAATAAATTACCATTAAAGTGAATCATTCATTCCTACTACCAGTTGCTTCGAACTGTTGCTTTTTTATTCCTTTTTATTCTTTTTTGTGCCACTGTTCCTTACGTGGAAAAAAGGACAGACCACAAAGTTTACTATTAACCGAAACGACGCTCAGCAAAAACAACAAAAAAAATAGAACATGTTATAATGCACAATTAGCATTGCACAATTATTGGTTATTGCACAATTAGCAAAATATTAGCAAAATTTTAGGCAATAATTAATTTCATTTAAGAAATAATTTTCCAAATAGCACAATTCAGTTTTTAAAAATTCTGTTCATTTCACAATAATTGTAGAACCAAAAAAGACTTACATTTTTATTCACAAGTACCACTTAAACGAACTTAATTTGAACTTCTTTAAGCACTTAACCGCAAATGATAGATTGCGATATAGTTAATGTATATCTGCGCAAAAAAATTAATATTTATGATTTTAACTCGCCTTAACCAAATCTTCGAAATTGCCTGAAGTGATGATCTCTTCGCTTCAGTGTGAAAGAAAGCTATGACAGCATCGAATGATTAGCGTCGACTTAGTTAAAGATGGTAAACTATCGATACCAACAAACTGTTGTTTAAATTTATTCCGACAACTTTTTAGACGAGGACTTCATCTTTCAAGCAACTACCAAAGACGTATTATATTTTATTCCGAGCAGCGACTTGTCTT
>NC_051848.1:64806718-64811067 GCF_002237135.1 Teleopsis dalmanni | reverse complement strand
TCCACTGAATTATAGTTTATCGTGTTTGATTATAACCTGGTGCCACGCAAATTATAGCAACATTTCATTATGGTTTAAAAGTAATCACAATATTCCTTTATTGCAGTTATAGCCAAAACGGCTTAGCCTTACTGAGTATGAATTTATTTAATTCTTTGGTTAGATGATTAAATATTAGGAGCACATACTATTGAAAGCAGGCAGTGAAACTAATTATTCTAGTTTTAAACAAACTGATAGCTACAGACCTTGATGACCAATATCACATTAATGAAACATTTGTTTCTGCTATACAAAATGAAAACATTGCTTGAAGTTATCTAAAATAAATATTGTTTGATTCATCTGTATTGGCTACTTTTGCATATACGTCTATGGTAGAATAATAGAACGATCTCAGAATATATCTTGTGTTTTCTGATCAGACTAACTGAACCGTAAATTGCTATGATGTTATGGGAGCCTAGTGAAAAATCGATTCCACGAAATTATAGTTTATCGTGTTTTGGTATAACCTGATGCCAAACAAATTATTGCAATATTGCATTGGGTTTTTAAAGCAATTACAATATACCTTCATTGCTGTTATAGCCCAAACGGCTTAGCCCTACTGACTGTGAATTTATTTAATTCTTTGGTTAGCTGATTAAATATTAGGAGCACATACTATTGAAAGCAGGAAGTGAAACTAATTATTCTAGTTTTAAACAAATTGATAGCCACAGACCTTGATGACCAATATTACATTAATAAAACATTTGTTTCTGCTATAAAAAATGAAAACATTGCTTTAAGTTATCTAAAATAAATATGGTTTGATTCATCTGTATTGGCTACTTTTGCAAATACTTCGATGGTAGAATAAAAGAACGTTCTCAGAATATATCTTCTGTTTTCTGATCAGACTTAATAAACCGTAACTTGCTATGATGTTATGGGAGCCTAGTGAAAAATCGATTCCCCGAAATTATAGTTTATCGTGTTTTATTATAACCTGGTACCAAACAAATTATAGCATTATTTCATTGTGTTTTTAAAGCAATTACAATATACCTTCATTGCTGTTATAGCCCAAACGGCTTATCCATACTGACTGTGAATTTATTTAATTCTTTGGTTAGATGATTAAATATTAGGGGCACATATTTCGTCGATGGTAGAATAATAGAACGTTCTCAGAATATATCTTCTGTTGTCTGATCAGACTAAATGAACCGTAACTTGCTATGATGTTATGGGAGCCTAGTGAAAAATCGATTACCCAAAATTATGGTTTATCGTGTTTTATTATAACCTGGTACCAAACAAATTATTGCAATATTACATTGTGTTTTTAAAGCAATTACAATATACCTTCATTGCTGTTATAGCCCAAACGGCTTAGCCATACTGACTGTGAATTTATTTAATTCTTTGGTTAGATGATTAAATGTTAGGGGCACATACTTCGTCGATGGTAGAATAATAGAACGTTCTCAGAATATATATTCTGTCTTCTGATCAGACTAAATGAACCGTAACTTGCTATGATGTTATGGGAGCCTAGTGAAAAATCGATTCCCCGAAATTATAGTTTATCGTGTTTTATTATAACCTGGTACCAAACAAATTATAGCATTATTTCATTGTGTTTTTAAAGCAATTACAATATACCTTCATTGCTGTTATAGCCCAAACGGCTTATCCATACTGACTGTGAATTTATTTAATTCTTTGGTTAGATGATTAAATATTAGGGGCACATATTTCGTCGATGGTAGAATAATAGAGCGTTCTCAGAATATATCTTTTTTTTTCTGATCAGACTTAATAAACCGTAACTTGCTATGATGTTATGGGAGCCTAGTGAAAAATCGATTCCCCGAAATTATAGTTTATCGTGTTTTATTATAACCTGGTGCCAAACAAATTATAGCATTATTTCATTGTGTTTTTAAAGCAATTACAATATACCTTCATTGCTGTTATAGCCCAAACGGCTTAGCCCTACTGACTGTGAATTTATTTAATTCTTTGGTTAGATGATTAAATATTAGGAGCACATACTATTGAAAGCAGGCAGTGAAACTAATTATTCTAGTTTTAAACAAACTGATAGCTACAGACCTTGATGACCAATATTACATTAATAAAACATTTGCTTCTGCTATAAAAAATGAAAACATTGCTTTAAGTTATCTAAAATAAATATGGTTTGATTCATCTGTATTGGCTACTTTTGCAAATACTTCGATGGTAGAATAAAAGAACGTTCTCAGAATATATCTTCTGTTTTCTGATCAGACTTAATAAACCGTAACTTGCTATGATGTTATGGGAGCCTAGTGAAAAATCGATTCCCCGAAATTATAGTTTATCGTGTTTTATTATAACCTGGTACCAAACAAATTATAGCATTATTTCATTGTGTTTTTAAAGCAATTACAATATACCTTCATTGCTGTTATAGCCCAAACGGCTTATCCATACTGACTGTGAATTTATTTAATTCTTTGGTTAGATGATTAAATATTAGGGGCACATATTTCGTCGATGGTAGAATAATAGAACGTTCTCAGAATATATCTTCTGTTTTCTGATCAGACTAAATGAACCGTAACTTGCTATGATGTTATGGGAGCCTAGTGAAAAATCGATTACCCAAAAATATGGTTTATCGTGTTTTATTATAACCTGGTACCAAACAAATTATTGCAATAATACGTTGTGTTTTTAAAGCAATTACAATATACCTTCATTGCTGTTATAGCCCAAACGGCTTAGCCATACTGACTGTGAATTTATTTAATTCTTTGGTTAGATGATTAAATGTTAGGGGCACATACTTCGTCGATGGTAGAATAATAGAACGTTCTCAGAATATATCTTCTGTCTTCTGATCAGACTAAATGAACCGTAACTTGCTATGATGTTATGGGAGCCTAGTGAAAAATCGATTCCACGAAATTATAGTTTATCGTGTTTGATTATAACCTGGTGCCAAACAAATTATTGCAATATTGCATTGTGTTTTAAAAGCAATTACAATATCCCTTCATTGCTGTTATAGCCCAAACGACTTAGCCTTACTGACTATGAATTTATTTAATTCTTTGGTTAGATGATTAAATATTAGGGGCACATACTATTAAAAGCAGGCAGTGGAACTAATTATTCCAGATTTAAACAGACTGATAGCCACAGACCTTGATGACCAATATTACATTAATAAATGTTGAGTTTCTGCTATAAAAAATGAAAACATTGCCTTAAGTTATCTAAAATAAATAGATTTCAAATCATTTCTATTGGCTACTTTTGCAAATACCTCGATGGTAGAATAATAGAACGTTCTCAGAATATATCTTTTTTTTCTGATCAGACTTAATGAACCGTAACTTGCTATGCTGTTATGGGAGCCTAATGAAAAATCGATTCCACGAAATTATAGTTTATCGTGTTTTATTATAACCTGGTGCCAAACAAATTATTGCAATATTGCATTGTGTTTTTAAAGCAATTACAATATACCTTCATTGCTGTTATAGCCCAAACGGCTTAGCCCAACTGACTGTGAATTTATTTAATTCTTTGGTTAGATGATTAAATATTAGGAGCACATACTATTGAAAGCAGGCAGTGAAATTAATTATTCTAGTTTTAAACAAACTGATAGCTACAGACCTTGATGACCAATATTACATTAATAAAACATTTGTTTCTGCTATAAAAAATGAAAACATTGCTTTAAGTTATCTAAAATAAATAGATTTCAAATTATTTCTATTGGCTACTTTTGCAAATACCTCGATGGTAGAATAATAGAACGTTCTCAGAATATATCTTTTTTTTTCTGATCAGACTAAATGAACCGTAACTTGCTATGATGTTATGGGAGACTAGTGAAAAATCGAATCCACGAAATTATAGTTTATCTGTTTGATTATAACCTGGTGCCAAACAAATTATTGCAATATTGCACTGTGTTTTTAAAGCATTCACAATATCCCTTTATTGCTGTTGTAGCCCAAACGACTTAACCTTACTGACTGTGAATTTATTTAATTCTTTGGTTAGATGATTAAATATTAGGAGCACATAATATTGAAAGCAGGCAGTGGAACTAATTATTCTAGTTTTAAACAAACTGATAGCCACAGACCTTGATGACCAATCTTACATTTATAAAACATTTGTTTCTGCTATAAAAAATGAAAACATTGCTTTAAGTTATTTAAAATAAATATTGTTTGATTCATCTGTATTGGCTACTTTTGCAAGTATCTCGATGGTAGAATAATAGAACGTTCTCAGAATATATCTTCTGTTTTCTGATCAGACTAACTGAACCGTGACTTGCTATGATGTTA
>NC_051848.1:64800623-64806618 GCF_002237135.1 Teleopsis dalmanni | reverse complement strand
CTGGTGCCAAACAAATTATTGCAATATTGCATTGTGTTTTAAAAGCAATCACAATATCCATTCATTGCTGTTGTAGCCCAAACGACTTAGCCTTACTGACTATGAATTTATTTAATTCTTTGGTTAGATGATTAAATATTAGGGGCACATACTTCGTCGATGATAGAATTATAGAACGTTCTCAGAATATATCTTCTGTTTTCTAATCAGACTAACTGAACCGTAACTTGCTATGATGTTATGGGAGCCTAGTGAAAAGCGATTCCACGAAATTATAGTTTATCGTGTTTGATTATAACCTGGTGCCAAACAAATTATTGCAATATTGCATTGTGTTTTAAAAGCAATTACAATATCCCTTCATTGCTGTTATAGCCCAAACGACTTAGCCTTACTGACTATGAATTTATTTAATTCTTTGGTTAGATGATTAAATATTAGGGGCACATACTATTAAAAGCAGGCAGTGGAACTAATTATTCCAGATTTAAACAGACTGATAGCCACAGACCTTGATGACCAATATTACATTAATAAATGTTGAGTTTTTGCTATAAAAAATGAAAACATTGCCTTAAGTTATCTAAAATAAATAGATTTCAAATCATTTCTATTGGCTACTTTTGCAAATACCTCGATGGTAGAATAATAGAACGTTCTCAGAATATATCTTTTTTTTCTGATCAGACTTAATGAACCGTAACTTGCTATGCTGTTATGGGAGCCTAATGAAAAATCGATTCCACGAAATTATAGTTTATCGTGTTTTATTATAACCTGGTACCAGACAAATTATAGCAATATTGCATTGTGTTTTTAAAGCAATTACAATATACCTTCATTGCTGTTATAGCCCAAACGGCTTAGCCCAACTGACTGTGAATTTATTTAATTCTTTGGTTAGATGATTAAATATTAGGAGCACATACTATTGAAAGCAGGCAGTGAAACTAATTATTCTAGTTTTAAACAAACTGATAGCTACAGACCTTGATGACCAATATCACATTAATGAAACATTTGTTTCTGCTATAAAAAATGAAAACATTGCTTGAAGTTATCTAAAATAAATATGGTTTGATTCATCTGTATTGGCTACTTTTGCAAATACCGCGATGGTAGAATAATAGAACGATCACAGAATATATCTTGTGTTTTCTGATCAGACTAACTGAACCGTAAATTGCTATGATGTTATGGGAGCCTGGTGAAAAATCGATTCCACGAAATTATAGTTTATCGTGTTTTATTATAATCTGGTGCCAAACAAATTATTGCAATATTGCTTTGTGTTTTAAAAGCAATTACAATATCCCTTCATTGCTGTTATAGCCAAAACGACTTAGCCCTACTGACTGTGAATTTATTTAATTCTTTGGTTAGATGATTAAATATTAGGAGCACATACTATTGAAAGCAGGCAGTGAAACTAATTATTCTAGTTTTAAACAAACTGATAGCTACAGACCTTGATGACCAATATTACATTAATAAAACATTTGCTTCTGCTATAAAAAATGAAAACATTGCTTTAAGTTATCTACCATAAAACAAACATATATGAATTCATTTGTATTGGCTACTTTTGCATATACGTCTATGGTAGAATAATAGAACGTTCTCAGAATATATCTTCTATTTTCTAACCAAACTAACTGAACCGTAACTTACTAGTATGTTATGGCAGCCTAGTTAAAAATCGACTCCACTGAATTATAGTTTATCGTGTTTGATTAGAACCTGGTGCCACGCAAATTATAGCAACCTTTCATTATGGTTTAAAAGTAATCACAATATTCCTTTATTGCTGTTATAGCCAAAACGGCTTAGCCTTACTGAGTATGAATTTATTTAATTCTTTGGTTAGATGATTAAATATTAGGGGCACATACTATTGAAAGCAGGGAGTGGAACTAATTACTCTAGATTTAAACAAACTGATAGCCACAGACCTTGATGACCAATCTTACATTTATAAAACATTTGTTTCTGCTATACAAAATGAAAACATTGCTTTAAGTTATCTAAAATAAATATGGTTTGATTCATCTGTATTGGCTACTTTTGCATATACGTCTATGGTAGAATAATAGAACGTTCTCAGACTTAATGAACCGTAACTTGCTATGGTGTTATGGGAGCCTAGTGAAAAATCGATTCCACGAAATTATAGTTTATCGTGTTTTGTTATAACCTGGTGCCAAACAAATTATTGCAATATTGCATTGTGTTTTTGAAGCAATTACAATATACCTTCATTGCTGTTATAGCCCAAACGGCTTAGCCCTACTGACTGTGAATTTATTTAATTCTTTGGTTAGATGATTAAATATTAGGAGCACATACTATTGAAAGCAGGCAGTGAAACTAATTATTCTAGTTTTAAACAAACTGATAGCTACAGACCTTGATGACCAATATTACATTAATAAAACATTTGCTTCTGCTATAAAAAATGAAAACATTGCTTTAAGTTATCTAAAATAAATATGGTTTGATTCATCTGTATTGGCTACTTTTGCAAATACCTCGATGGTAGAATAAAAGAACGTTCTCAGAATATATCTTCTGTTATCTGATCAGACTTAATAAAACGTCACTTCCTATGATGTTATGGGAGCCTAGTGAAAAATCGATTCCCTGAAATTATAGTTTATCGTGTTTTATTATATCCAGGTGCCAAACAAATTATAGCATTATTTCATTGTGCTTTCAAAGCAATTACAATATACCTTCATTGCTGTTATAGCCCAAACGGCTTAGCCCTACTGACTGTGAATTTATTTAATGCTTTGATTAGATGATTAGATGTTAGGGGCACATACTTTGTCGATGGTAGAATAATAGAACGTTCTCAGAATATATCTTTTTTTTTCTGATCAGACTAAATGAACCGCAACTTGCTATGATGTTATGGGAGCCTAGTGAAAAATCGATTCCACGAAATTATAGTTTATCGTGTTTGATTATAACCTGGTGCCAAACAAATTATTGCAATATTGCATTGTGTTTTAAAAACATTTATAATATACCTTCATTGCTGTTATAGCCCAAATGGCTTAGCCCTACTGACTATGAATTTATTTAATTCTTTGGTTAGATGATTAAATGTTAGGGGCACATACTTCGTCGATGGTAGAATAATAGAACGTTCTCAAAATATATATTCTGTCTTCTTCTGATCAGACTAAATGAACCGTAACTTGCTATGATGTTATGGGAGCCTAGTGAAAAATCGATTCCACGAAATTATAGTTTATCGTGTTTTATTATAACCTGGTGCCAAACAAATTATTGCAATATTGCATTGTGTTTTTGAAGCAATTACAATATCCCTTCATTGCTGTTATAGCCCAAATGGCTTAGCCTTACTGACTATGAATTTATTTAATTCTATGGTTAGATGATTAAATATTAGGGGCACATACTATTGAAAGCAGGCAGTGAAACTAATTATTCTAGTTTTAAACAAACTGATAGCCACAGACCTTGATGACCAATCTTACATTTATAAAACATTTGTTTCTGCTATGAAAAATGAAAACATTGCTTTAAGTTATTTAAAATAAATATTGTTTGATTCATCTGTATTGGCTACTTTTGCAAGTATCTCGATGGTAGAATAATAGAACGTTCTCAGAATATATCTTCTGTTTTCTGATCAGACTAACTGAACCGTGACTTGCTATGATGTTATGGGAGACTAGTGAAAAATCGAATCCACGAAATTATAGTTTATCTGTTTGATTATAACCTGGTGCCAAACAAATTATTGCAATATTGCACTGTGTTTTTAAAGCAATTACAATATACCTTGATTGCTGTTATAGCCCAAACAGCTTAGCCATACTGGCTGTGAATTTATTTAATTCTTTAGTTAGATGATTAAATATTAGGGGCACATAATATTGAAAGCAGGCAGTGGAACTAATTATTCTAGTTTTAAACAAACTGATAGCCACAGACCTTGATGACCAATCTTACATTTATAAAACATTTGTTTCTGCTATAAAAAATGAAAACATTGCTTTAAGTTATTTAAAATAAATATTGTTTGATTCATCTGTATTGGCTACTTTTGCAAGTATCTCGATGGTAGAATAATAGAACGTTCTCAGAATATATCTTCTGTTTTCTGATCAGACTAACTGAACCGTGACTTGCTATGATGTTATGGGAGACTAGTGAAAAATCGAATCCACGAAATTATAGTTTATCTGTTTGATTATAACCTGGTGCCAAACAAATTATTGCAATATTGCACTGTGTTTTTAAAGCATTCACAATATCCCTTTATTGCTGTTGTAGCCCAAACGACTTAACCTTACTGACTGTGAATTTATTTAATTCTTTGGTTAGATGATTAAATATTAGGAGCACATAATATTGAAAGCAGGCAGTGGAACTAATTATTCTAGTTTTAAACAAACTGATAGCCACAGACCTTGATGACCAATCTTACATTTATAAAACATTTGTTTCTGCTATAAAAAATGAAAACATTGCTTTAAGTTATTTAAAATAAATATTGTTTGATTCATCTGTATTGGCTACTTTTGCAAGTATCTCGATGGTAGAATAATAGAACGTTCTCAGAATATATCTTCTGTTTTCTGATCAGACTAACTGAACCGTGACTTGCTATGATGTTATGGGAGACTAGTGAAAAATCGAATCCACGAAATTATAGTTTATCTGTTTGAATATAACCTGGTGCCAAACAAATTATTGCAATATTGCACTGTGTTTTTAAAGCATTCACAATATCCCTTTATTGCTGTTGTAGCCCAAACGACTTAGCCTTACTGACTATGAATTTATTTAATTTTTTGGTTAGGTGATTAAATATTAGGAGCACATACTATTGAACGCAGGCAGTGGAACTAATTATTCTAGTTTTAAACAAACTGATAGCCACAGACCTTGATGACCAATATTACATTACATTGCGTGAAGTTATCTAAAATAAATATGGTTTGATTCATTTGTATTGACTTCTTTTACATATACGTCTATGGTAGAATAATAGAACGTTCTCAGAATATATCTTCTATTTTCTAACCAAACTAACTGAAACGTAACTTACTATTATGTTATGGAACCCTAGTGAAAAATCGATTCCACGAAATTATAGTTTATCGTGTTTGATTATAACCTGGTGCCACACAAATTATAGCAATATTTCATTATGTTTTAAAAGTAATCACAATATTCCTTCATTGCTTAGGTGATTAAATATTAGGAGCACATAATATTGAAAGCAGGCAGTGAAACTAATTATTCTAGTTTTAAACAAACTGATAGCCACAGACCTTGATGACCAATCTTGCATTAATAAAACATGTGTTTCTGCTATAAAAAATGAAAGCATTGCTTTAAGTTATCTACCATAAAACAAACATATATGAATTCATTTGTATTGGCTACTTTTGCATATACGTCTATGATAGAATAATAGAACGTTCTCAGAATATATCTTCTGTTTTCTGATCAGACTAACTGAACCGTAACTTACTATGATGTTATGGAAGCCTAGTGAAAAATCGATTCCACGAAATTATAGTTTATCGTGTTTGATTATAACCTGGTGCCACACAAATTATAGCAATATTTCATTGTGTTTTTAAAGCAATTACAATATCCCTTCATTGCTGTTATAGGCCAAACGGCTTAGCTATACTGACTATGAATTTATTTAATTCTTTGGTTAGGTGATTAAATATTAGGAGCACATAATATTGAAAGCAGGCAGTGAAACTAATTATTCTAGTTTTAAACAAACTGATAGCCACAGACCTTGTGACCAATCTTACATTAATAAAGCATGTGTTTCTGCTATAAAAAATGAAAACATTGCTTTAAGTTATCTAGAATAAATATGGTTTGATTCATCTGTATTGGCTACTTTTGCAAATACCTGGATGGTAGAATAATAGAACGTTCTCAGAATATATCTTCTGTTTTCTGATCAGACTAAATGAACCGTAAATTGCTA
>NC_051848.1:64794943-64800523 GCF_002237135.1 Teleopsis dalmanni | reverse complement strand
CGTCTATGGTAGAATAATAGAACGATCTCAGAATATATCTTGTGTTTTCTGATCAGACTAACTGAACCGTAAATTGCTATGATGTTATGGGAGCCTAGTGAAAAATCGATTCCACGAAATTATAGTTTATCGTGTTTTGGTATAACCTGATGCCAAACAAATTATTGCAATATTGCATTGGGTTTTTAAAGCAATTACAATATACCTTCATTGCTGTTATAGCCCAAACGGCTTAGCCCTACTGACTGTGAATTTATTTAATTCTTTGGTTAGCTGATTAAATATTAGGAGCACATACTATTGAAAGCAGGAAGTGAAACTAATTATTCTAGTTTTAAACAAATTGATAGCCACAGACCTTGATGACCAATATTACATTAATAAAACATTTGTTTCTGCTATAAAAAATGAAAACATTGCTTTAAGTTATCTAAAATAAATATGGTTTGATTCATCTGTATTGGCTACTTTTGCAAATACCTCGATGGTAGAATAAAAGAACGTTCTCAGAATATATCTTCTGTTTTCTGATCAGACTTAATAAACCGTAACTTGCTATGATGTTATGGGAGCCTAGTGAAAAATCGATTCCCCGAAATTATAGTTTATCGTGTTTTATTATAACCTGGTACCAAACAAATTATAGCATTATTTCATTGTGTTTTTAAAGCAATTACAATATACCTTCATTGCTGTTATAGCCCAAACGGCTTATCCATACTGACTGTGAATTTATTTAATTCTTTGGTTAGATGATTAAATATTAGGGGCACATATTTCGTCGATGGTAGAATAATAGAACGTTCTCAGAATATATCTTCTGTTGTCTGATCAGACTAAATGAACCGTAACTTGCTATGATGTTATGGGAGCCTAGTGAAAAATCGATTACCCAAAATTATGGTTTATCGTGTTTTATTATAACCTGGTACCAAACAAATTATTGCAATATTACATTGTGTTTTTAAAGCAATTACAATATACCTTCATTGCTGTTATAGCCCAAACGGCTTAGCCATACTGACTGTGAATTTATTTAATTCTTTGGTTAGATGATTAAATGTTAGGGGCACATACTTTGTCGATGGTAGAATAATAGAACGTTCTCAGAATATATATTCTGTCTTCTGATCAGACTAAATGAACCGTAACTTGCTATGATGTTATGGGAGCGTAGTGAAAAATCGATTCCACGAAATTATAGTTTATCGTGTTTGATTATAACCTGGTGCCAAACAAATTATTGCAATATTGCTTTGTGTTTTAAAAGCAATTACAATATCCCTTCATTGCTGTTATAGCCCAAACGACTTAGCCTTACTGACTATGAATTTATTTAATTCTTTGGTTAGATGATTAAATATTAGGGGCACATACTATTAAAAGCAGGCAGTGGAACTAATTATTCCAGATTTAAACAGACTGATAGCCACAGACCTTGATGACCAATATTACATTAATAAAACTTGTGTTTTTGCTATAAAAAATGAAAACATTGCCTTAAGTTATCTAAAATAAATATGGTTTGATTCATCTGTATTGGCTACTTTTGCAAATACCTCGATGGTAGAATAATAGAACGTTCTCAGAATATATCTTTTTTTTCTGATCAGACTTAATGAACCGTAACTTGCTATGCTGTTATGGGAGCCTAGTGAAAAATCGATTCCACGAAATTATAGTTTATCGTGTTTTATTATAACCTGGTACCAAATAAATTATAGCAATATTGCATTGTGTTTTTAAAGCAATTACAATATACCTTCATTGCTGTTATAGCCCAAACGGCTTAGCCCAACTGACTATGAATTTATTTAATTCTTTGGTTAGATGATTAAATGTTAGGGGCACATACTTCGTCGATGGTAGAATAATAGAACGTTCTCAGAATATATCTTTTTTTCTCTGATCAGACTAAATGAACCGTAACTTGCTATGATGTTATGGGAGCCTAGAGAAAAATCGATTCCACGAAATTATAGTTTATCGTGTTTGATTATAACCTGGTGCCAAACAAATTATTGCAATATTGCATTGTGTTTTTGAAGCAATTACAATATCCCTTCATTGCTGTTATAGCCCAAACGACTTAGCCTTACTGACTATGAATTTATTTAATTCTTTGGTTAGATGATTAAATATTAGGGGCACATAATATTGAAAGCAGGCAGTGCAACTAATTATTCTAGTTTTAATCAAACTGATAGCCACAGACCTTGATGACCAATCTTACATTAATAAAACATTTGTTTCTGCTATAAAAAATGAAAACATTGCTTTAAGTTATCTAAAATAAATAAATTTTAATTAATTTGTATTGGCTACTTTTGCAAATAACTCGATGGTAGAATAATAGAACGTTCTCAGAATATATCTTCTGTTTTCTGATCAGACTAACTGAACCGCAACTTGCTATGATGTTATGGGAGCCTAGTGAAAAATCGATTACCCAAAATTTTGGTTTATCGTGTTTTATTATAACCTGGTACCAAACAAATTATTGCAATATTGCATTGTGTTTTTAAAGCAATTACAATATACCTTCATTGCTGTTATAGCCCAAACGGCTTAGCCATACTGATTGTGAATTTATTTAATTCTTTGGTTAGATGATTAAATGTTAGGGGCACATACTTCGTCGATGGTAGAATAATAGAACGTTCTCAGAATATATCTTTTTTTTTCTGATCAGACTAAATGAACCGTAACTTGCTATGATGTTATGGGAGCCTAGTGAAAAATCGATTCCACGAAATTATAGTTTATCGTGTTTGATTATAACCTGGTGCCAAACAAATTATAGCAATATTGCATTGTGTTTTAGAAACATTTATAATATAACTTCATTGCTGTTATAGCCCAAATGGCTTAGCCTTACTGACTATGAATTTATTTAATTCTTTGGTTAGATGATTAAATATTAGGAGCACATACTATTGAAAGCAGGCAGTGAAACTAATTATTCTAGTTTTAAACAAACTGATAGCCACAGACCTTGATGACCAATCTTACATTAATAAAACATGTGTTTCTGCTATAAAAAATGAAAGCATTGCTTTAAGTTATCTACCATAAAACAAACATATATGAATTCATTTGTATTGGCTACTTTTGCATATACGTCTATGGTAGAATAATAGAACGTTCTCAGAATATATCTTCTATTTTCTAACCAAACTAACTGAACCGTAACTTACTAGTATGCTATGGGAGCCTAGTTAAAAATCGATTCCACTGAATTATAGTTTATCGTGTTTGATTATAACCTGGTGCCACGCAAATTATAGCAACATTTCATTATGGTTTAAAAGTAATCACAATATTCCTTTATTGCAGTTATAGCCAAAACGGCTTAGCCTTACTGAGTATGAATTTATTTAATTCTTTGGTTAGATGATTAAATATTAGGGGCACATACTATTGAAAGCAGGGAGTGGAACTAATTACTCTAGATTTAAACAAACTGATAGCCACAGACCTTGATGACCAATCTTACATTTATAAAACATTTGTTTCAGCTATACAAAATGAAAACATTGCTTTAAGTTATCTAAAATAAATATGGTTTGATTCATCTGTATTGGCTACTTTTGCATATACGTCTATGGTAGAATAATAGAACGTTCTCAGAAAATATCTTTTTTTTTTCTGATCAGACTTAATGAACCGTAACTTGCTATGATGTTATGGGAGCCTAGTGAAAAATCGATTCCACGAAATTATAGTTTATCGTGTTTGATTATAACCTGGTGCCAAACAAATTATTGCAATATTGCATTGTGTTTTTAAAGCAATTACAATATCCTTTCATTGCTGTTGTAGCCCAAACGGCTTAGCCTTACTGACTATGAATTTATTTAATTCTTTGGTTAGATGTTTAAATGTTAGGGGCACATACTTCGTCGATGGTAGAATAATAGAACGTTCTTAGAATATATATTCTATCTTCTGATCAGACTAAATGAACCGTAACTTGCTATGATGTTATGGGAGCCTAGTGAAAAATCGATTCCACGAAATTATAGTTTATCGTGTTTGATTATAACCTGGTGCCAAACAAATTATTGCAATATTGCATTGTGTTTTAAAAGCAATTACAATATCCTTTCATTGCTGTTGTAGCCCAAACGGCTTAGCCTTACTGACTATGAATTTATTTAATTCTTTGGTTAGATGTTTAAATACTAGGGGCACATATTATTGAAAGCAGGCAGTGAAACTAATTATTCTAGTTTTAAACAAACTGATAGCCGCAGACCTTGATGACCAATATCACATTAATAAAACATTTGTTTCTGCTATAAAAAATGAAAACATTGCTTGAAGTTATCTAAAATAAATATGGTTTGATTCATCTGTATTGGCTACTTTTGCAAATACCTCGATGGTAGAATAATAGAACGTTCTCAGAAAATATCTTTTTTTTTTCTGATCAGACTTAATGAACCGTAACTTGCTATGATGTTATGGGAGCCTAGTGAAAAATCGATTCCACGAAATTATAGTTTATCGTGTTTGATTATAACCTGGTGCCAAACAAATTATTGCAATATTGCATTGTGTTTTTAAAGCAATTACAATATACCTTCATTGCTGTTATAGCCCAAATGGCTTAGCCTTACTGACTATGAATTTATTTACTTCTATGGTTAGATGATTAAATATTAGGGGCACATACTATTGAAAGCAGGCAGTGAAACTAATTATTCTAGACTTAAACAGACTGATAGCCACAGACCTTGATGACCAATATTACATTAATAAAACTTGTGTTTTTGCTATAAAA
Source organism: Teleopsis dalmanni (assembly GCF_002237135.1). Taxonomy (NCBI): domain Eukaryota; kingdom Metazoa; phylum Arthropoda; class Insecta; order Diptera; family Diopsidae; genus Teleopsis; species Teleopsis dalmanni. The sequence goes on along the minus strand of NC_051848.1, from coordinate 64,795,737 downwards.
AATGAAAACATTGCTTTAAGTTATCTAAAATAAATAGATTTCAAATCATTTCTATTGGCTACTTTTGCAAATACCTCGATGGTAGAATAATAGAACGTTCTCAGAATATATCTTTTTTATTTCTGATCAGACTTAATGAACCGTAACTTGCTATGATGTTATGGGAGCCTAGTGAAAAATCGATTCCACGAAATTATAGTTTATCGTGTTTTATTATAACCTGGTGCCAAACAAATTATTGCAATATTGCATTGTGTTTTTGAAGCAATTACAATATCCCTTCATTGCTGTTATAGCCCAAACGACTTAGCCTTACTGACTATGAATTTATTTACTGCTATGGTTAGATGATTAAATATTAGGAGCACATATTATTGAAAGCAGGCATTGAAACTAATTATTCTAGTTTTAAACAAACTGATAGCCACAGACCTTGATGACCAATATCACATTAATGAAACATTTGTTTCTGCTATAAAAAATGAAAACATTGCTTTAAGTTATCTAAAATAAATAGATTTCAAATCATTTCTATTGGCTACTTTTACAAATACCTCGATGGTAGAATAATAGAACGTTCTCAGAATATATCTTTTTTTTTTTCTGATCAGACTTAATGAACCGTAACTTGCTATGATGTTATGGGAGCCTAGTGAAAAATCGATTCCAAGAAATTATAGTTTATCGTGTTTTATTATAACCTGGTGCCAAACAAATTATAGCAATATTGCATTGTGTTTTAAAAGCAATTACAATATCCCTTCATTGCTATTGTAGCCCAAACGACTTAGCCT
>NC_051848.1:64784419-64794843 GCF_002237135.1 Teleopsis dalmanni | reverse complement strand
TGAACCGTAACTTGCTATGATGTTATGGGAGCCTAGTGAAAAATCGATTCCACGAAATTATAGTTTATCGTGTTTTATTATAACCTGGTGCCAAACAAATTATTGCAATATTGCATTGTGTTTTAAAAGAATCACAATATCCATTCATTGCTGTTATAGCCAAAACGGCTTAGCCTTACTGACTATGAATTTATTTAATTCTTTGGTTAGATGATTAAATATTAGGGGCACATACTATTGAAAGCAGGCAGTGGAACTAATTACTCTAGATTTAAACAAACTGATAGCCACAGACCTTGATGTACAATCTTACATTACATTGCTTGAAGTTATCTAAAATAAATATGGTTTGATTCATTTGTATTGACTACTTTTGCAAATACCTCGATGGTAGAATAATAGAACGTTCTCAGAATATATCTTCTGTTTTCTAATCAGACTAACTGAACCGTAACTTGCTATGATGTTATGGGAGCCTAGTGAAAAATCGATTCCACGAAATTATAGTTTATCGTGTTTTATTATAACCTGGTGCCAAACAAATTATTGCAATATTGCATTGTGTTTTAAAAGCAATCACAATATCCATTCATTGCTGTTATAGCCAAAACGGCTTAGCCTTACTGACTATGAATTTATTTAATTCTTTGGTTAGATGATTAAATATTAGGAGCACATACTATTGAAAGCAGGCAGTGGAACTAATTGTTCTACTTTTAAACAAACTGATAATCACAGACCTTGATGACCAATATTACATTAATAAAACATTTGTTTCTGCTATAAAAAATGAAAACATTGCTTTAAGTTATCTAAAATAAATACGGTTTGATTCATCTGTATTGGCTACTTTTGCCAATATCTCGATGGTAGAATAATAGAACGTTCTGAGAATATATCTTTTTTTTCTGATCCGACTAACTGAACCGTAACTTGCTATGATGTTATGGGAGCCTAGTGAAAAATCGATTCCACGAAATTATAGTTTATCGTGTTTTATTATAACCTGGTGCCAAACAAATTATTGCAATATTGCATTGTGTTTTAAAAGCAAACACAATATCCCTTTATTGTTGTTATAGCCCAAACGGCTTAGCCATACTGACTGTGAATTTATTTAATTCTTTGGTTAGATGATTAATTATTAGGAGCACATACTATTGAAAGCAGGCAGTGAAACTAATTGTTCTAGTTTTAAACAAACTGATAGAAACATACCTTGATGGCCAATCTTACATTAATAAAGCATTTGTTTCTTGTATAAAAAATGAAAACATTGCTTTAAGTTATCTAAAATAAATATATTTCAAATCATTTCTATTGGCTACTTTTGCAAATACCTCGATGGTAGAATAATAGAACGTTCTCAGAATATATCTTCTGTTTTCTGATCAGACTAACTGAACCGTAAATTGCTATGATATTATGGGAGCCTAGTGAAAAATCGATTCCACGAATTTATAGTTTATCGTGTTTTATTATAACCTGGTGCCAAACAAATTATAGGAATATATCATAGTAATTTAAAAGCAATTACAATATCCCTTCATTGCTATTGTAGCCCAAACGACTTAGCCTTACTGACTGTGAATTTATTTAATTCTTTGGTTAGATGATTAAATATTAGGAGCACATACTATTGAAAGCAGGCAGTGGAACTAATTGTTCTAGACTTAAACAGACTGATAGCCACTGACCTTGATGACCAATATTACATAAATAAAATATTTGTTTCTTGTATAAAAAATGAAAACATTGCTTGAAGTTATCTAAAATAAATATTGTTTGATTCATCTGTATTGGCTACTTTTGCAAATACCTCGATGGTAGAATAATAGAACGTTCTCAGAATATATCTTCTGTTTTCTAACTTGCTATGATGTTATGGGAGCCTAGTGAAAAATCGATTCCACGAAATTATAGTTTATCGTGTTTGATTATAACCTGGTGCCAAACAAATTATTGCAATATTGCATTGTGTTTTAAAAGCAATCACAATATCCATTCATTGCTGTTATAGCCCAAACGACTTAACCTTACTGACTATGAATTTATTTAATTCTTTGGTTAGATGATTAAATATTAGGGGCACATACTATTGAAAGCAGGCAGTGGAACTAATTGTTCTAGACTTAAACAGACTGATAGCCACACACCTGGATGACCAATATTACATAAATAAAACATTTGTTTCTTGTATAAAAAATGAAAACATTGCTTTAAGTTATCTAAAATAAATACGGTTTGATTCATCTGTATTGGCTACTTTTGCCAATATCTCGATGGTAGAATAATAGAACGTTCTGAGAATATATCTTTTTTTTCTGATCCGACTAACTGAACCGTAACTTGCTATGATGTTATGGGAGCCTAGTGAAAAATCGATTCCACGAAATTATAGTTTATCGTGTTTTATTATAACCTGGTGCCAAACAAATTATTGCAATATTGCATTGTGTTTTAAAAGCAAACACAATATCCCTTTATTGTTGTTATAGCCCAAACGGCTTAGCCATACTGACTGTGAATTTATTTAATTCTTTGGTTAGATGATTAATTATTAGGAGCACATACTATTGAAAGCAGGCAGTGAAACTAATTGTTCTAGTTTTAAACAAACTGATAGAAACATACCTTGATGGCCAATCTTACATTAATAAAGCATTTGTTTCTTGTATAAAAAATGAAAACATTGCTTTAAGTTATCTAAAATAAATATATTTCAAATCATTTCTATTGGCTACTTTTGCAAATACCTCGATGGTAGAATAATAGAACATTCTCAGAATATATCTTCTGTTTTCTGATCAGACTAACTGAACCGTAAATTGCTATGATGTTATGGGAGCCTAGTGAAAAATCGATTCCACGAAATTATAGTTTATCGTGTTTGATTATATCCTGGTGCCTAACAAATTACAGCAATATTTCATTGTGTTTTCAAAACAATCACAATATCCTTTCATTGCTGTTATAGCCAAAACGGCTTAGCCTTACTGACTGTGAATTTATTTAATTTTTTGGTTAGGTGATTAAATATTAGGGGCACATACTATTGAAAGCAGGCAGTGAAACTAATTATTCTGGTTTTAAACAAACTAATAGCCACAGACCTTGATGTACAATCTTACATTACATTGCTTGAAGTTATCTAAAATAAATATGGTTTGATTTATCTGTATTGGCTACTTTTGCAAATACCTCGATGGTAGAATAATAGAACGTTCTCAGAATATATCTTCTGTTTTCTGATCAGACTAACTGAACCGTAACTTACTATGATGTTATGGGAGCCTAGTGAAAAATCGATTCCACGAAATTATAGTTTATCGTGTTTTATTATAATCTGGTGCCTAACAAATTATAGCAATATTTCATAGTGTTTTCAAAACAATTATAATATACCTTCATTGCTGTTATAGCCAAAATGGCTTAGCCTTACTGACTGTGAATTTATTTAATTCTTTGGTTAGATGATTAAATATTAGGGGCACATAATATTGAAAGCAGGCAGTGGAACTAATTACTCTAGATTTAAACAAACTGATAGCCACAGCCCTTGATGACCAATCTTACATTTATAAAACATTTGTTTCTGCTATAAAAAATGAAAACATTGCTTTAAGTTATCTAAAATAAATATGGTTTGATTTATCTGTATTGGCTACTTTTGCAAATACCTCGATGGTAGAATAATAGAGCGTTCACAGAATATATCTTCTGTTTTCTGATCAGACTAACTGAACCGTAAATTGCTATGATGTTATGGGAGCCTAGTGAAAAATCGATTCCACGAAATTATAGTTTATCGTGTTTGATTATATCCTGGTGCCTAACAAATTACAGCAATATTTCATTGTGTTTTCAAAACAATCACAATATCCTTTCATTGCTGTTATAGCCAAAACGGCTTAGCCTTACTGACTGTGAATTTATTTAATTTTTTGGTTAGGTGATTAAATATTAGGGGCACATACTATTGAAAGCAGGCAGTGAAACTAATTATTCTGGTTTTAAACAAACTGATAGCCACAGACCTTGATGACCAATCTTACATTAATAAAACATATGTTTTTGCTATAAAAAAAGAAAACATTGCTTGAAGTTATCTAAAATAAATATGGTTTGATTCATTTGTATTGACTTCTTTTACATATACGTTGATGGTAGAATAATAGAACGTTCTCTGAATATATCTTCTATTTTCTAATCAAACTAACTGAACAGTAACTTACTATGATGTTATGGGAGCCTAGTGAAAAATCAATTCCACGAAATTATAGTTTATCGTGTTTGATTATAACCTGGTGCCAAACAAATTATAGCAATATTTCATTGTGTTTTAAAAACAATCACAATATCCTTTCATTGCTGTTATAGCCAAAACGGCTTAGCCTTACTGACTGTGAATTTATTTAATTTTTTGGTTAGGTGATTAAATATTAGGGGCACATACTATTGAAAGCAGGCAGTGGAACTAATTACTCTAGATTTAAACAAACTGATAGCCACAGACCTTGATGTACAATCTTACATTACATTGCTTGAAGTTATCTAAAATAAATATGGTTTGATTCATTTGTATTGACTACTTTTGCAAATACCTCGATGGTAGAATAATAGAACGTTCTCAGAATATATCTTCTGTTTTCTGATCAGACTAACTGAACCGTAACTTGCTATGATGTTGTGGGAGCCTAGTGAAAAATCAATTCCACGAAATTATAGTTTATCGTGTTTGATTATAACCTGGTGCCACGCAAATTATAGCAACATTTCATTATGTTTTAAAAGCAATCACAATATCCCTTCACTGCTATTATAGTCAAAACGGCTTAGCCTTACTGACTATGAATTTATTTAATTTTTTGGTTAGGTGATTAAATATTAGGAGCACATAATATTGAAAACAGGCAGTGGAACTAATTATTCTAGTTTTAAACAAACTGATAGCCACAGACTTTGATGACCAATCTTACATTAATAAAACTTGTGTTTTTGCTATAAAAAAAGAAAACATTGCTTGAAGTTATCTACCATAAAACAAACATATATGAATTCATTTGTATTGGCTACTTTTGCATATACGTCTATGGTAGAATAATAGAACGTTCTTAGAATATATCTTCTATTTTCTAACCAAACTAACTGAACCGTAACTTACTAGAATGTTATGGGAACCTAATTAAAAATCGATTCCACTGAATTATAGTTTATCGTGTTTGATTATAACCTGGTGCCACGCAAATTATAGCAACATTTCATTATGTTTTAAAAGCAATCACAATATCCCTTCACTGCTATTATAGTCAAAACGGCTTAGCCTTACTGACTATGAATTTATTTAATTTTTTGGTTAGGTGATTAAATATTAGGAGCACATAATATTGAAAACAGGCAGTGGAACTAGTTATTCTAGTTTTAAACAAACTGATAGCCACAGACTTTGATGACCAATCCCACATTAATAAAACATGTGTTTCTGCTATAAAAAATGAAAGAATTGCTTTAAGTTATCTACCATAAAACAAACATATATGAATTCATTTGTATTGGCTACTTTTGCATATACGTCTATGGTAGAATAATAGAACGTTCTCAGAATATATCTTCTATTTTCTAACCAAACTAACTGAACCGTAACTTACTAGTATGTTATGGAAGCCTAGTTAAAAATCGATTCCACGAAATTATAGTTTATCGTGTTTGATTATAACCTGGAGCCACACAAATTATAGCAATATTTCATTATGTTTTAAAAGTAATCACAATATTCCTTCATTGCTGTTAAAGCCAAAACGGCTTAGCCTTACAGACTTTGAATTTATTTAATTTTTTGGTTAGGTGATTAAATATTAGGAGCACATAATATTGAAAGCAGGCAGTGAAACTAATTATTCTAGTTCTAAACAAACTGATAGCCACAGATCTTGATGACCAATCTTACATTAATAAAACATGTGTTTCTGCTATAAAAAATGAAAGAATTGCTTTAAGTTATCTACCATAAAACAAACATATATGAATTCATTTGTATTGGCTACTTTTGCATATACGTCTCAGAATATAACTTCTGTTTTCTGATCAGACTAACTGAACCGTAACTTACTATGATGTTATGGAAGCCTAGTGAAAAATCGATTCCACGAAATTATAGTTTATCGTGTTTGATTATAACCTGGTGCCACACAAATTATAGCAACATTTCATTATGGTTTAAAAGTAATCACAATATTCCTTCATTGCTGTTATAGCCAAAACGGCTTAGCCTTACAGACTATGAATTTATTTAATATTTTGGTTAGGTGATTAAATATTAGGGGCACATAATATTGAAAGCAGGCAGTGAAATTAATTATTCTAGTTCTAAACAAACTGATAGCCACAGATCTTGATGACAAATCTTACATTAATAAAACATGTGTTTCTGCTATAAAAAATGAAAGAATTGCTTTAAGTTATCTACCATAAAACAAATATATATGAATTCATTTGTATTGGCTACTTTTGCATATACGTCTATGGTAGAATAATAGAACGTTCTCAGAATATATCTTCTATTTTCTAACCTAACTAACTGAACCGTAACTTACTATGATGTTATGGAACCCTAGTGAAAAATCCATTCCACGAAATTATAGTTTATCATGTTTGATTATAACCTGGTGCCACACAAATTATAGCAACATTTCATTATGTTTTAAAAGTAATCACAATATTCCTTCATTGCTGTTAAAGCCAAAACGGCTTAGCCTTACAGACTTTGAATTTATTTAATTTTTTGGTTAGGTGATTAAATATTAGGAGCACATAATATTGAAAGCAGGCAGTGAAACTAATTATTCTAGTTCTAAACAAATTGATAGAAACACACCTTGCTGTCCAATCTTACATTACATTGCCTGAAGTTATCTAAAATAAATATGGTTTGATTCATTCGTATTGACTTCTTTTACATATACGTTGATTGTAGAATAATAGAACGCTCTCAGAATATATCTTACATTTTCTAATCAAACTAACTGAACCGTAACTTACTATGAGGTTATGGGAGCCTAGTGAAAAATCGATTCCACGAAATTATAGTTTATCGTGTTTGATTATAACCTGGTGCCACACAAATTATAGCAATATTTCATTATGTTTTAAAAGTAATCACAATATTCCTTCATTGCTGTTATAGCCAAAACTTCTTAGCCTTACTGACTATGAATTTATTTAATTTTTGGTTAGGTGATTAAATATTAGGAGCACAGACTATTGAAAGCAGGCAGTGGAACTAATTATTCTAGTTTTAAACAAACTGATAGCCACAGACCTTGATGACCAATCTTACATTAATAAAACATGTGTTTCTGCTATAAAAAATGAAAGCATTGCTTTAAGTTATCTACCTTAAAACAAACATATATGAATTCATTTGCATTGGCTACTTTTGCATATACGTCTATGGTAGAATAATAGAACGTTCTCAGAATATATCTTGCATTTTCTAATCAAACTAACTGAACCGTAACTTACTACGAGGTTATGGGAGCCTAGTGAAAAATTGATTCCACGAAATTATAGTTTATCGTGTTTGATTATAACCTGGTGCCACACAAATTATAGCAATATTTCATTATGTTTTAAAAGTAATCACAATATTCCTTCTTTGCTGTTAAAGCCAAAACGGCTTAGCCTTACTGACTATGAATTTATTTAATTTTTGGTTAGGTGATTAAATATTAGGAGCACAGACTATTGAAAGCAGGCAGTGGAACAAATTATTCTAGTTTTAAACAAACTGATAACCACAGACCTTGATGACCAATATTACATTACATTGCGTGAAGTTATCTAAACTAAATATGGTTTGATTCATTTGTATTGACTTCTTTTACATATACGTCTATGGTAGAATAATAGAACGTTCTCAGAATATATCTTCTATTTTCTAACCAAACTAACTGAAACGTAACTTACTATTATGTTATGGAACCCTAGTGAAAAATCGATTCCACGAAATTATAGTTTATCGTGTTTGATTATAACCTGGTACCACACAAATTATAGCAATATTTCATTATGTTTTAAAAGTAATCACAATATTCCTTCATTGCTGTTAAAGCCAAAACGGCTTAGCCTTACTGACTATGAATTTATTTAATTTTTGGTTAGGTGATTAAATATTAGGAGCACAGACTATTGAAAGCAGGCAGTGGAACTAATTATTCTAGTTTTAAACAAACTGATAGCCACAGACCTTGATGACCAATCTTACATTAATAAAACATGTGTTTCTGCTATAAAAAATGAAAGCATTGCTTTAAGTTATCTACCTTAAAACAAACATATATGAATTCATTTGCATTGGCTACTTTTGCATATACGTCTTTGGTAGAATAATAGAACGTTCTCAGAATATATCTTGCATTTTCTAATCAAACTAACTGAACCGTAACTTACTACGAGGTTATGGGAGCCTAGTGAAAAATTGATTCCACGAAATTATAGTTTATCGTGTTTGATTATAACCTGGTGCCACACAAATTATAGCAATATTTCATTATGTTTTAAAAGTAATCACAATATTCCTTCTTTGCTGTTAAAGCCAAAACGACTTAGCCTTACAGACTTTGAATTTATTTAATTTTTTGGTTAGGTGATTAAATATTAGGAGCACATAATATTGAAAGCAGGCAGTGAAACTAATTATTCTAGTTCTAAACAAACTGATAGCCACAGATCTTGATGATAATAAAACATGTGTTTCTGCTATAAAAAATGAAAGAATTGCTTTAAGTTATCTACCATATAACAAACATATATGAATTCATTTGTATTGGCTACTTTTGCATATACGAGCCTAGTGAGCCTAGTGAAAAATTGATTCCACGAAATTATAGTTTATCGTGTTTGATTATAACCTGGAGCCACACAAATTATAGCAATATTTCATTATGTTTTAAAAGTAATCACAATATTCCTTCATTGCTGTTAAAGCCAAAACGACTTAGCCTTACAGACTTTGAATTTATTTAATTTTTTGGTTAGGTGATTAAATATTAGGAGCACATAATATTGAAAGCAGGCAGTGAAACTAATTATTCTAGTTCTAAACAAACTGATAGCCACAGATCTTGATGACCAATCTTACATTAATAAAACATGTGTTTCTGCTATAAAAAATGAAAGAATTGCTTTAAGTTATCTACCATAAAACAAACATATATGAATTCATTTGCATTGGCTACTTTTGCATATACGTCTATGGTAGAATAATAGAACGTTCTCAGAATATATCTTGCATTTTCTAATCAAACTAACTGAACCGTAACTTACTACGAGGTTATGGGAGCCTAGTGAAAAATTGATTCCACGAAATTATAGTTTATCGTGTTTGATTATAACCTGGTGCCACACAAATTATAGCAACATTTCATTATGTTTTAAAAGTAATCACAATATTCCTTCATTGCTGTTATAGCCAAAACGGCTTAGCCTTACAGACTATGAATTTATTTAATTTTTTGGTTAGGTGATTAAATATTAGGGGCACATAATATTGAAAGCAGGCAGTGAAACTAATTATTCTAGTTCTAAACAAACTGATAGAAACAGACCTTGCTGTCCAATCTTACATTACATTGCGTGAAGTTATCTAAAATAAATATGGTTTGATTCATTTGTATTGACTTCTTTTACATATACGTCTATGGTAGAATAATAGAACGTTCTCAGAATATATCTTACATTTTCTAATCAAACTAACTGAACCGTAACTTACTATGAGGTTATGGGAGCCTAGTGAAAAATCGATTCCACGAAATTATAGTTTATCGTGTTTGATTATAACCTGGTGCCACACAAATTATAGCAATATTTCATTGTGTTTTTAAAGCAATTACAATATCCCTTCATTGCTGTTATAGGCCAAACGGCTTAGCCATACTGACTATGAATTTATTTAATTCTTTGGTTAGGTGATTAAATATTAGGAGCACATAATATTGAAAGCAGGCAGTGAAACTAATTATTCTAGTTTTAAACAAACTGATAGCCACAGACCTTGATGACCAATCTTACATTTATAAAACATTTGTTTCTGCTATAAAAAATGAAAACATTGCTTTAAGTTATCTAGAATAAATATGGTTTGATTCATCTGTATTGGCTACTTTTGCAAATACCTCGATGGTAGAATAATAGAACGTTCTCAGAATATATCTTCTGTTTTCTGATCAGACTAAATGAACCGTAAATTGCTATGATGTTATGGGAGCCTAGTGAAAAATCGATTCCACAAAATTATAGTTTATTGTGTTTGATTATAACCTGGTGCCTAACAAATTATAGCAATATTTCATTATGTTTTAAAAGTAATCACAATATGCCTTCATTGCTGTTAAAGCCAAAACGGCTTAGCCTTACTGACTATGAAT
>NC_051848.1:64747559-64784319 GCF_002237135.1 Teleopsis dalmanni | reverse complement strand
CTAATTGGTGAACATTTTTTTTGTTGTTAAAGAATAAAAATTAAGAAAAAGAAATCATAATTTAATTTCACATTAGTTTTTATTTTTTTAATCCATATTTCGACTTTAGTCTAAAGCCAATATCAGGAAACTGAACAATATATTAAAATACTAATCAACATACTAATACGCAATGGTGTACAAAAACATAAATGTATACATATATACATCCATTTATTATTCTATTTATTATATTTATTGAAATATTAAATAAAGGATCAAAATATTTATTTATTCACAACTATAACAAAGGTATTTTATTTTAAAATAATAATAATATTGACCCAAAAGTCCACAAAAAACTTTCAAATAAATTTATTATTTATTTTTCAAATTTTTAAGAAAATAACTTAATTATATCTTAACGAAAAGTCATTTCTAAAGATTAAATAATGACAAATTTCAGAGATCTGTGAAAAACTAAATCTATTAATCTATTGACTAATTTCAATACTCGTAAAAGTTTTTATTCAAAAGTAATAAATACTTTCCAGAAGAAAAATGTTTCATTTGTTATAAAAATTGTTACAGGAGCCGATTTCTTTAATGGCAGAAAAACTTGAAGCTTAGTTGGCCTGACTTCAATATGTGAATATATTATTACTTTTAATCTGTCCAAAAGTTAGAACTCATAAAAGACTCATCGTACTCTATTTATCAGTGAATCGGCTGGATATTTTTAAAAGTTGTTTCTAAAAAAATTACTCCTTTTGAATAGGAATGACTTAGAATTACAAAAACTAGGAAAGATGTTAAGGGATTAATTAAACTTCATTCTATTCCTTTAAAAACAGGAACAGGAACAGAAATAGAAATGGCATTTGTTATTATGTGTACAAAGTTATGGTAATGTAATAGTTGACCCAATACTGTTTTCCAAAAGAGGTAAATATAGTTTAGAAATGACAATTACTGACAAGGTCTGAATTATTGGTAGTGTTTTTCAGACTAATTGGTGAACATTTTTTTTGTTGTTAAAGAATAAAAATTAAGAAAAAGAAATCACAATTTCATTTCACATTAGTTTTTATTTTTTTAATCCATATTTCGACTTTAGTCTAAAGCCAACATCAGGAAACTGAACAATATATTAAAATACTAATCAACATACTAATACGCAATGGTGTACAAAAACATAAATGTATACATATATACATTCATTTATTATTCTATTTATTATATTTATTGAAATATTAAATAAAAGATCAAAATATTTATTTATTCACAACTATAACAAATGTATTTTATTTTAAAATAATAATAATATTGACCCAAAAGTCCACAAAAAAACTTTCAAATAAATTTATTATTTAGTTTTCAAATTTTTAAGAAAATAACTTAATTATATCTTAACGAAAAGTCATTTCTAAAGATTAAATAATAACAAATTTCAGAGATCTGTAAAAAACTAAATCTATTAATCTATTGACTAATTTCAATACTCGTAAAAGTTTTTATTCAAAAGTAATAAATACTTTCCAGAAGAAAAATGTTTCATTTGTTATAAAAATTGTTACAGGAGCCGATTTCTTTAATGGAAGAAAAACTTGAAGCTTACTTCAATATGTGAATATAATATAACTTATAATCTGTCCAAAACTTAGAACTCATAAAAGACTCATCGTACTCTATTTATCAGTGAATAGGCTGGATATTTTTAAAGTTGTTTTTAAAAAAATTACTCCTTTTGAATAGGTATGACTTAGATTTACAAAAACTAGGAAAGATGTTAAAGGATTAATTAAACTTCATTCTATTCCTTTAAAAACAGGAACAGGAACAGAAATAGAAATGGCATTTGTTATTATGTGTACAAAGTTATGGTAATGTAATAGTTGACCCAGTACTGTTTTCCAAAAGAGGTAAATATAGTTTAAAAAAGACAATTACTGACAAGCTTTGAATTATTGGTAGTGTTTTTCAGGCTAATTGGTGAACATTTTTTTTGTTGTTAAAGAATAAAAATTAAGAAAAAGAAATCATAATTTAATTTCACATTAGTTTTTATTTTTTTAATCCATATTTCGACTTTAGTCTAAAGCCAATATCAGGAAACTGAACAATATATTAAAATACTAATCAACATACTAATACGCAATGGTATACAAAAACATAAATGTATACATATATAAATCCATTTATTATTCTATTTATTATATTTATTGAAATATTAAATAAATGATCAAAATATTTATTTATTCACAACTATAACAAATGTATTTTATTTTAAAATAATAATAATATTGACCCAAAAGTCCACAAAAAAACTTTCAAATAAATTTATTATTTAGTTTTCAAATTTTTAAGAAAATAGCTTAATTATATCTTAACGAAAAGTCATTTCTAAACATTAAATAATGACAAATTTCAGAGATCTGTAAAAAACTAAATCTATTAATCTATTGACTAATTTCAATACTCGTAAAAGTTTTTATTCAAAGTAATAAATACTTTCCAGAAGAAAAATGTTTCATTTGTTATAAAAATTGTTACAGGATTTACAGCCGATTTCTTTAATGGCAGAAAAACTTTAAGCTTAGTTGGCCTGACTTCAATATGTGAATATATTATTACTTTTAATCTGTCCAAAACTTAGAACTCATAAAAGACTCATCGTACTCTATTTATCAGTGAATCGGCTGGATATTTTTAAAAGTTGTTTCTAAAAAAATTACTCCTTTTGAATAGGTATGACTTAGAATTACAAAAACTAGGAAAGATGTTAAGGGATTAATTAAACTTCATTCTATTCTTTCAAAAACAGGAACAGAAATAGAAATGGCATTTGTTATTATGTGTACAAAGTTATGGTAATGTAATAGTTGACCCAGTACTGTTTTCCAAAAGAGGTAAATATAGTTTAGAAAAGACAATTACTGACAAGGTCTGAATTATTGGTAGTGTTTTTCAGACTAATTGGTGAACATTTTTTTGTTGTTAAAGAATAAAAATTAAGAAAAAGAAATCACAATTTCATTTCACATTAGTTTTTATTTTTTTAATCCATATTTCGACTTTAGTCTAAAGCCAACATCAGGAAACTGAACAATATATTAAAATACTAATCAACATACTAGTACGCAATGGTGTACAAAAACATAAATGTATACATATATACATCCATTTATTATTCTATTTATTATATTTATTGAAATATTAAATAAAGGATCAAAATATTTATTTATTCACAACTATAACAAAGGTATTTTATTTTAAAATAATAATAATATTGACCCAAAAGTCCACAAAAAACTTTCAAATAAATTTATTATTTATTTTTCAAATTTTTAAGAAAATAACTTAATTATATCTTAACGAAAAGTCATTTCTAAACATTAAATAATGACAAATTTCAGAGATCTGTAAAAAACTAAATCTATTAATCTATTGACTAATTTCAATATCCGTAAAAGTTTTTATTCAAAAGTAATAAATACTTTCCAGAAGAAAAATGTTTCATTTGTTATAAAAATTGTTACAGGAGCCGATTTCTTTAATGGCAGAAAAACTTTAAGCTTAGTTGGCCTGACTTCAATATGTGAATATATTATAACTTATAATCTGTCCAAAACTTAGAACTCATAAAAGACTCATCGTACTCTATTTATCAGTGAATCGGCTGGATATTTTTAAAAGTTGTTTCTAAAAAAATTACTCCTTTTGAATAGGTATGACTTAGAATTACAAAAACTAGGAAAGATGTTAAGGGATTAATTAAACTTCATTCTATTTTTTTAAAAACAGGAACAGAAATAGAAATGGCATTTGTTATTATGTGTACTAAGTTATGGTAATGTAATAATTGACCCAGAACTATTTTCCAAAAGAGGTAAATATAGTTTAGAAAAGACAATTACTGACAAGGTCTGAATTATTGGTAGTGTTTTTCAGACTAATTGGTGAACATTTTTTTTGTTGTTAAAGAATAAAAATTAAGAAAAAGAAATCACAATTTCATTTCACATTAGTTTTTATTTTTTTAATCCATATTTCGACTTTAGTCTAAAGCCAACATCAGGAAACTGAACAATATATTAAAATACTAATCAACATACTAATACGCAATGGTGTACAAAAACATAAATGTATACCATTTATTATCCTATTTATTATATTTATTGAAATATTAAATAAAGAATCAAAATATTTATTTATTCACAACTATAACAAATGTATTTTATTTTAAAATAATAATAATATTGACCCAAAAGTCCACAAAAAAACTTTCAAATAAATTTATTATTTAGTTTTCAAATTTTTAAGAAAATAACTTAATTATATCTTAACGAAAAGTCATTTCTAAACATTAAATAATGACAAATTTCAGAGATCTGTGAAAAACTAAATCTATTAATCTATTGACTAATTTTAATACTCGTAAAAGTTTTTATTCAAAAGTAATAAATACTTTCCAGAAGAAAAATGTTTCATTTGTTATAAAAATTGTTACAGGAGCCGATTTCTTTAATGGAAGAAAAACTTGAAGCTTACTTCAATATGTGAATATATTATTACTTTTAATCTGTCCAAAACTTAGAACTCATAAAAGTCTCATCGTACTCTATTTATCAGTGAATAGGCTGGATATTTTTAAAAGTTGTTTCTAAAAAAATTACTTCTTTTGAATAGGTATGACTTAGAATTACAAAAACTAGGAAAGATGTTAAAGGATTAATTAAACATCATTCTATTCCTTTAAAAACAGGAACAGGAACAGAAATAGAAATGGCATTTGTTATTATGTGTACAAAGTTATGGTAATGTAATAATTGACCCAGAACTATTTTCCAAAAGAGGTAAATATAATTTAGAAATGACAATTACTGACAAGCTCTGAATTATTGGTAGTGTTTTTCAGGCTAATTGGTGAACATTTTTTTTGTTGTTAAAGAATAAAAATTAAGAAAAAGAAATCACAATTTAATTTCACATTAGTTTTTATTTTTTTAATCCATATTTCGACTTTAGTCTAAAGCCAACATCAGGAAACTGAACAATATATTAAAATACTAATCAACATATTAATACGTAATGGTGAACAAAAGCATATATGTATACATATGTACATACATTTATTATTCTATTCTTTATATTTATTTATGTATATATATTTATATATTTTTATAAAGAAAAGCGTATTTTTATATAGATGTTGATAATATATTATTTAATCCTGGAGCTGTTTATTGATGTTTAATTCTATTAGACATCTGGGCACTGTGGTCAACATCAGTTTTAAAATTGAGCCTGTTGTTCTCTCGCTTACGATGATTGTTTTCTTGGTGTATAGTTTTGACATTTTCTAAATCCGGCTCATGATGTGTAGAAATACAATGTGAAGCAATGGCTGTTGTGGTTCCACACCGACCTTATTTTTTATGCTGTGTCCAGCCATTCATGTTTTTAATTTATTTTTGCACGTCCCAACATATACCTGGTCGCATACGTCGTACCTCTCACCTTTATAGTTGATTTGATATATATACTACTTTTGATAAATCCAACTTTTTTATTTTGTTTTTTAAGTTGGAATAAAGTGCGTTTGTTGTGTTTCCAGATCTAAGTGTGAATTATAATTTATTCCGTCATATATGTTCTATATCAGTATTTTGTTAAAAAGTTCGGAATATGTATAATGCTTTTATATATTTTATTATCCTTATTTTTAGCATCATCCTGATTGTTGTTGATATTTTTGATTATATTTTTCACATTGCAAGGAGGAAAATCGTTTGCATTTAAGATTCTTCGTAATTCATTTTTTATATCATTATGAAACGTTGGATCGGTTAGATGTAGTGCTCATTTTAACATATTTTTAGCTGTGGGCTGCATTTCTTGGTATGGATGATTTGAATTGAAATTGATGATTCTTCATGATGCTATTGGTTTTTTATACCATTTTCTAAATAAGTGATTATTGTGTCTCAACAATTTGAGAGTAAGCAATTATAGTTCAAAATAGTTTGAGATTACAAGTCAACATTTCTCAGCTATATTAGCAAAATTATAAGCTAAAAAATTTCTCATTTCTGGAGAAGCTATTTTTGCTGAAATTACAAATCGAATTGCGAGACACACTTAATTGCTAATATCGCTTTTGTATCCGAAGTAGATTTAGCTGTTCTTATAGAATATAATAGAATAGAAACAAACAGAGTATCGTCTACTAGTTGATATTTTATGCTACTACAGACCCTAACCGAACAAACGATATTACGCCCAACGTATCAGTCGTTGAGGACCTGCTAACTTCAGAAGATGGAAATTAATTGTCGACGCAGTGACCTCCTCCTAAAGGAGAATCAGAAGGTCAATGCTGGTCACTGGTTCATTTTGTTAAGGTGATAACGCAATTCATGGTGACCCGTTAAATATTCCACCAGCAACCTCTGCTGTTCGTTGTATCAGAAAATTGATTTACATTACGATGATAAAAATCTAAATATGTGTTAATATAATATTAATTACTCTATATATAATTACTACATCACTTCAAAGATGGGTTCTATAAATTTAATCACAGTTGGAAAAAATATATCGGAAGTTGAGTGAAGTTATACCGAGAAAGATGATGATCAGCTATATAACTAAAAGTCATTGTTTTTATTTTCATTAATTTCGGGAACTATTAAACCACCTAGTATTCTAGTAGAAGTCAAAATATTGCAACTGGTTTTTGTGTTGAAGAGATTCGCATTTACAGACGATTTTTGCAAAATATATGAAAATTATTATTTAAATGCAAAATCACATTCACACCACAAAACTTTTCTTAAGCAGTTACTGCTTTAATAATATAATTAATATAAAAATACCTCAGAGTTTAATTTGTGTAAAAAGTATTCCCTTCACGTTGAATCCATTAAAAGGCAAAAAAAATTTTTATTTACACAAATATCTACACATTTAAAGAGCTTAAATCCTTTCATAATCTGACGTTGTCATAACTACTATTCGAGAGAATTATACATATTCTATCTGAGTAACTTTAATTACTGTGAACATTTAAAATTTTTCATTTTAACTAATTTCTTCAACATTTATTTTTCAATTACATTGCGTTTCATGGAAAGCTGCCCGTATCCTCCTCCTCCCGATTTCTGTTTGAGGCGTTCTCTGCATGCGAGTTTCAGTGCATACTTTTAAGCGCTGTTAAACTGACAATATTTTCACAATGACACAATAAACAATGGAGCAACTAACTAATACGCCATCGGACAGAATTTTTGCAGTTCGCACGACCATTCAAACATACCAATCAACAAAGACAAACCATTCAGTTTAATGGCTTAAAAATCAACATTTGAAATAAATAGCAGCTTTGCTGAATAAAATGCGAATCATAAAATTGCCGACCTTCATATTTACCAGTGCTCCAATGGAAATGTGGATCATCGGAAACCAAAAATTCAATAACATCACAAACTCTTTAAATCCTCCAATCTCTTAACATGAAAAAGCTGACAAATTAATTTAGTCGAAACGATTTGCAAAATTTTTTAAAATTTCAAATTTACGAATTCAACAAAATAAATCAGTTTAATCGCTTTTAACAGAACTAATTGCCCTATAATTTTTTATTTGGAACAAAAATGGCATGTCAATTCGGCTCCCAAAAATTCGGAACTAGAGTTTGTTATAGATTGGTCTTTACTTCGAAACTCTTCCGGCATGGGTGACCTTACCAATAGCTATGCTACCGCCGGCATCGCTCATTATCCCTACTAAACCCCCTCACCGCGACAAGGTGTCAGTTCCTGAGAAGAATTTCTCTCACAAACTAAACTATAAAAACAGGTTAAAAGATTTATTTACTCATCCAAGGTATTCTCAAATAGAGTTTATTGTTCAGAAAGGACCATTTGATTTCCATATGATTTCAGATAATATACAACATGTTTGGAAATCATTTCAACAAAATGTATGTTTAAGTGTCCAATAACTATCGTTTTTGTGCCTGTAGCATTCTCTGCTGCAGAATAACACAGAATAACAAAACCAAATTATTTAAAATCTTCAATTTCTTCAATGTCTAGTAATCGTTTATAACACTTAAGATTGGCACAAGAGATGTACGAATTAACACGATCACGATTTACACTATTCTCCTACAATACATTAAAATTATAACATAGACGACTTATAAGTAGTCACTGGACAACATTCAAATAAAAATCGGATGTACATCTAAATGAAATTGGATAACCTAAGATGGGAATGATGGTTATAACTCATAGCGACAAATTCCACCCAAAATAATAAAACTTATAAAAGCTATGAAGACCCGATTTAATTGCCGAGTATTGCAAAACGGGTTAAGGCATGGTTGCATATTATCATCACTTTTGTTTATCCTCGTGGTGGACGTGGTGGATATGAACGTCCTTAAAAGGTAGCAAAGCTGTTTACAAGAAAATATTGAAGTACTTTGGGTAAATGCAGCAGTCGCCGGCCTAGAGATTAATCGCATCAAGACAAAAGTAATGGCCGGAGGATACAGCTCAACGTCTTCACCAGTTGTTAAAATAAAAAAAGATGCAGTGAAATGCGTGGAGAGAGCGCCGCTTTTAGATGAAGATATTGACTCTCGTTCAACCAAATACAAGACTGCATTTCGCATGGTGCTTACTGTGTGGCGTTCTAACCAAATTCTTCTTTACAACTCCAATGTTAAGTCAATGCTATTCTATGCTTGTGAGACATGGATAAAAACAGGAAAGATTGATGCAAAACCACAAATTTTTGTCAATAAATGCCAACATCAAATATTAAGAATATGATGGCCCAACCGCATTACACTAATCTTTGGGCCATTACAAATCAATGACCGTTGCGATTGTAGACGCAAATGGCACTGGATATTCCACAAACTCCGCAGACCAAATGAAAACATTTCACGCCAAGTTCTGAGGTGAAACCTTCAAGGCAGCCGTCGACAATTGAGGAAGAGCTAAAATAAGTCAATTATTCCTGGAATGATATTTACCGAGAATCAAGTAACAGAACTCGATGCAAAACAATGGTGGAGGTTGTGTGCTCCAATGGGGGAAGAGAATGAGAGAGGTTATGGCTCATATGTATGACGTGGTGAGATTTTTTACCGTACAGTTTTCTTCAAGCAAACAGTTTAATTCCCTCACTTTCAAAATTTTGAACTAAAAAATAAATTTTAGGTTTGTTATTATATATATTTATTATATAATTATAACTCTTTTCAGTTATTTAATCATCCCGCCCCGCTGAAAAATTCAAACTATTTCAAAGCGTTAGAAACTTTATACGGAAAAACACTATATAAATAAAAATAAATACATAAACTATATAAACAGTTTTTAAATTTGAAAGTTTACATTAATAGCTGTTAAAGAATAAATACAAAAAAAGGTTTTTTTGTATTCTATATCTATTATAAGTTCAGCATCGTCTAATATAATTTACATAAAAAGTTTAATAATTCCAAGACTTTTTAATTATTTGATAATAACATAATGAACTACATTAATTGTAGGCAATTGATTTATAAAGTAGAGGTAGATAGGCTTTTATGGTCTTAAAACGGGACGATAAAGGTTTTAATATCCTAATATTTATGTCTTTGCTTTCTAATGACTCTTGTTGTTTTTTTTTTAATTCCCACATTTTTTCTAAGAAATAATTAATAACATCCTGACAAAGTGGGGAAATACATGGCAACTTACCAAAATGCAGTTTAGTCAAAATCAAATCGACTTGGATAGCCAAACCCACTATTGGGAGACTTGATTTTATTTGTAAACTATAGTTCTTCCACCTATCATTAATAATTTTACGTGGACGATAAGAAAACTCAATAAACGCATTACGTCGTATTACATCCATTATAAAAATTTCATATCACAGTCTTTGTATGAGGCTTCTATATAGTTTGACTGAACTAACTAAATCGTTTAAAGATAATTGCTATTACAAGCCACGATAAATAGTGGAAACCATACTACCAAAAATGTTTCAAGCAATTTTAATGGAACTTCATAATAACCTTTAAGTAGTCTACAACAGTAATAAAGTCAACTTGGCATATTAACCAAATCATTTAGAATGATTAAATATAAAAATATTAACCATTTAGCTGTTTTAAGTTTAAAATCTTTAGTAAATAAATTTCTACTATTTAAAGTATCCAAATCAACTTCATAAAATCAATACTGAATAATCTTAATGAAGGTGCACTTCTCGGTGCATTCCAGAAGCCTTAAGTTCCTTGCCTTCCTACAGTCAAACTATTTGTCGGAAAAACCAAAAAATGTAGCAAAAACAACCCATAATTGGAAATATTTCTTGCAGGCAAAGCTATTTGCTCAGCAAACATAAATACAAATAAGAGTTCGTACGTTCTTAAATATTTTGCTTCACTGAACACTAAAGAATGAAAAATATTTACTTTCGAAATAGCCAATCCCTCCCTCCGCCCAACCACTGCTGCAAGAGTACGAAGAGTACGAATTTCGTATCTGAAATTGATTTGGTTTGAGGCGTTTCATATTTGGTTTATATCAATCATAAACTATGACATTGTTAATCTTTTTTCATTCTGCACTTTAGCAATTTGTCAATCAATTTACTTCCTGTTTGCTCCCAAAATGGATTGTAATACTAGATTTTTGGGAAGTAACTAATGCGCTGCTAATGTATTGTCATTTGTGTGCACTCCAACTAGTCATAGCGCAACCTTTGGAGGCCACATTTCAGTACGTGAAAGGAATTAGCCGCAAACGCATTGGGAAAGTAACACTTTCGATTTCACTAACAGTCCATTGAAGAGCAATGAAAAATAAAATTAAGTTAATTTTGCTTATGCACATATACGGGTTATGTGGTCTTAAGGATAAGATCTGGAAAGTCAAGTTTCGAAAAAATCGAATAAATTTCTCATAAAGATATTTGAAATTTATTTACTATTTATTTACGAAAAGAATAGTATTGAAATTTAACAATTAAAAATAAATATATAATTAATTAATTCAATTGTTCTACAGCTGGTTTTTGATTTTATTCTAATATAAACACAGCAAGTGAAATTGTTAATAAAAAAATTTCATAGCAAAAGTAAGAAAACTCTACAAAAATATCCGAACAAAAAAACCAGCACGACTTTGGATGAGTTGGTTAAGGTGCGCTGATTCTGAGCTTCACATTTATCAGGACCCGAGTTCGAATCCTGGTACTTGTAGTCTCAAAAAAAATAATAATTATTTACGAATAATTAAATACAAGAATTATTTCCAAGACCACTGATGATGGATATTTGGCAATACTCGAAACAGCTGTATGGTCAGCCAAAAATTCAATTAATAAAAATAATTGAAAAAAAATAAAATTTTTGTTGTTGTAATTCACTACTGTTCGAAAAAACCTCTATACTATTTTATCTAATATATAAGAAGAAGGTATGACAAATTAATAAGTACGAAGGTGTCACAACTTTCAAATGTAAAGAAAGTAGAATTTACATGTTAATAGGTTTAGATTATGGAGTATAAAAGGTTTTAAGAGATCTCTAGGTTCTATTGATTCTGCAGACTTACTTTCAAAAAGTAAGTCTGAGAAAAAACATTAGGGCAGATAGCAGATGGCAGACACTAAGTCAGATGAGTTGAAGAATGTTACACGGTGGATTATGTAGATAGATGACTTATCTTCAGGCGAGCGCAAATAGGTACTTATCCATACAAATGATATGACTCATAGCATATAGTATTGCTTACGTCGGTAATTAAACCGAAAGTCATTTATGCATCGCTGCGATAGTGGTTAAAATTGAAAGTAAGGTTATCCATTGTCAATAAATAGTAAAAATACTTCAATGGAGAAAAATTGCAATTTAACGAATATCAAGAAATAACTGAAATTTTCATTTCATCAAAAAATATCCAAATACTCTATTACTTTGTATGACTACGAATTTAATTTCTATAAATACGAACATCAGCGATATTTGCTTTCAACACATTAAAATGGATTAGTTGGTGTATTGCTTCGAGATGAAATGTTAGAAGCACATCTTGTTCCAGTTGTCAATAGAGCATATAGAGTGAATACACTCAATACTTAAAAATCGAATTTTATATAGGTTAGAACTCATTAATAATAACTTAATAAAAATACAGGTGAAAAATGGAAGCGAGATGATTGTGGACGTGCAATGTATGTATATGTTACTTATATACTCTATAGTCGCTATCGCGAAAACCGCAATTGTTAAAGGAAATGTCGGGCACAATTGAATCATCGAACATTTTATTAATATATAATAAAATTAATTGAGACCAATAGCAGATAAGTCAAATTATATATTAAGATACTAGGTCGTTCAACCAAATGTAGTATCCTCAAGTAAGTAAAAATATATACTAATCGATGTAAGTTATCAAGTTTGTACACAAACGATCGCAGAGGACTTTCAACTCAAATAGACGCATTTTTTTCCATTTATGCAAGATTGATGGTAGATCTTATGGAAAAAGTATACGAGAACATGAGACGAATTAGCTAATTATAGTAGAGGTACTTCAGTTTGCAGTTCATATCTGCCAAAAGCATTTCTAAACTCTATATGCCTGAATGTGAAGTTGTGAATGGGATACCTTATATGAGAAATACAGTTATGTTTAATGGAACGACACAGCAGCGGTATATTTGAGCTCATCGACAAGTTCAATAGGAATATATACCAAAACAGTAGAATGTGAATAGCATATCGTACACAAGGAATATAGTTGTACATAGGAGGGGAGTAGCTCGAGTTCAAGATCAAAATGTGATCAATATGTTGTGCCACACAGCAGTGAAAGTGTCAATAGCGTACATTTTGGAAAGATTAAGTTTAATTTTTTAGATAGTCTCTGCAAAAAAAATTTTGTTTGCTAAACTAAAAATGTACAAAACATTGATTCGCTCTGTAGTAATATATGACTGTGAGACATGGAGATTAACTGAAACTGAAGCAAGCAATATAGCATTGTTTGAAAGGAAAATACTCAGAAAAACTTTTGGCGTTGTGAAGGAAAACGGGATGTGTGGCATAAGATACAATCACTAGCTAGAACGGCTAGCTTATGAAAAAGCAGAGATTAAGATAGGTTGGACACGTAATAAGAATGCCGGATATCAGAGTACCGCTTAAAATTTATGAATATGAATTAGAAAGCAGCAGAAGTAAAGGGCGACCAAAAAAAATGATGGAATGACAGTATGAATCAGAATTTAGAAGAAATAAACATACGAAATTGGAAAAGAGAACCAAAAAAACAGAGAAAAAGGAAAAGATGTTGTTAAACAGGCTTAGGTCCTACATGGAATATATAGTGACTCATGATGAGTCTGCCGATAGTCTTGCACGGGCAGGATCCGCCACTCTACTCTGTGGCCCAGAACCTTTCTGTGGATTAAGTTGGTCTACAACTAGGTCTCTAATCAATGATTGGACCTCAACCGAGAGAAGTCGCTACTGGCGTGACAGTCGAGGTAACCGTCAGGCTAAAGAACTGGTTCTCCCTTATAGTTACAATAAGATATCCTCCTTCAGCAGAACAGAGTTGAAGTTGCTAGTGGGATATCTAACGGATCACCATGGGCTACGTTACCATCTCAACAAAATGGGCCTATCTGAAGAGATGGATTGTAGACTCTGCTTAGAGGCAGAGGAGACAACCAGCCACATTCTATGTGACTGCCCAGCTTTGATCTGGGCCAGGAGGAAATCACTGGGTCGGGAATTGCTTACACCTTCCGACATTAGGAAGTCGTCAACAACCGACATTTTGATCTTTATTCGAAAGGCGGAATGTCTTTTGTTCAGTTAGGGTCTGTTGTAGCACAAAAGATCAATCATGGTCGCAGTTCTCTGCTCATATGGAAGCTAGTACTCTGTTATTTCCTATCCTATCCTATGATGATGATTTTATATTATGAATACATCATAACGTCAAGAATTTTTACGTTGATCTAGTAATCTATGTTTATATTTTCTTAATTGGTTTTAACATTCAAAACAAATCAGAACTCAAATTTTATTTCACTTAAAAGTTTTAAGTTTGTCTTTTCGTCTTTTCTAAATTATAATGTATACCAAATTAATGTAACTACGAACAAAATTTAAAAAAGTAAACTTTTCACGTTTTCTCATCAACTTGCGGTGTAGTGATGGCTTCGGATCTCCTAAAACTTAGGGCAACTATAGTAGCGAGAATCAAAGTTGCTGAACTGATACAGGACTTTGATGAAATGGCTGCAGTTGTCAAAGAGTTGGTTGAACTGGATCCAAACCTCAACAATGAAGAACTATACTGGTTATCGGTTGCATACAAGAAATGTGTAAATGCAAGACGCAACTCATGCATTACCGTGAACAATGCACTAATTAAAGAACAGGAGGCTGGTAACATGAAAAACGTTGACAAAGCTCAGAGTTTACTAGAGGTTATTCAAAATGAAATTCGGAACTACTGTGAAGAAATTCTTGATCTGTTGGAAACGAAGCTACTACTACACGCTGATACAGACAATGCGAAAGTTGTATGCTGGAAACTGATGGGTGATCACAATCGTTTTCTGGCAGAAATTGAAACGGGTGAAACACGTCAATTAATATTAGAAAACGCAAACAGGGCATACAGTTCAGGGCACGAATTGGCGACTAGTTCGTTAGAAATAGCGCATCCCCTACGTTTAGCTATATGTCTGAATTACTCCATATTTAAGTATGAATTCCTAAACGAATACCAAGACGCACATAATATGGCTACTAATGCCTATAACGAAGGCATAAATGGTATTCGCACACCTGGGGACAAGGATGGTGTAAAAAGGCTTGCAGTAACTACCTTTCTACATGATAATTGTTCTGCGTGGATTGATTCTAAAGATCTAGAGAAAAAGAAACCCGAAGAAACTCCAGAGGACGAAAGTTTAGATTCGGTTGCAGAAGAAAACTCGTAATGTATTTAAAATAATATAAAAAGACAACTTAGTTCACTTTCGTTTTATTTTCTTCCTTAAAGTAAGTTTCCACATTGTGATCTGCCCTATAAAGGCCACGAATTTCGCTTAGTACTTTACTTTTACATAAATATTGTTTTTTTGAGTAGATCTTCCTCATTGCTAGAATTTCAATTTCACAATTTACTGTCGGTTGAGCAGTTTCTCTACAATTAGCAGTTATATATATACTCTTAACTACTACTCTGTTAATTGGTATGAGTCATTAAGAAACTATGCAGCTTAAATGCCATAGCTATGTCACGAACATCAAGCAATCATTTGGGATACCAGCGCAATAGGTTCCTAGAATTTTAATTGAAACTCAAAAAGTTTTGCTTAAACTTTCACTCAATATTATCTTTAAAAATTGGGATTTTAAGCTCCCTCAACAAAATTTGGGGACGTTTTCAGATATAAAAAAAATTCAACGAAAGTATCCTCGGCAATAATAAAGAAGTTGTTGATTTCTGTTAACTGAAGATTAACTTCAGTTAATCTAGAAGGTGCAAACGTAAAAAATCGGATTTTGGAGGCTGTTTTAGGAATAGAATGTATCAACTTCAAATATGTACAGAAATCAATGAAAGTCATATGAAAAGAATTAAAAACGATAAAGATTATCATGAAATGAAAATTGTTTTATAATATTTTTTGTAGATTGCTCAGCACACTGTCATTAGTAGCTCCGTATTGGAAAAAATTTTTAAATTGAGATCACAAATACATATTAAATGTCGAATATGGAGTGAAAAAAAAATAACATCACCAAATATCTTTAAAAATATTGAGCTTATAATTTAAAAAAAATTAAATATACTTATATAACTAATTTGAAAAAACGGCAGTTTCTGCTAACAAAAAATGTCCATGGTAAGATAAAGCATTATTTATCGTCAATGATATGCAAGATAAGGTTAAACTTCTTTATCTAAGGGATTAACTATTTACCGATGGCACTATTATTCTATTTTCTGGTAAAACGACAAATTGCTTCACAAGAATCTCTTAAATAACAATTTGTAAACACTTTTCTTAATAGAAAATTTATAACACCGAGAAAACTAAAAAAAAATATTTATATTGAAACTATATATATTCCTGAGTCCAGATCAATAGTTCCTAACCGGTGATTCGCGGATCACAGATGGTCCGCGACATAGTCAAAAATAGTCCATGAATCAAATTTAACAGGTATGGATACATAGCTAATAGTTTGTCTATAATTTACAAGTAATTTTATACCTATTTTATAGCCTATATAATGTGCCTATGCACTTATACAATTTAGTATATATTATACCAGAAATGCATAAATCATATTAAATTAATCACACAGTTTATTACTATTTACTAAAAATAAAAACATTATAGTGGTACTTGATCAGAAAAGATTGGGAGCCACTGGTCTAGATAATATATTTACCTAAAAACCCAACACTAAAAAATTATAGAGACAGCCAATCTAGCTCCATCCAACAGTGTTAGTGTTAAATCACAATAATATTAAATATATAATAAACCTATTCAATCAAGCAATAAAGTCGCTAAACCTACTGTCTGGATAAGTGACCCTTAGTAAGCCATAAAATTAATCATCCATCACATTAAATTTCCCAAAGCTAAGAATTATTTTGAATGCATCATGATGCATCAGGATTATAAATATATATAAAGGTTTAAAAATATTCATCGGTATATAAAATATAAAATAAAAAGTCTGAATTATTTCGGCAAGATATATGCGCACCTTAACTGCTCTCTTAGTATTTTAAAAAAATCAAAAGCTGATTACCGCTTAATAATGCAACATTATGACAAAAGTGCTGAGTCCGTTCTAAACCAACATTAATGCCTACAAATGTCTACTCGTAACTCTATATAGACGTGGTACTTCCCACCAAATCCAATATACCATACATCATTAATCCTATAATGAACTTTAAATTTTAAAGAATATTAATTGTTCTGGAATCATAGCCATGACACTGATGAGTAGACATACTTGCATATACCTACATAAATACGTACCTACATATACCCAGTCTTCTCCAGGTACTTGCACTGCGGAATTGTACAAAAACAAAATAATTGATCTACGTATTTTCCAGAAGATTTTTAAAGAGAAAAATTGAAATCTAATTCTAAAATCTGTGGTTTTCTTAAAAAATAAAAATCACTATTCTTAAAACAAAATTATAAACTATTTAGTAGTCATAATGAAAAAATTCTTAAATAAACTGCTTGAATAAAACATACCAGCTTAGTACATCCTTTCAAGCAAACAAGATATTTGGATCTTAAATCAAGATTTCAAGATATCTGGAATTCAATATTAAGCATTATTGATCTTATTCATTCTGTACCATTAAACTTTATTATATTCTCAAGTTGACTTCCAATTTGTATGCGAATTTACAAACTCGTTAATAATTGACAACTAATAAACTTAAATATGAGATATGTTATTCACTGCCAATCTTTTGTAGCAGCCCATTGACGCACATTTTCATCCAAACATTTGAGAATAACAAGGGTCTCTCTACTAAGTATGTCATACTCTGTGATAGCATTACGTGCCGATATAATCATATTTATTGCCAGTTGAGTGTCTTTGGCAATTTCAGTTGCAAATAGAGAGTAATTGAGCACTATAGCCAAAAACACAGGACTAGTACTATTTAGCTTTTTAGCCAATTTATAACTTTCTTCGTAAGCTTTTAAGCCATTCTCGATTGCCTGAATTTGTGCTCTATCAGTTTCAAACTCTGCAAGAAAACGATTATGGTCTCCCACTAACTTGAAACATAAAGCTAAAGCGCTTTCATCTTTTACATTTGGTAGAATTTTCTCTTCCAGCATTTGTAGAATATCGGTGCAGTAAAAGCGCATTTCCTTCTCGATCTGTTTCAGTAACTTTTGCGCCTTTTCAACATTTTTGGTGTGGCCTGCAGCCTTTTCTTGGTCCAATTTTTGTTTAATAGTACGCCAAGAATCCCGGCGTATATTCACAGAATGCTTATAAGCAATAGACAACCAGTTTATTTCTTGATCATTTAATTGAGGCTGACACTCGACCAGCTCTTTTACTGCAGCTACCATTTCCTCGTAGCTTTTCGTTAAGTTCGCGACCCTGATTTTGGCTGAAGCAACAGCTTTCTGATTCGTATTAGTCGAAGTCATTATATATTCTACTTTAATATTATAGTACCCATGAAAATGTTTGTGATATTCTGATATCTGGAGTTCATAATAATTTGACAAATAAGGTTTTATTAAGCGGTTTTAAATTTAGATACATCGTACAGAAAACGTTTCACTTCATTATAAATTAAAAGAAATAATTATAGAAAAATCATATAAATTAGTTTTTCTCTGGTTAAAATCAAAATTTTTCCAAAAGCAAAGTTTGCTTGGACGCCATAAAATTACTGTTAGAGATTTTAATAAAAATTGGTCTTAATCAAGACTTAAACTGAAAGTGTTTAGAACTTTTTATTCATAACACTACTTTTAATATTGACATCTTTACCCTATTAAAAACTCTCAATGTAGTTTTCTAGAACGTCGTTTTCCATTTATATAATCCCTTAGTCTTTATTTTGGGAATATGTAGATTATTTTAATCACGGTACATGTGTCATGAGAACATGGCAAATCACTTCGCATTCTAATATACATTCATAGCACACCTGGTAAAGTCCATTACACCGACTTCACACTTCACCAGATTTTAATAACGATTATTACCAAACATTTAAATAAGCATTGAATTTCAGGTATTTCAGAAACATGGCATTTATACTGCTAGTATAAAATAAGTCTACAAGTCTATGATAGTTGACTTTTATTTGGAAGAATGATATTGTTCATATCAGAAAATAGGGAAAACCTTACTTTTTTGATAATAATTTTGTAGAATTGTGTCAATGCACTTTCCACGGTTATTGAATTATCTGATTATCGTATATGCGCTACCATAAAGTAATGCATTGAATTAAATATTATATATATATATATATATATATATTGTATATGATTATATACAAAATATATCTTTATTGCTGTTTTTTATCTCTCATAATGTATGAATTTAGTTCAAGTATTTTGTAAGCATAATATAATATCTAATGTTATCTACATAATTCGTTGGTTTTAGTGGTGGCAGGGCTTTGACTTCTGTACAAATTATTCCGTCACATATTTCTTCCGTGTGCGAGTTCGAGTAAATTGATGGTAAATTGTAAATTATATCGGTATGGTAGTAAATGTTAGTATTTACCAGAATTTCGAGTAGGGTAAATCAGATAAAAAATTAGATAAATTAGATGTTACCCTTGTGAAAATTTTATAAAATCGTTAATAAATAAATAAATAAATTAGAAAATTAGAAAACTTTTAACCAAAAATAATAAATAAGAAATTTCATTTTAATTTACCTTAATTTACTCGAAATTATTTCAATTCTTACTGCTGTTATTAGTATTGCCGTATTCATTCCCATTTATCAAAACCGAGTACAAATTTATAAAAGAGAGCACAGCGCCATCTTGTGTAAGATGCGAGATAAAGAATAATTTCAAGTTTTCCCTCAAACTAATACTAATCAGCTGATTTATGTAAACAAATATAAAAATTTAAAGAATTAAGTAAAATGGAACAACTCTAAAAGGATTAAGTTCCGACTGTTATTCCGATTATAAGTACAAAAGTGATGAAATGAATATTGCGGAAATTATTATTTTTATATTAATTTATTTAAAATCAATTAAAATGAGATAATTATTAATTAGTTGTAGGAATGTTTTTATTTTTAATTTATTGAACTTTTTTGACCTATCATGGAGCTGTTTCGAGTATTTTTATTTATAACCTTAGCAAATATATACTGAATTGCAAATATATACACCAAGCTAGAAACTGTTTTGAGAACCATATGGAAAACATTGTGAAGTTTTATTTATCATGTTTTACTGATCATGAGGATTCCAACTTTAGATATCTTGTTGATCATTTTGACTTATATGACGTTTACACTGGCTGTAAATGACTAATTTGAAATCACTCATTTCAAAGTGTTTACATTCGTTGTTATTCATTTCTTTCTTTCTCAACTGAAAACTTATTTTTAGCTTTGATATACAATTTGTTTTGGAAAGCAGAAGTTCCAAAACGAGATGCATCGTTTTCAAGGAAATGCAACCACCAAATAAGTATTTGTTTACCTTTTTTTTGTAAATATGTCAAAAACAGCTTTCTCAAGCCGTTAAAATGCCACGAAAATCTTTTGTATAGGGTATGTTCAACGTATTCATTTGCATTTAAAACTCGTTGGAACTTATTTATACAAAATGAGATCCATTGCGCGAGTGTTGCGCATATGAAGTCTTGTACGCAAAAATCAGTCATTTGCTTCTTATTTGTGATTTTTAACACAAATCAGTCATTTGAGACTAGTGTAAACGCCATATTACTTAAATCCAGCATATCCAAAATAATTGATGAATTTATTAACTTTTCGATTTTTTTAAGTTAAATAGTTATTTAACAATGAAATAAACAAAAAGTTAAACAAATATGACATAGAATCATGAATATTTTTAATTAGATACTGTTTTGTTTTTCATGTTTTTACAAATTTTGTGTACCCAAATACTTGTCGTTAATTGAGAGCAATTAAAGCGTTAACGCATTTTCATATTTTCGCATTTATCTTATATGGTGTACACACTGACCGAAAATGGATCACTTTGAAGGAGCCAACTGAAAGTGTTTACATTCGTTGTATTTCATTTGTTCTCATATCAAACAGCTGATTTTTCAACTTGACTGTTGATTTGATTTTTGGCCTGTGCCAAAAAAATGTTGCATGAAGGTTAAACTGCCTTCAAACCTTACAATATAAACTTAAAAGACATTTTTAACTTTGATTAACTACTTTTTGGGGAGTAGAAGCTGTAAAAAGAGGTGCATCGATTTGAAGAAAATGCAATCACCAATCATTTGTTTACATTTTTCTTGTAAATATGTCAAAAACAGCTGTCAAAATGCCATGAAGAGCTTTTATTTAAGGTATGTTCAATGTACTCTTTTGTATTTGGAAAATATTTGGAATGCATTCGAACGGCGTTGGAACGCATTCATACAGAATGTGTTGAAATGGATCGCATTCGCGCTTGAAATTTTGTATACAGGAATGAGCCATTCGCTGCTCATTTTCGATTTTTGACCAAAATAATCTATTTTCGGCCAGTGTAAATGCCGTTTTAACAAATGTGTAACAATTTGTCATACATAAAGTATACATAGTAGATAAACATAGAATATACAAATGTTCATATTGAAATTCTTAGAAATATTGAATATAAATAAATTATTTATATACAATGTACTCGTATTATAAACAGTATTTTAAAATTATGATATCATATTAATATTATAAAAATGAATGATATGATATTATTGAGAAATGTTATATGTTATATCATTTATATTAATATAATCTATAATAATATAATAGTAATATAATCTAGAATAAATCATTCTTCTCATTGCTCGTGATAATAGGTTTGTTCCACGAGCTTCTCGTAGTAACTTTGAGTAACACTGTGTATACACATGTGCGTTCCACCAGCAATGAGAATAAATGAAAGCAACTGAGAGAGCGTGACATCGCTGTGAAAATTTGAAAATGCTACACAGACTTTACTCGTACTTGTTACTTCAAGTAAAATTGGTTTTAATGTGGGAATCAGCTGTTATGTCTATTCTCACCAGACTTTACACAAAGCTGTTCCATGAAAATCTGTGTAAAGAGCGTAATTTGGCACTTCATGTTTGTTACGCTCTCAGTTTGTACTTTACTTGTGTTTTACTTGAATTTTACTACGATTAGCTCGTGGAACAGATGTGTAATAATGACAACACTAAAGTAAAATCATGGTTTAGACAGGAATAAAATGTGATATACTGTACTTGTCTTAAAAATTGATCTTTGGTCTAATTTTGCAAAATGAGATATGCAACAGTGATCACCAAACCTCGTGAGCGTCTTCATTGCGAAATTATATCCACGCTAAATGTGAACGGTGATTTGTTGAGATAATGCGGTGTTGCTTTTAATGATGGAAAATAGTGAAGCTAATTTAACAGGTGGCTCTGGTCATGAGCCATCGAATGATATTGAAGAATAAATTGCTGACAAAGGGTGGTTGTATAATAAAACAAACGCCCATCGTTTGGAAATTGTGGGTAGCTTTAAAAACTGAGTGTGACAACCTGGTTAAAGTCATGCATATAAAATATATAGAACCGGGGCAGAAAATAATAGACAAGGAAAACGAATTGTTTACCAGTTCTTTTGAAGTAAAAGTTTAAGTGGAAGTAGTTGAAAAAGTAATAAATATGTCAATAGAAATGAATGAAACTATGAGTAAGTTAGGTGGGTTGATGTTGGCGCAATGGCAGTCGCTCATGCAATATAATCAAATGATTGCATACAATAAAAAACATGCAACAAGGCTTCTACTCACAATGAATTTTTGCAAATACGCTAATATCTTTTGGAAAGTAACAAGGTTTTCAGAGATCTTTACGGTCGTCTAGCTCCAGACAATGCTGACTACATACAAAGTAAAAAGGAAGCAGAAATATTTCCTATGGATTTTGTGTTAATTAGGAACCATAATTAAACCGAGAATGATAAAAGATCTGTTGTTTTTGGTATAAAAAAACAAATAATTTATTGTTAAGAAAAATAAATTGTTTTATTTTTGATTTATAATTTAAACATATTTCAGTTGGTAATTACATTGGTGAATGTAAAAAAATATCTATTCTCATCAAAATTAAAAGGTTTGCTAGAGAAAGTGGAAGTAAATTTCAATACTGACTCCAATAAAATTTCATTCGATAATGTCAAGTGCAGACATAATGGAATCTCGTATGGGACAATATGGAATTGCTATTTGCATGCATCATTAAATGATCTAAAGACGACATTAATCGCCTTTAACAGCTGTACAGAAATATGACTTCCAAAATTGGCAAGCAATGGGAAAAGTAGTAGGTGATCGTTCTGATTATCAATGCTTTATACAAAACAAAGTACATGTCCGCTATTACTTACGGAATCGTTACGAAAAGTGGGAGAAAAAGCATGATACTAAATTGATTGTGTTAGTAAATAAAAACACTACCAATAATATTACTGATTGGACTGCAGTAACAACCTACATGTTATAGGTTTAGACCCAGAAATGTTGTTATAACGCGTTAAACAGTAGACTAAAGCCAAAGATAAATCATAGTTGGTATGAACAATTTGTTAAATATAGAAATAATGTATTTGAAATAATTATGTATTTATTTTAGATCCATTTTCATCAGAAGAAGATCTTAAACTCATGGGTATATGAAGAAACTCATGAGAATGAAGAAATATGGAGAGAAATTGAAAGTTATACGAGTACGTCTTCATATGTCGCATGACACGACATTACAGTTATGCACTCGTTGTCTTAATGCTTATGATTCAAAAACTATTTGGACAATTGAAGATGACATAAAACTAGTAGATTTTGTCTTAGAACATGAAACATCGAATTGGTTGCAATTTACAGAAATAATTGGCAACCATATACGAACCAGTTGCTGTACATGTATCATGACAATCGAAAAATACGCAGCCAAGAATAAAAATGCAATGCTTAAAGATGTACCACGTCATAAGGTTTTAGAACGGGGTAATTTAGTAGAAACTAAACAGTCCAGTAAATTAAAATACCAGTCAGTAAAACCTTAAACCTAAGAGAAAAAGATTAACATCCATATCGATAAAAAGCTGAACGGAAGAAGAGGAAGAGAAAGAAAAAGAAGACGATAAAAACTGTAAAACATTTTGGTCAATGAAATTGGATTATAAAGAGCCTCGTTTAAAGACACCAGTAAAAACTACAACTAATAAACTACCCAAAAGTATGGAAATATTGCCGTATTATTTAGATCTGCCTAGTACTAGTGAAAGCATTAGGAACAGTGATTTTCAGCAAATAACAATATTAAAATGGAAAAGAGTTTGATAATAAATCGGATTATATCGCATTGGATTTTATTTAAATAATTGAAAATTGCTTTATTTTTTTATTCAGAATTAAAGTTTTTTAATGAAAAATAATATTAATAATTTCAATTAATAACAATTATAAAAAAATCGTTGTTTTAAAATAAATTTTAATTAATATTTGTTTTGGTGATTAATACATTCTTTAAGTACTAAATAATTATTTAAAGTATTGCGAGTTTAAAATGTATTGCCTCTTGTCGTGGATGTAAAATGATTCTGTAGATTCAACTTCCTCAATAAATAAAAGTTGTGAGTTTACTTTTCTAAATAATTTAAAGTATATTTTTTGAAAATGCTTATGTGAATGAAATAAAAGCTTATAAATCAGTTTTTATTTTTTTAAAGTCCTCTCTATATATATCGCCAACGTTTCGAAGTTTGTTAGACTTCTTTTTGAAGGCGGAGATTTATTATAAATGTTCTTGGAAATATGTAAGGTGGTTATTTTTACTGCAATCTATTTACAAACTCAGTTTTAAATAATAAACAATAAATGATAAATTACAAATACTAAACAATATCGAAAAAAAATATACAATAAAATTTATACGATCAATGTTGTTGTCACTATCGTCTTTACTAATCATGGTTCCATTCCATTCCTATCTTCGGTTTTACTTTTGTCTTACACACTATTCTCCTAAAAGTACAGAAAACGACATAAAGACCCATACATTTATATTGGAATTATATTATAATCAAAACCGATTTCTAATATTCACACAAATAGTTTTTAGTAAAAACTTAAAAATTTTACAGTCCAACTTTAATGCATTTACATTAAAACCAAAAAAAAAGTTTTGAACTTAAAAGAACATCTATTTTAACCATTATCTAGTATATTAGCAATCAATACACGAATCTAAGCTAATCTATATATCTAGTACAGTTTATAATGTACAAAGACCAAATTCAATAGAAATATGATCGATAAATAGTATAGTTTTTTGAGTACAGCCAAATTTATAACTGTCTTGAAAATGGACTGCGGGGTAGGAGCAAAAATTTCTGTGCCATTTACAGACATAAACTACTCCCTATCCAACAAGGCTACAGTTGGGCTGAAGTTTTAGCAATTAGGACAGAATGTGGGTTAATTGCGAGTACAGATGTAGCGTTGCCATTTTTATTATCAACATAAAATTTAAGCTTGTTAAAGAAAGAATATAGAGAGGCAATTGATGATGTGAACCAGCTGACTGATATCATTCTAATTTGGATTCCTGGATATTGAAATATTGGTAATCAAAAAGCAAACGATTTAACCTGCCAAGATGTATTCCTATGGATACCGATTGATGTTTCTCTGAAGATTGTTAAAGCAAGTACTTACCTTTATTTTCTTCGCTATTCCAATAACATATAGAAGAAACTTAGTTTACGTGTAGTTTCTCGGTTAACATTGTTCTCATATCACATATCACTAGTTATTGGGAAGTTAAAAAAAACCGTGTGACTACTGCAAAACTTACTGCAGTTCTCCCTGGTCATTGGTGTATAGGAACCTACGCAAAGAACTGCTTACTCGTTTTAAAACTCATTGCAGAAGTTGTGGAAATTGATAGGAAAAAGAGATTATTAAGCATTTTCTTTATGAAAGTCCAGCTCTGAAGGGTTTAGAAAAGTACTTTTTTGTCAGTTTTTCGGATTGAATAAAAATAGGAAGGTAAAGACGAAAGACCTTTTAAAGTATCTAAATTTGACAGGATGACATTAATTTGTTTTTCATATCTTAGGGTTTTTTGTCCGGAATGTGGTGGTAAAAGGACGAAAAATCCCAAAATGAGATCAGTTAAAATTAACCTACTGTCCACTCACTGCAGTCAATCTATCAAAGCACCATAAAAAATATAAATACCCTTATCAACTTTATCAAAATATGAACCATAATTTCATAAACTTCTATAACTAATATATGTGTATATAACATCTAACTTATTTTTGTACTTCAAGTATTAGTACTGATATGTATGTAATATAAATTCAAATGCATAAATTGCTGCCAAGTTACCTAATAGAATACAATGGGTTGCCTTATTATCTCAACAAGATGGGATTGTCTGATGTGGTGGAATGTCGTTAATGTCTGAAAGCGCCTAATATTTCTAATCACAAATTTCAATATAAATTGCCAAAATTTTCAAATTGTCAAAAAATGACAAATCTTGATTTTTTACATATATAAATCTATATAGATAATATATAAATTATCTATAACATATTTATATACTTCTGTTCTCGAAAACATCTTAATTAACCGACATGAAATTTATAGTAGAGAATTACTTTGTATAATAAAAATCTATTTAAGACCATTTAATTTAAGATTATTACTGGGTCCAGACGCAAACCATAAGCTTACAAGATATTTACAAGCAACTGTTCAAGACATTATCCACGTAAGAATTAATTTAAAAAACATCGATCTACTCATTAATATATTGAAAGCTCTTGTATTTATTCATATCAATAAATATTTATATATATATACATATTTATTTTTGATATAGCTTTATTCTTTATTCTGTATACAAAATTGTTTTAAATCGAAAAGATTTAAAATAACATAATTTATATTTAATTTAATGTGAATTTTATGTGACTTC
Source organism: Teleopsis dalmanni (assembly GCF_002237135.1). NCBI lineage: Eukaryota > Metazoa > Arthropoda > Insecta > Diptera > Diopsidae > Teleopsis > Teleopsis dalmanni. The sequence continues at coordinate 64,757,532 of NC_051848.1, read as the reverse complement.
CCAACTTCATAGGTTTATCCCATTTTAATTTTGCTGAATGACACTGCAAATTTTTGAAGTAACTGATTAAATTGGCAATCTACAAAGGTCTTTAATCCCAAAGCGTTTTGTTGGTACAGGCAATACAAAGACATACCCGCTGCAAAACAACATCCTATGGTTAAGTAAGTCTTCTTACTTTGCTCTTTTGATTTTTTTTCATTGCGATGTGTGTTATTCAAAATTTCAAATGGCTCATCAGGATGTAGCGCTGGAGGTATTTCTTTGAAAAACATTATCAGCTGCACACGTAATGCGGAGGTATTACTTATAATGATATCCGTGTGTTCCTGATTAGGCTCTTTTTTATACTGCACCCAGTCAGAGCAATCTATGTACTCGCATAAAGCGACACAACGGAAAACTGCACCAGAACGTAAATCGTACCAATATGGTTCTTTATCACTATGGCTTAAGCTTACGGAAAAATCTGTAGTTAAGTGCATATGTTCAGCTTCTACGGGCTCATCTTCAGTTTCGGTCTTCATGCTATTCATAAATCCATTAATTAAGATTGAATAAAAACGAGCTGGTGATGTACCATAAAAACCAAATTTTCTGTTATCGCGGAAACCTGACATTTCTTCTAAGTCTGCCGCACGCAATTCAAAAACATCTGTTGGACACAATGCGTTCATATTTAACCCACAGAACTTTATTACCTTTTGAAATTTGTTGTTGCTTATGGTATGCAATACTTGTTCACCCATTTCTATAAATACGCTGTGTAGGAGCTCGATAATAATGGGATGGTATTCTGCATAATTTCCATCTAATAGTGTGTCATGCATTACATCTAGTTTGGGTGTTTGGTCTATAACATGTAATAGTAAATTGATGTTAAATCTACCATTATCATGACAGGGCGGAATAGGTATTAATAGTTCCTCCCAATTTTGATGCTTAGCAGCAGCGAGGAAAAGACACCACATTCCGTAACACCCGTATGCATCAAGCTCGAAGATTTGCCTCAGCTGTACTCTCTGCTCAAGATAGATCTCAACGAGCTCGTCCTCGTCCTCGCTATCACTAGAGCTTGACTCCACCAAATTGTTATTGGCTGGATCCTCCTCTTGTGGGAAGTTATTAAAGTGAGAACGATTTATGTTAACCATCTTTTGTTAATCGACAGATTCCACAATATTGAAATTTACTGGAGACGTCTACTGGGCGTTCGAAACTTTGAACTTCTAAATTTTTGAAACAAATTTCTGAAGTTCAAAACAGTATTCGTCAGAAAAAATTTTAATTAGTAGGAAAGCAATGTGATTCTATTGCTACGTTGTTATTGTAAAAATTCTTACATTTATGTGTAGGTAATACAGAGTTGCATTTGGTTATCGCAAACGTAAATATTAACTAAGCATACTGAAATGTAAGGTATTTTAGACACACTACATTATATATATAACAGCAAAGATTTAAACAATATTTTGGAGATATATTCAATAATCACTGGTCTTAAGATAGATAGATTGGAATATTTGCTTACTCCTTAACACATTAAGTGAGGGAAGTATAAATCAAGCAAGTTAAATTTTTGAAGCCGTTATTTTTGGTTCTGAGTTGTAAAAAACAGCATTACGTCTGGTTGAAACAGATTGGCATCACCTTTAAAATATGTCAAATGCATTTTTTTGATGTATATTTTTTGTTGTGTTGTCCACAATATGAAATATTAAATAGTATAAATACTAAAAATTAAATAATTTAAATATAAGGAAACAAAATTATTAAAAGAAGAGTAATGGCAAGCATTTTTTCTTATTGTCTTGATATATTGCAATTTGTTATTATTATTATTTCTGCTCATATGATTTCAACGAATGACTGGAATTTCGAAACATTAGGTCTGTTCCACGAACTACTCATAGTAACTTTGAGTAAACACTGCACACAAGCGCGTTCCACCAGCAAATTTTCAAGTATTTTTGTGTAAATTTTACTTCTGTTTTACTCATGTTTTACTATGAGTAGCTCGTGGAACAGAACTAATATCTCAGTGAACATTCACAATAGACTGATTTTTGAATTTAACTACACTGAAACCTAAGGCGTAAAATTTTTTGCGAGTAAATTCTAGCTCTGAAGATTTTATAAGCATTGTTGTTGCTACAAATGTTTTCTGTCGTAAGTTGCCAGTATATTTTGCTACACTGAAAAAAAAATCTCAGCTTTACTTACATATAATGTAAGGAAAATTAGATTAAAAATATCGAATGCAACGCTAAATTTCCGACAAGGAAATTATTTGTCATTTGATTTATATGTAATATATAAACAAACATCACCTGAGGTGTAAACAAACGCACTAAGAAAGTAAGTATTTAAACAAAATCTTTGATTTTATTAATTGTTTTGCAAACATTTATAAAATTTATATATAAAAATGATTTTATATATTAGTAATATAATTAATTTGTTGTGTGATATATTATTGAGTGAAATTTACTTAAGCTAACGGAAGCGCTCTTAGAACTGTCAAAAAACTTTCTGACACACATAAGCTGTTTCATACGCAATGAGTAACTTATGTGAATGGAAACGGCAAAATCGTAGAGTTACTTAAGTAACTTACTTACTAAGTAACGGAAACATGGTATAAGTCTTGACAATCATGCAATTTAACCTGCTTATTAGATATGCGGTTTCAAATAAACTAAACTAAATTAGCCAGGAGGATTGTTGATTTATATAAGCCTTTTCCTTTGTTAGCATGCCGCAAAAGAACAAATAAAATAAGCACTACTTTCTATGGCAACTCTAAATGGAGATTTTTTTCGGCTTATATGTGCAAAACACGTAATAAAATTTAAAGTTTAAATTTCGGTAATGAATAATAATTCTTTGTAATTATTGATGAAATTTTTTTTACATGATTGTGAATAAAATATAATTTTTCATGAAAAAATAACGTATTTGTTATGAACAATGACGACACTAAATACGAATAATTAACGAAATTAATCGTTGGCAACATTTAACTGAAAATTTCGTGTGTACTTCCAAAAATCATTCACAATAGACAAATTTTCAGTCATGGCAACCATGTGATTTGAGCTGCTTATTAGTTAATCAATTTGAAAAAGGTTAGACTAAATAAGCCAGCAGTGTTGTTGTGTCATATGTTTTTTTTTTAAGTAAGCAGTTTTTTCCGTTATGCTTGCAAAAGAGTAGGCCTATAAATGAACGAGTGCCTAATGTGACAGTGACCATGTTCTATAAAGCTGCTAAAGAGGATGATTGACTACACAAACTGCTTCCATAAAAATTAACTCATATAGATAAGGTGTATTCTTTTGACATGAATGTTCCAATACAATATATATCGCTTAAAAATTAACAGCCAAATGAAGAACAAAATTCCCAAAAATGAGCCCACTTTTCAGAATGTGATAAACAAATAAGTGTCTCGCACTGCTAAATTTTAAAACTGATCCATTGTGAATGATTTTTGGAAGAAAATGGAAAACTCTAGTAAGCTATTTATTATTTACAACCGTTGCGAGTATTAATGAGTAAATTTAAATATCTTCAAATTTCTTAAAGCAAAAAGACAATTGGAAGAAAAATAAGACAGTGTTAAATACTGCTCATTTAGCATTAACTAGTGATGTTAGAAGTATGAAAATTATCTCGTATTCTCTATATATGTACGATCTCGTATTCTCTATATATGTACGATCTCGTATTCTCTATATATGTACGATCTCGTATTCTCTATATATGTACGATCTAGTATTCTCTATATATGTATATTTATATAAAAAGCTTTTTTTTATATTCAATCGTAACTTTGTTTGAAATTTTTTTACTTGTCATGTATTTACTGGTTTAGGCAGTGATTCCAAGTTATTCTTAAACATCAAAAGTGGTTCTGTTGGAGCATTCATGTCAAAAGAACACACCCACTTATAGTTTTTGTAGTTAACACATGATTTGAACAAAAAAAATTTATGGCATCACCATCAGCTGTCATTGCATTATAATTCAAAAAAGAATTTTTTTTTCTTTGATTAAAAAACTAAATTAATATAAATTTATAATGTATCAATGTGTTTATTTATAATGTAATGGCAATATTTTTCTTCCAAATTTTATTCACAACATTGGTATAAATTCAAAATTTAAAATTGATTGAGAAATAATTGAAAAAACGTTGGCTGAAGACTTATTTGATATTTGATTCTTGGATTATGTCATTGGAATTTTTCTTTGTTGGTACCTTTCTAAAAGCGATTAGCAATGGATTTCTACGATATTGACTTAAGAAATATGCTCGTGAATAGAATAGTGAAATCCGATCAAAACAAAAACTATGATGAAATGATAGTAGCTGTTAAAAATTTGATAGGTTGTGATCCAGAATTTAGTAATGATGAACTTTACTGGCTGTCTTTGGCATATAAATCCGTTATTAATAAGCGCCGTAATTCCTTGAATAAAGCTAAAAAATTACTTAACGGTGAGAAACAGCTAGGTAATATTGGTAATATTAAAAAAGCGGAAAGTCTATGTAATCAAATTAAGACCGAAATTCGTTTACACTGCCTGGAAATACTTAGATTATTGGACACAAAATTATTACCAAATGCCGTCACAGAAGAAGCGAAAGTTATTTGTTTAAAGTTGAAAGGTGACTTTCATCGCTACTTAATGGAATTTGAAAAGGGCACGAACCTTGAATTATCTAAACAGAACGCTTATTGCTCATATTCATCTGCTCAAAAATTAGCTTCGAAGAAATTGACAATTACTAATCCAATCCGACTGGCTTTGATGATTAACCACTCTCTGTTCGAACACGACTTTCTACAAAATCACGAATACGCCTGTTGCATTGCGAAAAAAGCACATGATAAAGCACTTGAAGAGATAAACAAACAAGGCGACGATACACAAACCAAGGACGCGGTGGCAATTCTTCAGCTTTTACTTTTTAATTTGTTGTTATGGGAAGATGCTTCCGAAGAACAAGAAAAAAGCGCTGATGGCAAATCTGCTGCAGTAAGTCCCTTGTAGTTTCATTTTGCATCACTTATCCATTTTTAAAAGCTTTCCAAAAATGTAAATATTTTGTTATCATCTCCACGACATTATAATATAGTTAAAGAAAAAAACTTAGACATCTCGCCCGATATCACAATGATCAGCACATGCCAAAGCTTTCGCAGAAATGATTAACTGGAGTCAATAAAGTAAAAAATAGATTAACTTCTTATCTTCATTGGATGAATTATTAACTGAAAAAATGTATGCAGTGGAAGAAAAGACATTGTGATATATTATAGTCCAGAGAAAAGATTTGTTGACGCTATGAAGCTCGAAGCAGAATTAAAAAATACATACATGCTCAGGATTGGTCAACTCCATAAAATTTATATATTCAGCGTTTACACCACCTAAGCACTACAGTTTATGCCGAAATATCGTAAGTGCACTCAATCATTAAATAGTGACTCTTTATAATTTAACAATAATAAAATTCTATAATAAAAAATAATTTGTTTAAAATAAGAAAAACCGATAAGTGTAAGTATTGTTATATTAATAACATATTTCCGGTGCTCGTGGTATTGTTTATTGATTATTGTTCTCTTAGATCCGATCTCACAGTTGTGATTTAAGTCCCAATACTGATTCAGTTATAAATTTACTTAAGAAACCATTGTAATTATTTATCCGACCGGCGAAGTAACTTTTGGACACGAGTTCGTTTGAACTGCCGATGTTGCCAGTTCGTTATTGTTGGCAGATATCTGGGTACTAACACCATCTAGGGACAAAAAACCGCAGATACTTTGTATATAACATTAATATATTGAAGAAGTTTTTCCAAACTTAGTGTCATTGTACTCTGGCTGTGAAAAATGTTGTATTTGCTATCTATTTACCCAATATTAAACAAAGTAGAATTAGAATAATTTATACATGGAGTTGGTTTTTTTTTTCAAGAGTTTAAAGTTTTAGTTAATAAAGTCTGCAACTATTATTGCAAATCCTCTGTAAATGAAATCAAAATCTGAATTTCGTAATTTATGTGGTCGTTGTGCGGGTAGTGATGATTTTTTCGAAACTGGACACATGTGTACCAAACGAATTTATTTGACCAAAGAAAACAAAAATGTCCACAAAAATGATATTTTAATTCAAAAGTTGTGAACACGGCATTTGTGCAAATAAACACAAATTGTTTACACCATCGTCATTATCATCTTTACATTCGTGTACTGCATTAGGGACTTAATCCTGCAATGCAGTACTGAAACTTCAACAATTAAAGACTTAAAAGTTTTTTAAATAAAAATAAGCAAATAATGAAATATAATACAGAATGGAACGAAGCATGCACTTGTGTCGGAAGCAAGATATTATTGCAATAAATTTTGAAAATCCTGGAAGATGTAGACGACAAACCGAAAAATTATTTGAACAAAATTATTTCAGTTTGTAAAACAGCAGTAGTCCTTGGCCGACAAAGACAATGGAAAAGTAATTCCTTTGAACACAATGTTCTAGTGTCTTAAATTTAAATATGAACCAACAACTAAACTTGCTCTAAATTATGCTCAAGAATAATTAAATCAAAACATTTAAACTTAACCAGAAATGAAAAATACATAAAAATATAAATCTCATCACTGATTTTGTTAGTTATTGATAAGTTAATATCGCATGATGTAAGGAAAATAAACGATATTTAAAAAAAAAATTCATTAAAGTTAATACTCAATGGCATAGTTTGCTATAAAGGTCCCCTGATAATTTAAGGAACTACATACAAATGTTTTAACAAAATGGAATACTATGGAATGACCCAATTGAACTGCAACTAATTTTAAGTTAATAAATTTTTGGACTTATTTCAACACGGCTTCCATATATTACCCAGTCGAAGTTGACTTTTTACTTCTCAAAAAAAGTTTTCTTAATAATATCATCACCATCATCAATTCTGGTATCCCTTATATCCCTCACTGGATACAAGAATTCAATAAAACACTTCCATCTTCAGCTCCTCCACATTTTCCTTCACATGTTTTTAGGATGTCTCCTCTTGCGGCTGCCTTGGGGAATCTAATCAAGAGGTTGTAGACAAATTTCCGTGGCGTCCTTTTGCAATGTTTGACCTAGTCACTGCCGTTTTCGTGGTTTTACGCAATTGACCATTGGTGTCAATATAAGTCGGAAATACTAATGATATTTAGCCACTACATCTTGAGAATACATCGAAGAAATCTGTTGACGAATTTATTGAATTATTTTTAATTATACAATTCAAACTAAATAATAATGATAATGTTTTTTTTTAATAAAAATCAGTAACGGGTCCAGCGATAGCAATCGTTCAAACCCAACGCTAGCCAATGCTCTAATAAATAAGTCATTTTAGAAACCACAGCCTATATCAAAACTGTGAGATTCTAGTGTGCTGGCTAGAAAAAAACTATATATGTCTTTTTATTTATAACAGACTATAACACACTATAACAGGCTGTAAATATATCTGGTAAACATGGTTCACAAGGTTAGGTTATATTAGTCTGCCTAACGGTAAGCCACTGAAACTATTGAAACTATTGATCCCTAACTATACCAGGTGAAGTTTTACCTCTATAGAGATTTTGTAATAGCTATTTTTGCGAATTTAAAGAATACTTGACGTGATATATCTGAAACAAAAATATGTTTTGATATGTGTAGATATGTATTAAAAGCAACCAATTATTTAATAGTATGTGCTCTACCCAGCTCAACGAGCGATTTCGAACTATTTACATTTGGGGAGTTATGTATTGTATCTATTGGAGATTATATTTTTGTAAGTAACATAACTAAATTGTCTTAATATATTTCAATTCAATTCAACATTTATTTACTTCTGCTTCTGAACTTATAGTTGTAACAGAAGGAGGTTTGATGTATACTTATTTTTAATTTAAATTAAAAATATTACTAATTAGATTTAATAAAAATATTAGATAAAAACAAAAAAAAGGTTAAGTTAAATAAATAGTAGGGAAATAATTGTAATTTTGCAAAATCTTATTCGTTTATAATAAATGATCTGATTTTAAGACTATTTACTATATATGTGAATATTGCTTTAGATGATTGCGGATCAATGCAGTTGAAAATGAGAGATTTATTGTCTCTAAAGACTGTAAGTAAGAAACTAAGATGGTGATCTCTTACTGAGGAGTAAATAGAGCACTCAAACATAAAGTGATTCAACGTTTCTTCAGTTTTTAAATTACAAAGTGTACAAAGGTTGTTGATTTCGAGTCTATGAATTTGCCCGTTAATACAAAAACGAGTGCAGTGAGTTGATGACAACCGCAATTGGGCGATAACCTTTGCCATAAAAAATTGCTTACGGTCAAAGAGGTAGCAGGCAGGTTTGTCATCCAGGGCTCTTAATAAATTGCAATTCATGGATTGTGAGTTGGCGGATTTTAGAATGTCTTTGAATTTAAGATATCTATGATAGCGTTCAAGGGCCGTAGTTCGGTTATCAATCCAAGTTGCTGCAGTCGGTGTTTTCCACAAGTTTGTCATATTTACAACTTTAAGAAACTCATTAAATTGTGTAACCCAATTAAATTCACTTGTAGAAGAATTATTTACGTGTAGGTAAATGAGACGAAGGAGACATTGTTTGGGATATCTTGATTGGTCCATTTGGAGAATTCGTATAATGAAATCGATTGCGCGTTTGAAAACTCTATATGAGATTTTTACAAGGCCTAGTTCAAGTCTAAGTTCTGCATTGTTCGTAGCTTGGGGGAGTGCTAACAAACGTTTGTAGTACGTTGATTGAACGATTTCTAGTGATTCACAGTAACGTAGACCCCACACTTCTGATGCATATAAAAGTGTTACGGATACAGTACAGTCGAAAAGTTTAGCCCGACCTTCCCAAGAATCAGATTTAAATTTACTTATAGTTTGTATTGCCGTACCGAGCGCCATTTTCCCTTTTCTTATGGCAGTTTCTGCTGCACATTTGCCTAATGTGGAGCTTGAGAAATTTACTCCTAAGTATGTGTAGGACTTCACGACAGAAATTTTTTGACATTTGTAAAAGAAATTTTCTGCTATTGGCCTTCCCCCTCTTCTAAAGTGGACAATTTGGGTTTTTTCCGTGTTTACAACAAGTTTGTTTTTTTCGCAGTAGCTTTCAAGTGCTAATAGAATTTTTCGTAAAATAATAGGGGACCTGGCTAGAACAACGGCGTCATCTGCAAAAAGCAGCATCAAAATATCGTGTAGACCATTAATATTGATCCCTTCAATATTTGCATTCCTTAGTTCTTTCTCAAGATCAGCAATAAACAATATGAAAAGGAGAGGACTGAGAATTTCTCCTTGGAGAACGCCTTCAGTAACAGAGATAGGATCGGAGTCTTTTTGTTGAAGTTTGATCACGAAGAAAGCCTTGTCGTAAATAGATTGGAGAATTTTAATTAGGCGCGAACTTATACCTTGCGAATGAAGTTTTTGCCAGAGCAGCATCTGGTCAATAGAATCAAATGCCCTTTTGAAATCAATAAAAAGTCCGTAAGCAGAGTTACTTTTTAGACGTAGATGTAATTGAATTGTTGTTTGAAGAGTAAAAATATTATCAGTACATGATCTTTTTTTTCTAAACCCATTTTGCGACTCAGGAATTTTATTGTGTTGTTCCGCCCATGGCAAGAGGCGATCATGCAGAATATGGGTAAAAATTTTTAAGATAATATTGCATAGAGCAATGCCTCTATAGTTTTCGGGTGAGTTTATATCACCTTTTTTGTGTAACATAACAAGTACGGATCGTGACCAAGAAGCTGGTGTGCTTCCAGTTAAGAGAATGTTATTGAATACAGACTGTAGGATATAAATCCATTGACTAGATAAATTCTTAAAGAACTCTGCCGTAATCGTATCTTCG
>NC_051848.1:64645211-64747459 GCF_002237135.1 Teleopsis dalmanni | reverse complement strand
TTTGATCACGAAGAAAGCCTTGTCGTAAATAGATTGGAGAATTTTAATTAGGCGCGAACTTATACCTTGCGAATGAAGTTTTTGCCAGAGCAGCATCTGGTCAATAGAATCAAATGCCCTTTTGAAATCAATAAAAAGTCCGTAAGCAGAGTTACTTTTTAGACGTAGATGTAATTGAATTGTTGTTTGAAGAGTAAAAATATTATCAGTACATGATCTTTTTTTTCTAAACCCATTTTGCGACTCAGGAATTTTATTGTGTTGTTCCGCCCATGGCAAGAGGCGATCATGCAGAATATGGGTAAAAATTTTTAAGATAATATTGCATAGAGCAATGCCTCTATAGTTTTCGGGTGAGTTTATATCACCTTTTTTGTGTAACATAACAAGTACGGATCGTGACCAAGAAGCTGGTGTGCTTCCAGTTAAGAGAATGTTATTGAATACAGACTGTAGGATATAAATCCATTGACTAGATAAATTCTTAAAGAACTCTGCCGTAATCGTATCTTCGCCTGGAGCCTTATTGATTTTGATTTTATTTATTGCTGTTTTTATTTCAATTATTATTTCCGAATCCAGCGCTTCGATAAAGTTTTCAGACAGTATATGTTCAATGGTAGGACGAGGTGGATAAATTTGTTCGTAGAAGAATTTCCAAACAGAATTTGGTATGGGGTTGTTGACAAAAGGTTTTCGATTGTACGATTTAATAAGATTCCAAAAGTCTTTCGAACTTTTTACATTAAAGAACTTATTTTTGACCTTAATTTCATATTCCGTTCTTTTTTCAGACAGCATTTTTTTGTAATTTGCTTTTAAAACAATGTATACCGTTTTGGTTTCAGGTGAAAAGCTTTGACGCTTGCACTGTTTTAGGGCATGATTTAGATTTTTCTTTGAGGCCCGTAGCTCTGAGTCAAACCATGGCTGAGAAGTATAATAAGGAGGCATAAAGGATTTTGTAATTACCATTTCTGATGCTTGAGCTGATTTTTGTATGGAGGATATGATTAGATCACTTTGTTGGTCAATGGATAAAGAACAGAAGTGATGATTCATGTTTAATGATTCAAGACAACGGTTCATGTGCATTGTAAAAATGTCAAACTTTTTTGTATCCCATTTTAATCTGGTTTGCTTACAAGAAGTTACATTTATACAATTTATATTACTAGTGCCGATAGGTAATTCAAGTTTTAGGATTACCGGGAAATGGTCTGAGCCAGAAGCAAGCGCTTGTAGTTCTAGGCTTTTTATAAATGGGATTGCAGCGACGTTGACCAAAATTAAATCAATAGTACTGTTTCCATTTTTGTTTGAAAATGTAAAACTTGCTGGGATGTCACCGTCTGTGCAACCGTTAAGCAAAATAAAGCCATTATTTTCTATAAATTCTAATATATTTTTACCACGCGTATTCAAGATTGAATCAAGAGATCTTCTTTTAGATATGAAAATAGAACTAATTTCAGATAAGAATTCTTGAGCACCCTCTTCACCCACTCTAGCGTTGAAGTCACCACCTATTATTAAAGGGATCCCTGCATATTTTTTAATTATTTCATCGATTAATGGTTGAAGCAATTCTAAAGCAATATTTATATCATAATGTGGTTTAATGTACAATGAACCTAAAATAAAATTAAAATTATTAATACAATAAAAGTTGAAAATCCACAAATTTGTTTTGCTTATTTCGCAATTTTTTGCTTAATTTTTTTTAACTAGAGATACAATACCACCACTAGCTCTACCAGTGGACTTTTCCCTTGTTGCTGAGACTGTCAGTGCATCATAGTTGCACCAAGGACTAAGGCTAGTATTGAAAGGTGTTGTTGACCAGGTTTCATAGATAGATATGATCTGCGAGTCAGCAATTTTTGGTTCGTTAAAAAGATTTGCAATACCGTGTATATTCCAAAAAGTTATTTGAAGCTTAAAAAGATTGTATGTAGATTCTGTATTCCATGATGTTGATGGAGCTTCCTCTGTAGTTGTTGTTAATGTGTTGTATTCGTTCTTTAGTTTTTTGCCATATGGTTGTTTTGATCTATCTCATTCATGATGCTTAATAAGTTAAGATTAAGGTTTTCAAGTTTGCTTCCATACATAAATTTGAGAGTAGTAGTTGCCTCTTCATTGCCACACTTTAGGATTCCATTTTTGTTCCATTTGCACCACTTGTTTCCAATGCGTATTCTATCATCTCGAACGAGTACCTTATGCGAACGATCTATCGAGAGAATTTGTTTCCTTATTAAAAGAAGAGCTTTTCTATGCCGTTGTCTGTCTTTGTTCAGGTCTTTTTCAATTCTAATCGTAGAGTTTGCAAGTTTGTGTATGTTTTGGAAAACTAGGCCAATCGATTCTTCTGACGTCATCTCTGCCAAGACGTTGATTTTATTTTCCCGCTGTGATATGACTCTAGCTTTACGGACTACAATGTTTATGCCAAGAGTTTCTTCACACAGTTTTGTGACAGCTTCCTTGGGTGGCAGCTGAACTGTTAGGCCTTTGAAAATTAGGTTTTTCTCCTTATTGGCGTCAATTAGCCGCATCAGCTCATCGTGGTCGGTTTGTTTTTCATGCTCCAATTTAATTATTTTTTCTTTTAAAGTTTTATTTTCTTCTGAAAGCTTTTCGACTATATGATTAAGGCTGATTATATTTGTGTTGACAGCCTCTAAATCGGATTTAGTAGCAATATCCCTCAATTTCTCATCTAGAATGCTCACCATTGTTTTTTGTATGTCCTGTAAAAGCTGCGTCACATCCATACTGCCAACAGATTGTAGGTCACCTTTATTAGGTGACACCTCTGAGATAGTACGTTTTGCTGCTGGGCCAGACATTGTATCATTCATTAATTTGGTGGATTTGGATGGAGGGCTTCTTTCAGTAGGCATTTTATTTTTCGTGGTCAATTTCTTGGCAAGAATCTTTTTAGATTGTTAAATGGACGCGGTTTATAACGAAGATTATTAGATTTCTAAATATGTTTTTAAATATTGTTAACCAATATTTAATTTATTAAATTTAATTGTTTACTTTCCGCACTCTGTATTATGCAACCGGTCACTTCGAACGTTCAATTCAAACTCATATTTATAAAGTTTCAAACACAAAGATATATTTGCAATTAGTTCAATTACAATTTTGTAAATCCAAAATACTACAATATAATTTGTTAAAATGAAAAAATGTGATTTTAAAATTTCGTATAAAAAAATTCAAAAAATAAGCTAAATTAAAATATTGAATTTTATTGTATTAAATATTATAAGCATTTTAATTTTAATTTCGTTATTGTTTATTGAGAATTGATATAATTATTTATTGTTCTATCAATTTTATTAATTTATGGAAAATAAAGATTAAAAACAAAATGCTTTATTTTCTCTTGTTTATATTAAAAAATGTTCCACTTCTTATTTATTTTCCATTTTTTAGATGCTTAGTGATTTAGTTTTGTTGATTGGATTATCTTGTTTTGTTGTGATATTTTAAACTTTATTGCTGTATTTTCTTTATTCACTCATCCTCTTTAATCTCAACATCACTCATCTCATTTTTATTCGCTCGTCTCACTGTTAGAATATTCTCCGCTATTCAAAACTTGTTTTTTTAATATATATATTGTACTTAATGGAATAAAACAAAAGTAGGCTAACCACTTTAAGTAACGGCACAAAATTTCTTTTATCCAAGTTTCGGATCATCAGAATATAGGAGAAATGAAACAAGCGATGAACTGACAAAAACAGATACTACACTACAAGAAGTTCTTATAGATTTGGTGTCGACACCCGTTAAGGTAATTAAACGAGCCATTAGTACCAAATAACAGATTGCATATAGACAAATTTTGCAACATGTAAGTAAAACTAAAAGAATACTGTAATCAAGTCACAATCTCTAGCAAACATTATCACTGATAACCACAAATAAGGGGACAGTAGTAATTACTATTTTCTAGGTTGAAGTACACACCGGAAAAATGTGAATTGTACATAGTATTTGTCGCCATTAGTCGTAATAATAGGAAAGTATTTCTTAATTTATCTCTACTCTTTGAAGACAGCTAACCGAGACTAATATGAATTAATTTCAGAAGTTTCTCAACTATACGGAGCTTACAACCAACTGGTACCGAGAATTTAGCAACAACATAGTGCAAAAACACTAACTGATATAAATTGGATTATGTTGGGTTGTTATCCCCACAAGATTTGCAAATAGTATCTCTTACTTAAAAAATGCATTATGTTCTGTTCCTTAACCAAGTGTCAATGTACATAAATTAATAATCACTCTCGAGAGAGTGAGATAGCTATAAGCAATGGTATAGGATAAATTTAGGGAAAAATTGTTAGTATTAACTTATATAATTTTATATATATGTGCGTATATAATCTTAATTAAAGTACTAAATAAATAAAATGATGTGTGATTATTAATTTATGTATATTGTTAATATATATATTGTTAGTATTGCGTTTCTACAAACATATGCCCGAAAGAAATCTACTTAATATAAAATAAATCCATTAATTATTAATACACAACAACGGAATATGCGTCGAGCAACATAGATATATAGGTAATATCTACATATTCTAATAATACATAGATATATATATTTAGAGGGTTTTCGAATAGCAAAGAAGGAAAGGACAAACATTGAAATTTTATTTAATTTTATTGAAATTTTACCTGACCATACAAAGCTGTTTCGACTATTGCCAAGTACTCTTCATCAATGGTCTTAAGAAATAATCGAATTTTAATCAGTTTTCCTTGCTATTCAAAAACCTTCTAAATTTTATATATATATATATATATATATATATAGATTTATATATTTCGATTAACTATATTATCTATATTGTATGAAATATATATATATGTATATATATATAATATATTTCATACAATGTAGACAATATATTTAATCGAAATATATTTTGGTGATAATAACTTCAGAGACATAGGCTTTTGTTAAGAATGGAGTTAAGCGAATCTCAGATCTGTTTTCCTAAAATTCGTCAAAAATGTTAAACCGAACAGAAACTATTTTACCTTTTCTTAATTGTAATTTAACGTCAGTTATGACGGTAGTAGTTTATTTATTTAATAGAAACTACTCGTATTATATTTGATAGAGAGGTTTTAAAAACTAAAGAATAATAATGAAATTTAATAATTAAATATATAAATAAAATTAATTAATTTAATTATTTTACAAGTGGTTTATGATTTTTTTTTAATAAAATAAGGCACGTGAATTATTAATAAATATTCACAGAAAATCAACAAAACTCCAAGTTCGAACATACAAGTCAAATACGGCCTTGGGTTAATTGGCTAATGAAGGCTGACTCTGACCTTCAAATTAGGCAGGGTACGAGTTCAGTCCTTTGTACTTGCAAAAAAAATTATCAACAAATAATTAAATACAAGGAATAATTCCAAGACCACTGAGAATGGTTATTTGGCAATACTCGAAACATGTGTATGGTCAGCCAAAAATTCAATTAATTAAAATAATATAAAAAAAGTTTTTGTTAATGTAGTTTACTACTTTTCGAAGCCACGCCATAAATTTGTTGTCGAACTTTTTGATATTTTTGCTTTTGAAGAATCCAGTTCCTGTTGTTATATATCACAACATTATCTGGATGAGTTCTGCTTCATAAATATCCTTGCAAACAGTATTCAAGAAAGGCACACATATTAGCGACTTAAATTTAAATGATAATCTTTAAAAAAATTAATTTATAAAATTAAAAAAACAAAAAAATGAAATATTGATACGTTTCCAAATTCAATCAACTGAAGCCGGTTTAATGGACGCATTTAGTTTATAAAATATTTTATATTTTATACATATCTGAAAATAATTTATGGTCTCAAATTTAAACTCCTCTATTGTGGGCGAATGGGCTTGGGCTTAAACGTATAAAATTTATAAATTTTATTTTTTATGTTTTATGTTTTATTTTAATTTATTATAAAAGGGGAAAAATAACACTTCCGTATGTTTTTAATGGTGTTGCTGGCCTCATAAATTTTCATGTTATCACAGATGTCCCTCTTCCTGTACCGCCATGCAGCTATTTTTTTTATAAGCAAAAGGACGCACTGCTGCAAGCGCATGATGGCAACATTATTGATTGTACCATTTTCTATATGAGCCTATATCGTGCGAGTATGTTTGATTGTCCCGTGGCGGAGTATTTTGTATTGCATCCTACAGCTTCAATGCAAATCTAGTACAAATGAAGTGAAATCGTCTCTTTTGCAAAACACACTTTTCTGCGAATTTCAATATTAAATATTCAATTTGTTTGAATATTGATATTATTTTTATACACAATTGCACAATTGTTAATGTATTGTTGTGTAAGTAAACACACATTTTGAAACTATTATGGTGTGTTCAGTAGCTATGAAATATTTTTAATTTTTTAAATTTCACCGACGGGCAACATACTCATATTAAAATAAAACATCTGTTGCTTGAAAGTGCAATCGCAAAACAAATGAATAAAAATTGATTACACAATTTATAACTTTTCAGAAGTATCTCAAAGTATCAGCAAAACATTGGTTTGTTGCATATCGCAGCAAATTTTAAATATTTATTGACGTCAACCGAAATGCAGGCCATTCGATATGAAAGAGCAGTTAATCGATGCGGCAAGTGTGACAGTAAAAAGTCATATGAGCTTCGTTCATTCGTTGTGCCAATATCGCAATATCGTCAACATATCGCAAAATGTAATCCAAAATGCATTTTTGGACCAAGAAAACAACAAAATTTAAATTAGCACAATGTAATATTAAAACTATATGTCCAACAGCCATTCAACGCAGATTAATGCCAATTATAAAATAATAGAGACAGTTCTTGACAATAGATTTATAGGGTCAGCGAAAATAAGTGGCATGAACGCTACAACACCTGGCATCACAACGTTTGCACTACTGCTGAGTGCAGCCTGCCGAAATAAATCACAATCCCAACTTTGCCGAATACCAGAGATCGGTAATAGTCATGACTGTTGCAACTGCAACATTTGCACGGCTGCAGACGACAGCAACCGGTAACCGATAACCGATAACAATCCCGGAAGCAGTATCATTACCGTTGTATCGAGCGTACATCGAGTGAAGATAAAGTTGCGGCACAAGACTAACTTCCTTAAAAAGCTGGACGGTGCCATCACTTATGAAGCGGGTATTACACATCGTACTTGGTGCGACATCGCTTCCTATTGTACATCATGCACAACCGATTATTTTCCGTCCGACTCGCTTATGTTTTTTTCATTTAAAACTGGATTTTTTCGGCTTACACGCAAATTTCATTATATTTTTAGGGAAAGGCTTTCGATGAACATTGTTTACATTATTTGAACATTATTTTACTTTGTGGTATATTTGTTGTTTTTTTTTGTGACGTCACACCAAGTTGTAGTACCAAATATGATATGTAGTACCCGCTTAAAATACAATGCGACGGCGCACAATGGTTCAATCTGATATATCATCGACGAGGGATAATGTATTGCAACGCTAGAACCGTCACGACAACGAAACTCCATGTGGCATGTTGTGTTCAAGTTAGTCTTCGTCACCAATACGGCATGACGCCCGAAATTTGTTGATCGCCTTCGTCGTCCTGGTATCCCGCCCTTATAGCGATCTTATTATTTATTTAATGATAAGATAGATTGGTATTTAAAAACTTCATAGTAAACACATCTTTACTTTTTGGAAAAATCAGATACAATATTTAGATTTTGGAGTAAAGCTATATAATCGGTTGAGTGAAAAGTTTACATAAAAACTTTGACTAAAAATGATTAGTTGATTTGGTTGTGGTGCAATTAAATAAATAAACAACAGCTGTTGGAATTAACGAAACGTAGGATTAAAAATATAAAATAAGACTTCAATTTTATTTGAATCTAAAAACAAAGACCTGACTAAAATATCTATTGTTTGTTTATTATTTGATCTTATTAAGGGTTTTAGAATATTAATATTGAGAATATAATATTAATAACGTAACGTGGAGTTATGATACTAAATAAAAAAAAAATTTAATATATATTATATATCATATAAGATTTGAATATCCTAAAATAATACACAAATCTATTTAATGTTATAAGGAATATTAATAATAAAATTTTATTTATTTCAATCCTTTTGATTTAAGTTAATTGAAATAAATACGAGTAGCTCACTGCCGAAAGAACCAGTTACTCATGGAACAGTTTGCATGATGTTTCGAGTAATTTTCTGAAGCACTCCGTCTCACTAGCTGGTTTGCTTTATAATTGCCGAAAATATCCATATAACCAAACACACCGCAAACACATCTCATTTCGAGATGTGTAGCAGTTAAAAACCGTCCTGGATGCAAATTGAACTGAAGTCAAGGACGTTGAAGCAGCTTGACTATCCAATAGTAAATAATATATATTCCTATTGAGCATACCATCACCTTCCAGACAAGCGATAGCTTTCTTACTACCGATCACTTCTGCCTAAAAAACACTGCATTGGTCTACAAGCCTGAGAAGATTTATTCAAACCTTCTGAGAAACTTCACTGCGTACACCACTACTTGTTTTAGAATCGTTAGTATAAATAGTTACACCCACCCTTAAAGAAGGATATCTAACTGAAATCTTAAAAAACGTGACTTAATAGAAGTACTTTTTTATTAACAACAATATTAACATTTCCAGCAATGCTAGAAAGGCTTATGTCAGTATCTTCAGTCTACTACTTACTTACTTATGTGGCCATAATAACCCGTTACCGAGTTTCGGCCTGACGCAGCATGTCTCCCCAGGCGCCTCTGCTGCGTGCGCGCCTTCTCCAGTCTCGTATATCAAGTCCAGTTAGTGCCCCCTCAACTTGATCACTCCACCGGAGACACGGTCTACCTCTACGTCTTCTTTCGCCAACTACTGCTTCAAACACCTTTTTCGCCGGAGCGTCTTCATCCATTCTCACGACATGACCAAGCCAGCGAAGCCGTTGGATGTTAGTATCTTCAGTCAGTATAGTCAAAATTATGCCAATATTATAATTGTCACGACGTGACAATGATTTATTGTTACAACAGCTTTTGTATATATACATTTATTTTCTATAATTCTTCCTGAAGTTAAAACTTTGTAGTTATAGTTATTTCTGACTAGCAGATTATCCAGACTATGGTGACATCGGTTCTTTAAATTTTGGTTTAGCTTAAATGTTAATTCGTTTCTTTTCTATAAATTCTGGGACATTCAAGACACATATGCTTTCACTACTTTCCTTTAAGAAAATATGTTCTATCTAGCAGCTTTTTAAATATGGATTTCTCACATATAAATGAATCACTACAACGTCTGAAACTTTCCGCGTTATTTTACGTAAAATGGTATTGTTATTATTATTATTATTATTTGAAAACAAGGTGATTTTTAATATTTTTTCTTTAAATATATATACATCTATTTTTAAATTTTTCAATGTTTTGGACATATATTTGTGAACATATATATGATATGGATAGCAGAATATCAAAAGCCAGAATAGCGTTTGGAACTTAAATGAAATATCTCCTCAAATAAAAATACATGTTCACAATATCTGTGTGAAATCTGTCCTATTGTATGTTAGTTGGTCAATAATGAAATACAAAGAAAACTTTAAAGCTGTACCAACAGATACTCTGCGTAATATTTTAAGAATTTGGTGGCCACATAGAATTTCAAATATGGAACTACATCAGCGAACAAACCAAGAAGATATCAACAAACAGATAAGCGACGGAGATACAATTGGCTTGGCGACACTCTTCGAAAGTCATACAATGGAATATACCACGCAATACTTCAATAGAACCTTCAAAGAATAAAACACAGAAAAAGACCACGTAATACCAGGAGTAGAACGATAACAAATGAAATCGGCAAATCTTTAAATAAATCACACAATAGCTAGACATAGAAATAGTTTTAGATTCTATTTAATGCTCCTGATGGAGTACGGTTAATAGCAATAATAATAAAAATGTGTAATGTGATAACAATTCCTTGAAATCAGAATTCTTGATTTCTTTTCTATAAATATAATAATATGTCACAATTTATATAAAAATAATTAGTGTCAATTCTTAATTCTCATTGGCTATAATTTGATCTTAGTATATAAGACCTTATTGCATTATAATGAGTTTGTAATAAATTTAGTTTAATATAAAGTCTTAAATTCGGTGGGTTCGCATCCTATTGGATTTTCTTGGATTTCTATTAGAATAAAGTGGATGTCCCTGCTATTATTATAAATTGCTGTTAGAGACTAACGCATAGAATTTTATTATTAAAAATGTTTGTGCGGAAAATTTCTTTTCGAATATAATGTTTGTCTTAAGTTATTAGGTGATATTAGCTAGCACTTTGGGTAAGGATATTAAACCAACCATTACACACTATGATTTTTTCTCATTCACAACCGCAGAAGTACTTTAATTTAATTTGAAAACGAAAAACTGCAAAGTTTAAGATATAAAAATATATAATGTATTCTATCCGTAATTTAAGAGCTTTTTTTATATTTTAAATAATAGTCATTATTAAAAAAAGTGATATCTTAAAGTGCTCCTCAACTCTAAGTATTGTGATTAATCTAATACAATATTTGTTACAGTGGTTTGATAGCCGAAGTCTTGCAATACATGGTATTCTAATGGGAAATAATTCTGTTAAAAGAAAACAGTAACTTACTAAGCGATGACATCGATAATGCTAAGAAGAACCATTAATTAAGCGTTGATTTATTCGGAAAACAACTAAAGTCGTAATAAAGTTTTGAAAGACCGTAAAGTGAGTTTACATAAGATTGCTTAAAGATATCAAAATATAATGTATTAACAATTTTGCATGACAGCAACTACCATCCAGGAATAATCAAATATAGTGTCCTAAATAAAGTGCAAAGAATAAAGTTGCAACCAAATATATATTACATCGGTGCAACGAAACGGACATAAGAAATCAGGATTAATGAACATAAGAATGACATCAAAGCAGGAAAACAAACTACAGCACTAGTTCACCACATGATAAACAACAAACGTACTCCAGAGTTTGATAATGTCCACATAATAGACAAAGAAGGGGAACATACCAAAACACTGACCCTGGAGCGATAACACATCCAGAAAAATATCAACAAAACAATGAACGCAAAGGAAAACTGTGGCTATATAAATTAACACTACCTGCTCTTGTTGCAATACGGTCCAGCCGTTCTTTCTTTAGTATAATTTTTAAGTTTTTTTTGCACCTATTCCAAATGTCTTGAGGAAAAACTCAAAAAAATCTTCTTGACGTTAACATTGCTATGGTATATAAAAAATATTGAAAATTATAAACATTGTGCTTTAATTATTTATTGTTCACTATTGTTCACCGCACTCTGAAGATCTGACTCCAAACAGATACTGCTTTTTTGTAACATTAAAAATATGGTACTAAGAAATAAATTTGGCACAATATTAGCTCTCCAAAAAAGTTATCGAAAAGTTAATGGAGCTTTGGATTATATACATCACCCTTGAAGAAAACTATGTTAATGAAAGAAGTCGAATTTCTAAAAAAAAGTTTATTTTCTCAACTAGATCGGAGGTATCGAATAGTTAAAATAGCATTGAAAGAAGTGTATCAGTTTTGATAGTTCAATTTCTAAAATAATATGGATTTGTTAGTAGATCGAAGACTTATTTAATGGTATGTTACATATCTGAATTCGTTTCTGCTTCTGGAAAAGAATAACCGAAAAAGCAATAGTGATAGAATTGAAAGTGATTATCAAACTTATACCAGAAATTAAAAACTTTCTGACATGCCTATAAAATACCTACAAGTTCTTTAATTTTTTTTTCTTTTTCAGCCATTATCTCTTTTCTTTGTATTTACTTTGATTATTAAATTAGAGGTTTCATTTTTTTTATTAGAATGCTTGCTTGATCCAAATGACTATAAGATGAAGGTCCAGAAATGTAGGACTAAGGACATCATGGGACAACCCATGTTAAATGACTTAATATGTGAAAGTATCAAACTATAATAAACGGTTCAGTTGGGAGGAGATAAGAAATAACCAAAATTACAGATGTAAAATACATACCACATAATATTTATTCTTTGATATGCACACCCCACTAAGTGAATTAATTTCTTCATTTTTATATAAACCAAAGTGTGCCGTATAATATTAATTTAAATGCCAAAAAAAGTTTACGTTATAATATAGATTATAAAAAAGTACGTATTTTATTAAAAGTATATATTTGTTAGCTTAAAATTGTCAGTTTTTTTCTTTCAAAATTCTGATGTCTAACAAAATTTGTAATTGAAGCAAAATGAATTTATCTCAAAGAATGTATGGTAATCTTTGCAGTGATGTCTTTAAATATAAAAAAAATACTGCAATACAATACAACCTAGAAGAGGCCCGCTCCACAGAAAGGTTAGCTCATCGACTACGTCTGGCTGTTCTCGAGGGAGGTTCTATTTATCCAAAACAGAATGCTGCACTCAAAGAAACTATACGGACAGCTATAAAGAAAGGTATGCAAGTTAAGAAGATTTCAAAAATAATAGACGATTTTTATAATCCACTCGATCCATTTTGTACACACATTGTTCAATTACGTATTGGACTGAAAATTTGTGCTATCATTACTGTTGATTGCAGTTCGTTGCAGAAATTTAAACGCATTTTGCAGCCTCTCCTGAAACGGTTTCGAGGAGCTTTTTCTACTGTGTTGCCATTCTTTAATTGCACCAACAATGTGGAAGCACTTATGTCAGAAAAAACTGCTTTAAACTTTAAGGACTTGGCAAATCGATTGATGCAAGATGGCTTAACTTCTAAAGCGACCGCAGTAGAAATGTTGGATTACGAAACTGGTGCTGTAAACTTCAAATGTGATCCAGTGCAACTAAAATCAACATGTCAGACTCTGAAGAAAAGGGGTTATCACATTTTGCACATGAACTGCAATTTTATAGCAAAAGCACCGATTCGATTGACTTGCCAGGAAAATGGGCGTTATTTTAAATTTCTTACCAAGTTGTTGGAAATACCGCACGTCATAAAGATTTATGACAATGTAGCTTTTAACTAATAACTTTAAAGTACATTGACTGCAATCTCAAAATTTTACTTATTGCCAAATGCTTCAACATCAAACAAATAAACTTAAAATAGTTAAATATTCTTATTTATCTATTAAAAAATATTTTTCTTATTTTTTATCAATATAATATTTAATTACCTTACAGGTCCAAGCAGTATGTTTTAATAATGAGTAGATTTTTTACGTATATGGTATTGTAATAAATTAATTGTTATTTATGGCTTATTAAATTGATATTCATATTCAATTGCCCACTAAGCAGAACCCACCAATGAACTTAACTAAAATAAAATTAAAGACTTCTACATCAAAGTTCTTCGAGATATAATAAAAGCTCCATGGTACATTCAATTGTCAATACACTGTCCTCAATCTATTGACAACTAAGCAAGTAATTATTATTTTAGTAGGCGTAAATGGGCTAAAAGGGGCATGCATATTTGGAAACATGTAAGATCCTCAACATATCTATTGATATGTTATATCTACAATATAAGAAATTTCTAGAACTTCTTCTTATATCTACAATATAAGAAATTTCTAGAACTTCTTGGAGTTTGTTAAAATTAAAATATAATATATACCTATATATATTATATTATATTATAATATTTATACCAACGAACAATGTATTAATTGATAGACCACAGTACAGAAATACTTTATTATAGACAAATTTGGTCTATGAATCAAAGTAAGTCCGCTATTACGAAAACACTACTCACGTATGCTTCAAAGCAGGTTCTACAATAGATATCAGAGAGATTTGGTTGTTAGAATATCAGAGAGAGAAAGAAAATAAAATAAATAATCACAATATCCAGTTTTATTGGTAGAACTTCTAATTACTAAAAGAGAAATGGCAGCAGATAAGCTCAATTCTCTATTAGTGCAATAAAAAGTTTTAAGATAAATAAAGCTCTAGGATTCCGTTAAAATAAATAAACAGAACTGCTTATGAATAGAAACAACTTAAAATTTTTTTGCAAAGTCTGATTTATTTCATTTAAAGCAGTTCCTCCTTGACTCAGTACAGTTATTTAAACAGTTTAAAAGTACGCCAAATGAATGGGTATTAGAATACGCCAAATGAATGGGTATTAGAATATGGGCTATCATGTCCTTTAGAATGTCGGTGCAAGTTTTTTGAGTAATCACTAACCTCCACAAAATGCTTTCCTTTTAATGATTAAAACATTTTTCTAAAAAGCTACATATGTGTTGAAAAATATTCCAGGGCTTGCCAGAATAGACACAAACCAAGATTTTTTTCGGTTGTTATTAAGGAAAACAATATATCTAAATAAAACTAAAGTTAATTAAAAGCTTAAAAAGCTGCAAAATGGTGCTTTTACTCCGTACAAAATCCTTGTTGAGAGCTTTTTAGCTTTCACAGGACTTAGTTTATATTTAATGAAAAGTATAAATTGATTTTGTGGTTCAGAAACCAAGAAGGATTGTGTATTTAATGGAGCTTTTGGATAAAAGTTGCCACGATTATTGAAAAGCTTCACGTTAAACCATGTTTGAACTTTATTTTACACAAATAATAATTGCAGAGGTTTTTTACGTTGAAAATTTAAAAGTTTTTTTAAACTTTTGAAAGCTTTTTTTAATTATGCTTTGTAATTAAAATAAAACAAAGCTTCTGCTTTCAGTTTAAAATTGACTTCGCAGTTGTGGATATTGTATATGAAGTCCCATATTTTAGAGAAGAAATCTATTAGAAGTGGTAAGGAGTTTAGTTTTTAGTTTATGCAGTTTTATTCCCTAGAGTAAGAATGACAAATCATAATCATATGTATATAGATCTAATTCTTGTTTTGTCCGATTTTTGTAAATTAATGTAAATTTAATTTAATAATTTTTTTTTTCTTTAATTTTCTTTCTTCACTTTAAATTAAAAAAATCAAGTTTGATTTAAAAATAGCACAAACATTTTTTTATTTCTTCATTAAACTGTAGGTCTGTCTAATGTGAAATTAGAACGTAAAGGACAACCAAGGCTGAAGTAAAGTTTAGGTTTCTTAACACTTTAACCTCTCTTCCATCTTTAAAATTATGTCTCCAAAAGGCTGTATGGAACTCAACTTTTACTTGTTCAGCGATAAATTGTAATTATTTTAACATAAGTGAATATAAAACTAAAAGAAAATCAGTTTGTAAAAAAGGAATTTAGATTATAAAAGAAGTGAAAGACGTTCTCAACCTAAACTACCTGGGTCCAAGAAGTGTTACTAATCGCAAAGCAATAAGCAATCTATAACCTTTAATAAATATGCCAGAAGCATTTTTAAAAGAGCAGATACATTTGCAAAGCATTTAAGCATCTATTAAAGTACAAGAAGCGAATGTTTGTATGTATGGATGTCACTAAATTATACAATCAGGTTCAAAATTAAACGAATAGAACTTTGCACAAAAATCTTGTAAGAAACCAGGGAAATAACATTGACTGATACTGTAAACTACTGGAGTTATACCGTAAACTACTGGAATCGTATATCGGCGAAAGGTACTATCGAGTGAAACTATAAGACGCGCATTTACAAAATCAAAAATCAAAATCAAGTTCCAGTTTCTGGATTTACTAATTTTTAAGAGTTCTTATTTGCGAACGTCCTCTGTAATAATAAACAAATTTTGTACATTAAAAATATTTAAAACTGATATTATGTAAACCAGTAACGGGGCTTGGACGCAGGGCACATCGATGAAAGTCTTAAATAACTAATAGGGACCTTACCTCGAAGTAATACTTATCTAATCACGTGGTAGAATAAGAACTCTACGAATGAGGAGGAGTGGCTTAGTCCGTGGGAATCGGGCACTGATTTTCCGATGCACCGGGTTGTGGTCAATGCGTAAGCATTTCACTCCTCCTTGCCGCAAAAAAAAAAAAAAATAGTATGTAAACATATTTAATATCGATGAGTTTCTTGAAAAACAAAATAATTCCAATTTCTGTCTTATAAACTTTGCACAATTTATTTTAAATGGTTTCCTTACATTAAATTAGAAATTTTTATATAACTTCATTCGTTTGGAACAATTGTCGGCTTCATTGTTATTATTTTATAAATTTATTTTAACTGTTATTATAAACTTATGATTTCGTTTTTATACTTAATTTATTATATTTAATTTGATTTAATTAAATCAGACACAGTTGCTATTTTTGCAATGTGTTGGTTATCTTTCATTTTAGTAGATTCATAAAATTTAAAATTTTTTGAAATTCAAATTTAATTAAATTGAGCGAATGCTTGAATCGATTTTTTATTTTATATTATAAATAATTTGGTTTATTTTAAAATTTTTCTTGTAATTACTTTTACTAGATTTCAATGAATAATTATTTAACGACATATATATCATTTAAGTTTTACTCAATTCGGTTTCTTGCAAATTTGCTCTTAATACTAATATTTGAAGTTTTTTTAATTTAATTTGACACCCCACACTCCACTCCTCTCTTGGATATACACATATGTAGAAATTGTTAATTTAAGCTACGATCGAAACAAAAGTGTAGGATATTTCAAGTACGGTTCTGACCGACTACAATATCTTTATTACTATATATTTTATAATTTAATAAGTGAAAAAAAAATTGACTTGAAAAATGTCGTACATATTTAAAGTATAAAAAATTATATTTATAAATTCAGATAAAATATATGCTTATACATATATTTATACATATATATTATTTTTGTAATGTTTGTCCTTGTATTTGAAATATATAATTGAATTTTAATTGAACTTTTCTTCAGGATTCAATTCTTATTGACTTCTTTACGTTTTAATTAATGAACTTCTTGGATAATTATCATGGCACACATGATTCATCATCAGTTATCTCAACTTCTTATATACTCATATATATATATATATATATGTATATATGGATATAAATAAGTACATATAAACATGAATAGTCAACTACATACAACAATTTACGTAAATAATGTATATAAAATGTTGCTAATATAAATTTTAGACTAAAACACAATCGATTTCATTTACATAATTTCAAAATTAATAGAATTTATAATTTTTTAATATATTAAATTAATGCATATTTATCCGTACATTAATTTTATTAATGACATATTACTATTTAATTATTATTATTATTTTTGATAAATATCAATTGTTATATTATATGCATATAATGTGTATATTTAACTAACCAACAATGAAACATTTGTCTTGTTTTATTAACCTATTTGTGTTGCTATTAAGAATATAATTCTTATATGTTATTAATAATAATATAATGCTAATACATACATATAATATTTATTCAAGATATGTAAATATGCAATGCACAGTCAATAGAAAATTCATAATTAATTAATATTTACAAAAATATAGTATTATTCATGTGATTAAAATAAATATTCTAACATCATCAGAACTTTATTAAAATTTCTTTTTAATTAATTGTCAGTCAAAATATTAATGTATTCATAATATCTTTTTGTTTTTATAATAAATTATTAAATTGATTTCATTTAATTACAATATTGATCAATCAAAATGCATATAGTAATTATAAAATTTTAAAAAAATTGAAGAAATTTTTTTCTTTAAACTCTAAAATTTTATAAAATTATTAATAACTACAAAATTATACGTTAATGACAATAAATCTATGCCATGGATTAAGGTGTGTCCCTTGATAAGAAAAAAACATATGCTCTATGGGTAGAAATCTGTTTTGTGACAAGAAATCTCTTTTGTGACACGAAATCTACAATCTCTTACAAATAATCTATGTCATATGACAAGGAATTTACTACCTATAACAAGAAATCCTTGTCCTGCGATTAGAAATCTATTCTTAGGACAAGAAATTAAATTGTGGGACAATAAAACTGTATTTGGGATTATAAATCTATGCTTATGATAGGATACTCATTCTTTCTGATAGAAAATCTACGTCCTGTAAAAAAAAGAGTATGTTCTCTGACGAGAAATATTTGTCCTATCACAAAAAATATGTGTTCGAGGATAAGGAATCTATGTTCTATGAAAAAAAACAACATTTTATGACATAAGTATAAATATGACAAGAAATCGATGTCTTGTGTTACGAAATCTACTTCTTATGACAAGATATCTATATCTTATAGCAAGATATGTATGTCATGGCATAAGGAATTTATGCGCCATCAACAGAAATCTATGTCATATAATAAGAAATCAATTTTTAATTCAAGAAATCTATGTTCCATAACAAAACATGTATATTCTATGACAAGAAATACTTCCCTAAAATAAAAAATCTATATTCTTTCATAAAAATTGTATACGCTAGTACAAGAAATCTATGAAACATTTGATCAATAAAAAAAGTTTATGTCTTATAACAAGAGTTCTATGTCCTATCACAAAAAATTGATGTTATATGACAAAAGATCTTCATCACATTTGACAAAAAATCTCCGTTTTGTAACAAGAAATAAACGCCGAATGTCATGAAATCCATCTCTAGAATAAGGAATCTCTGTCGTATTACAAGAAATCCAATGTTCTATTAAAAAAAAACTATGTGCTATGACAAAAGACAAGATTTATGTCCTATGATAAGAATTCTATGTCCCACCAGCAAAAAGCTGTGCCATAAAATCTATATAATATAACAATAAAGTCTGTATTCTGTGACAAGTAATCTTATGTCTCATGTCAATTAATCTATATCCTAGGCAACACATATAAGAATAAGAATTAGATAAGAATTTTTTATTCCGGAATGAAAAATCTATTGTCTATGACAAGAAATTTATCTTCGAATTAAGGAAGAAGATGCAGGAAATTTTTAAGATGTCATTAAGGAAATTTTTAAGGTGTCAGTAAAGAAATTTTTAAGATGTCATTAAGGAAATTTTTAAATCTAAAAATTCAAATATTAATTAAATTTGATCGAAATCAATTCCTGACTCTTATAAACTTAAAAGTTATATTTGGAAAATAATTCAACAAATGTTTTCAAAGATCACTGAAGATAGATATATAATAACACTATTGTATATATAATAACAATATCAACTCAGAATTTACTGTCTTTAAATTAAAAAAAAATTTCATGGATTTAAGTATTTACTCATTGTTAGTCTTCATTCTAGACAAAATAGATTTCTTCTCTTAATAAGACAAAAAAAATTTGAAATATTTAATTAAAAATTAAGTTTATGGATTCAAAAATTTCCTCACAGTTTTGCTTTTTTACATTCTTAATTATATTAAATTAAGTTAAAAGTGCTAAAAGTTTGCAAAAAAAGAAAAAATATCTATAAGTTTTAAATACCATATAAAATATCATAAAGAACCAATTATGTTATTGAAAATATGATTTTCTAATTGACAAATATAAATTGTTTATATCTCTAAATAATTATTAACCCTTTTATGCCAAATGCTGATTATAAAAAGACAATAGATTAATATTTGTTTTACGATTTTTTTGGTTTTATTTAATCTGGTGTTTTTATCTCATAAAGCACACAGATTACAGTAATCTCTTGGCTTCACGAATAATCGATATAACGAACCTTTCAAATAACGAACGCTCAAATAGTAATAGTGATTTTCTATATAACAAAGATAATCCATCACGAGTTTGTAGAATGCATAAAAGATCGTTAGTAAAAGGCATTGAAAGACCGAGATAGTTCTTAAAAGCTTACAACGAATGAAATAAAACCAATTTATGCAATATTAATGAGTAGTGGCAAATTGTCGATTGCACTAACAATAGTATCGATAGTTTTATATTTTTCGCAACTATCGATATATTTCAAAACAATCGAATAATTCGTCTAAAATTATAAAAAAAAAATTCTTAGCACTATTTATTACGTTAAATATATAATTGATACATATAAAAAGCTACACTGCATATGGGTCTTAAAAATTTATTAAAATGAGGGCTTATGGTCTTATTTTTTTGGGTTCACTTTGTCAATGCAATAGACATTCAGTCTGGTTTTTTTTAATTTTTCTTTTTTTTTCTATTTAAAGTAGTGTGACTCCTGAGAGTCTAGCGGTAGTCGGGACTATTGATACTTTACTATCTTTAATATTACGATTTATTGGTTGCTTTGTATGGATAATTTGTAAAATTATGTACAAGAGTGTACAATAACTCTATACAATAATTCTTTAGATACATTCGTTTTAATTATTATTATGAGTTTGAGCGGGCTTTTGAACGAAGGCCTTAAGTTGTATCCATCTTTTTTTATACCAAAAATATATGGTAGATGTCATTCCGAAAGTGAGGTAAGACTATCATAAGTATATTAAATTTAATTTTAATTTTGAAATTTCATTTAACTCTCTAACACCGACGTTAAGCCCGGTTAAATTAATATTATTCAAATATAGTTCGAACAGATTAATAAATCATTCAAGTTAAACCATTATGTGAAAAAACAATTGCATGATTTCAACTATTCCTAAATTCTTTCCTATAAATTCTGGCAGAAAAGGGTTAAATAAATAAAAAGTTTATATATTTCCAATATAACCTACACAGACGATCATAACATATAGATTTTTATACATATACATTTATTTAGTTTTTGCAAATATACTTTTTAAATAAAAAATAAAATCAATTTAATTTTTTTTTTAATTTTTAAAAATTTTTACTAAATAAAATATGAATAACAAATTTTTTTTTTTATTACTGTAATAATAATAATAAAAATAATTTGATTTTTTGTTTTAATTTACACACTTAATAATTTTTATATATTAATCGATTTTCAGATATTGACTAATGTTTTTGTAGGGTGTTTTTTAAGTCTGTATAAACAGTCATTTTTGTTCATTGACGCCACAACCGTACATTTTATTTTATTGAGAACACATTCTGATCTATGTGATATGCAGAATTCTTCATTCTTCTAATTTCAGTTCTGGTGATCAGGTCTATTACCATTTCAAAATTGTATATCGATATGTTTTATATGCTTTGGTCTATGTTCTGTGAAATTTTAACTTTTCGTTCCGCAGCTAAATTTAAATTAAATTAAAAAAGAAAGATGCTGAAGAAACAAGTCCCTTGAAGTGAATATAAAATCTAATACAATTTCAGATTTAAATAATTACTTAACTGTGTACTAAAAATCTTTATATAAGAATGGTCTATTGACCCTCAGGGCTAATAAAATATTTCATATAGTCTATAACCGGCTATGGTGAATTTCCAATTGGCACATATCGATGTACTCTGAAATTGTGGAAACTTTCTCTGTGATGATCAGATCATGATAGTTGTGTGATCCTTTTTTCGTGCTATAATGGTTCCTTAATGTCTTCTAATTTCTAATGGTATAGTTTTTATTTTGACGATTAATATTGTTTGAATATGCTAGTTTTATTCTAGTTTGTTTCAGACTTAAGCTTTACCCATAGATATGTTGTCACTAAATGCTGAGGGAGGGCTTAAATTCTTTTCGGATATTATGTGTTGAAATTCATCTGGTACAGTTGTGCCAGCATGCGCGCCAATGAAATTGTTGGCGTTTAGGTTTTGCATGTTGGTGTCATAAGCTTTGCCTTTTGGGAACATATGTCCAGCCATAGTCGAGCCTATGGCAAGTGTGTCAGCATTGCTAAGAGTTTCCATTGCGCGATAATCAAAAAATGTCGACATGTTGTCATTTGGTATGCCTAGCAAATGTAGTGGTTCAATGCTGTGTGGCAGATGGTGCCGATAGTTGTCTTGGACATCAACGCCAGCACCGCTGAGATGTTGCTTTTTGTCATAATTTGTTGCTAATAGTTTACCCTTTCGCCGTGGAGTTATGGTGAGAAAGTCGCCATAGCTCTTATTATGGCAAGCTAATGATGGCATAATATTACGTTTTTGATTTAAACGTTCTTGTGCGGTGGTGACGTTATTAGGTGTAGATGTCGCTGTTGTTTGCTTTAGTATTTCGATATATGAACCCGATTGGACAATATGCGTGGGGGGGATGCTGCCAGGTGTGCATTGGAAGTCATTGGAGATGTCGCTGCTGTTGGAATTACTATCGGTAGTTTTTGCTCGAATTTTGCTGGATACACTGCTGGGCATATTTGTATTGTTGGTTGAATTTTGGGAAGATGTGGATGATGTTTGTCGCTGGTGATGATGTTGCTGATGTGGAGATTGCGACGAGTTGCAGCCTGTTGCGGTTGCTGAATTTGATTGTTTGTGCTGCTTTGGTGGCGGGTCAAAGAGCCGGTAGTCGAAGGGCACGGGGTCCATGCTGCTGTTTTGAAAAAAAAAAAAAAAATCATAGGTTTTTGTTTGTTCATATTTTGTGTGCATAATTGTGGACATTTAACAAAAATAGTTTTAATATTTAATATAGTAAACAGTATAAGAATTTTCGATTTTATATACAAAAGTTTTCGATTAATATACTACAAAGGGATCGTGAATATTACGAACGTGCAGTAATCTAATTTTTTATATTAAATATAATATATATATATTAAAATAATAATAAAATAAATCTATAA
The DNA here is from genome assembly GCF_002237135.1 of Teleopsis dalmanni. NCBI lineage: Eukaryota > Metazoa > Arthropoda > Insecta > Diptera > Diopsidae > Teleopsis > Teleopsis dalmanni. The sequence goes on along the minus strand of NC_051848.1, from coordinate 64,724,718 downwards.
AACTGTACATTAAAAAAAATTGAAAATGGAGAGACAGAAGAAAGTAATTATATTACAATGAGTGGGTTGGGTTAGGTTAAGAGTGTGTCTCCTATAAAGTCCACGTAGACCGCCTGTGGGTACGTTGCGTTACTACCATAGGTTTTGTTCGAGAATTTTATATGGTGTTCGATATCAATTTCTAATAATTCTTCTAAGTCTTCAAAATTGAATTTTTCAAAAATTGAAAAGCTAATCCCCACAAAGGCTAAATATCTCCGCAATAGGTGAAAGTTTTAAAGACCTTTAAGTCTTTATGCAGGTCTACCTATTAAACAATAATAGGGTTATAAGAGATTTAATATTTAAGCTTTCGGCTATACTCAATTAAATTAGTTTCCCATTTTAAATGGGTAGTTGGGTTATTGTCAAATTTGTTTTGTCTATGCATTAGACGTCTCATCTTGCCACCTTATTTGTACTTTTTTGGGAGAGAGATGAGGGTTTTATAAGTTTAAAAGTATTGATTAATACGTATATACCTAGAGAATTAGCCATACAGTTCATGGCTGATTATTTGTGTTGATTTATGAAGTACAATGAACTGCATTGTATTAAGTAATTACTATAGCATTATATCTAAATGACAAATGCTAATCTTATGTCTGCTTATTTTGTTTTGCAACATTACTTGGCTATAATTACAGAATCTAACAACAGTTTCTGTTAAATATCTCTCTTATAATATACGAGCAGTAACTTTAAAACTCAACCTTATTATTTTGTTTGGATTGTCTGTTTAAATATTATTCTGACCATAAAAGCAAGAAGAGTTATTTTGTAGACATAGTAATTATTGAAGATGTGGTTTCCATTTTGTTCATTAATTGTTGCTTTAGCAGCACAGTCATATATGTAAAATCGATTAAAAGAAGATTAAGTACGGTATATAAGACTTTTAAAGAAGTTGAGCTTAAGCTTCCTGTAATTAAGAGATAGGATGTTGTTTAAACTTGATCCAGCTTAACAACCGTACTCTTCAATTTGAGCAATAGCCATTATGTAACTACGTAAATTGGTTTTGGTGCGACAGTAGAGTTATAGTAATAATCGTTTTAAAGCCTCATTTTTTATTTATTGTATACATGCAGGTGTAGATTACCGTAGTAATACATCTGTTATCTATAGTAGTGTTCAAACGGATTTGAATTAAGCCAAGATAGTTTGCTGTGTCACAGTGTCAGAATTTTATTCTCTGTCATTTCTATACAATTAATAAATAATGCAAACTTAAATTTTAAAAATTAAGACTAAAGTAAAAGCAAAATGCAGTTTAATCAAGTTTTAGGGGGAACACGGTCTACGTTTCAGAGGCACATGTCTACGTCGATTAAATGTTGTTTAACAACCGCGTCGTAAACGCGAAGGAAAAACAACAAAAGTGTTTTAACTAACTACTTTTTTATAACTAAAATAATTAGAATACTTAAAAATTATTAAATTTATAATACAATTTACATTAAAAGTGTAAGCAATATGAATATGTTCTTAAAGTGTTAACAAAAATCATGCAATACTAGATGTTGTAAACGATTAAAGGGATAAAAATAAGTAGATTGGTGCAAATAACATTTGAACTCCTAAAATAAAATTCCTAAACGTTTAAAAGGGATTTAATACTTAATTTAGCTTAGATCAATTTATTTAACAACATAGTTTAACATGATTTTCATTTCCCTAACGCCGCGGTTTAAGAACTCTTATTTTGGTATATTTCAATGTTCTGGAGATTTCGGGATTTTCACAAGAACTGTCAAATCATCGTTTGCTTTATTAATATAAAAATTGTAATATTAGTTGCTGCTAGATGGCGTGTGTACTTTTTTTGTCAGAGTGATTAATGTAACAACATCACAACTCTAAAACTTAATACTACGAGAACTACGCTTTATCGATATACATGAAGAACACTGAAAATGACTGCTCAGGAATTGAAATTTACCAAAATTTATTAGCAAAGCACGGCACCTGGAAAATTGTAGTACCCCTTATAGTTTTTTTCACTCCAAAACATATATATTTCAAAAGTGTTTGAGGTGTTAAATTTGGTCAATAGATTTTTAAATTATTATGATAAATTGGATAACTAATAACTGTTAGAATTATAATGTTTTTTATGAAAACATTATAAACTGACCCACATTATGTGAGATCTAATAAAATTTAATATTGGAATAAAGTGAAGTAAAATTAATAGCAAACAGTTTTCCACTTCAAATAACTTTTACATATAGTTTTTAAGTTCTCACTCTGTAAATTTTAAATCTATATAATAATAATTATCATAATTGCTAAAAAATATTATGATTTTATATTGTATGCAACATGAGTCCATTAACCATTCTTCTACAACAATAACGATTGATAACAATGGAACTCATCTATGAGATTTTATTTAGTATTAATTAACCAAAGCATGTGTTGCTTATCAATTACACTAGCCGACAAAGTTTTTCCTTTAAGCCAAATTAATTTTACCCGATAAATCCGAAAATGTTAACACTATATGACACAGAGTTTTCGAATATTTCTTTAAATCACCTTGTAGATGAAGAAAATTTTAAAAAAATATTGCAAATATGATATCCTTTCAATTGAAAGGAAGAGAGGAATATTTGAGGGGGGTAAAAATGTTTATCTATTTAATCGTAGCAAATTTGCTAAAAAATACGAAATCCATATTGCTAAAAATAAAAGACTGTTCGTTAGCTCTTTAAAACCTCAATTTTTGAATATTAAACCGTTCCTGCCAGACACCCACATGTCTAGCAGAAAAACGGGCTGCAGATTTAAGCTCAGCAGCTCAAATTAATCTAAAACCACCGAAAAACAGAACTACTTCACTTTTGAAGCACATGTAATACAAACGATAGATTCGAGCATTTTTCAAATCTTCCTTTTTCGAATTTTTCGATGTCTATTTGGTGAACAATAGGTTTCAAAAAATTTTCGAAAAGTTGAAGATTCATTTTTCAAAAGTTATTTCAAAGCAATACTGTAGATATTTTTTAATCCAAAAAATAATTAAATTTTTAATCAATTGAATTCTTTAGAATACAGCTGTTTCGATACCGTCAAAAATTCGTTATCAGTGGTATTTAGAAGTTTTTGGACTTAAAAATATTTTCAGTATACTTAGTAGTATTTATGTACCATCAAATTTTAAACTATTTTTTAAACAATTCTTATGAAAAATAAGCAATCTATTGTGACTTTAGTATAAATTGATAAAATGATGCAATTGAATGTTAATTTTATTCTCTTCGTCAAATTCTTAGTCCCATTTAATCGATCCCATATTATGAATAGATTTACCATAATACGAAAAGCATTCGATATTTTAACTATGTATGTACATCGGTAAATAGTTTTTATCTTTTTAGAACTTTCACTTGATTATCATTTTCGGATTTAGCGGCTCAAAAAATAATTTAGAAATAAATTAGTTTAATTTTGACCAAAAAAAAATGTAGTGAAACTTGTCGGATTGTAATCTCTCTAAAGTCTACCAAAGGAATTATTAAAAAAGGTGAGAGATAGAAACCAAAAACACATTTAAAAATGATTATATTCACAACTATTTGCTCTTGCCTAGAAGAAAGTGAACGTTTGTGGTATCCGACAATATCGCTACTACCGCTTCCGCCACTACCCGATGACTTGATATGGATTAGAGCATTGGGGCTACTGCGTGAACTGCTGCTTACAGTTGTTGTTGCTTTTTGGTTAGGAGTCATAACGAAACGTTCGTGCTTGGTAGATGATGATGATGATTCATAACGAAAAGGTGGTGACGGTGAAAGGGGACGCATCGGTGTTTGTAAATTTGTCGTAGTTGTTGTTGGTTGAATTAGTGGTGGAGGCTGTGATTGTGATACTTGTAGAGGTGATGATGATAAGGATCGTTGCTGTTGCAGCAAGTGCAGTTGGTGAGAAGCATGTTGCTGGTGGTTTTTGGGATTTTTCATAACTTTTTGTATTGGTTGGGGTGATGATGGTTTAGCTAAAATTGGTAGTTGTTTAGGAATAATGGGTTGTGCTTGATGGGTTGCATGCGCGTTTGACGACATTATTTTGGAGGGTATAATAGCATGGAAAAATGATTTTGGAAATTTGTCAGTAGGTATTTGATGTTTGTTAGATTTTTTTGTAGTAACTTCGGTAGTAGCAGAGGTGAGACACTCTTTTTTAGAAGTGCGTGAGCTCTCTTTCGTGGAATCTTTCTTGCGTATCGCCAAAATATTTTCTACATACAAATTACATCAGAATTTTATGGTTCTGCATAAACAAATTATTTATTCTACAGGAAACTATAACAAAAATAAAGTTGTCTTATTGCAATATTTAATAGTAGCATTCAGAGCCACTTGAACGTTTATTAAGTATAATATTAAGGGAAATGGGACATTCGGAAGAGTGCAGGTTACAGTGGTTTTTTTAATTTATTACGTGAATGGAAATGGACTATTGGGTATTTTTCATAAAGTTTGATTATTTTTAATATAAGCAAAATAGGTACTAACTTACTATGAAGTTGCGGCCTGCTAAAAACCGACAGGCGTTCCTTATTACTACCGCTGCGAGGACTGTGACCGTGAGCTGCTAAAACAAATTCAATGTTTTTTTTATTTTTAATATATATTTGTGCATATTAAGTACATACGATTAAATCCTGAATCATCTAATTGATTGTTAGAGTCTCTACCACTACGCGAGTCATCACGTATACGCTCTCCACTTAAATCGCTATCGCTGTTGAGACTGTCGTACTCTTCCGATTCAGATTTGATTGCTTTAGAACGCCGTTTATGACGCTTCTCAGTATTAGTGTGACTACATTCTGCTGATGTTGTCCCGGGCATATTACCTATATTTGCACTTGAAGAGTTGTTGCCACCACCAATACTTGCTGAAGCTGACCGTTTAACCTTGGCACCAGAACTTGTAAGTGTGTTATCATCTCCGGAGCGTGGATCAAACATGGGTTGCATTCCTTTTCGGTTGAGTGGTATATTGGCCGATTGATTTTCATGTTCTGGTAAATGGAATGTAGCATAAGGATAGATATCTTCAGAGTATTCAGGAATGCGCTCAAGTCCAGCAACCGATTCTCGTGGTGATTGCTGGCAAGTTTTGCGCACCGTACCGTAATATTGTTCACGATGTTGTATGTCCTTTCCGTCACTGCCACTATTTGGTCGCATGGAATCCACATTACGGCTAAATAATTGGCGGGGATCTGAAATAAAACAAAGGTAAATATTTTTTTTTTTCGAAAGTTATTTGTTTTATAAACTCAAATAAAAAATAAAATTAAACTTTATTTAATTGTATTTATTAAGTATCATACAGAAATCTTTGATATTATATTCATATTGTAGGCAGAAATGGGGTGGAGTAAACAAGTAATTTTTAAAATTGTAACCAAATGTTGAATGAACGTGAAGTTTTATAAAATGATCTGTGGGATTTCAGCGAGCACAGAAAAAAAAATCAGCATCGAATTCATAAACCATCCCTAAAAACCAAACATCCTAATAGCGCCACAAATAGACAATGTCATAACACAGATAGCGTTGTTGTTAAGTCATACATGAGGAGTTGGCGGAATTTGGCAATAAGTAACAGTTGAGTAAGTAGTTATATCTGAGAGTACATTAAGTGATATAATTTCTGACCTTCTAAATGCTTATATTCTTATCTGAAACATATTTCATGTACTTATAACCGAATTTTAGTAAATACACGGTTTCATTTATTATATTGAACTTTCTACGGTACAGAACTTATCATCATACTTAGAAAAAATTGCGAAGCTGGCTAATGAGGTAGGATTTCTAGCTAATGGAACTGAATTCTACTTCAGCATTAAGTGAAATATATTACCGCGATTTTGTTTAATTTTTCAAATTTAAATTTATCAACATTAAAATAACTTATACCATGTTTCCACTAGTCTCATTTAGGCACTTTTGCTCATTTAGGTCACTAATAAAGACAATTTACCATACAAAGAGCTTTTATATAAATGAGCGCATTATAAATAAATAAACTGATTTGAAGTGAAAAATGTCGAATGCAACCCTTAAAAATAATTTTTTCATAAGGGAAATTACCAAATATATATCGTTTCAAATATATATCGTATGTTCTATATGTAAAATGTAAACAAACAAGCTATTTCTCATGCATAAATTAGTTGATGCCAATGGAAACGATCAAATCTTAATTACATTAACATAAGTAGTTTTAGCTGCAGTGGAGTTATTTACTTCATCTAACGCCATGAATATGCACCATTTATTCGTAAATATGTAGAATAAAATGAGTTCAAGTTAGCTGAAGTACATAATCAAGGTTTTCAGCATTGACGCGTTTTAATAAGAAAATTAAAAATGACACTAACCCTTTTGACATTTTTAGAATCAAATATAATAAGAAATTTTTAATATTGAAAGTCTTTGGGTTGTAATTAAATAAAATTTCTAATCATTATTCCAACCAAAAAAAATTATTTTCACCAAATCAAAATATGTACTTACAATTTTTAAAGCAAATGCATGCACCGACCAGTGCAAGTATTGTACCAAAGACTGATGTTATGATAACCGCTATTAAATGAGCATCCCTGAACAAAGACCGCACTTCTGGCATATCTGTCTGATCCAAGTCAGCGGAAACACCATTAAAATGCAAAGTTTCAAAATAGTATTCCTTGACTGTTGAGCCAGCATTATTATGAGCAGTAACACGTAAATTATATGGTGCCCCAGTTTCCAAATCTCCAATTGTATATCGAGTCTATTGAAATACAAAATAGTATAACATAAAATTATTTCGATAATTATTTATATATCACAGGTACTCACGTGTGTTTCTATACGACTAGAAACAATAATCCAATCACTAGAAATACCATAACGCTTAAACTCTATGCTGAAGTATAATATTGGGCAACCACCGTCTTGCCACGAAGACAGTTCCAATAGTGCGGATGTAATATTTGGTCGTATAAAGCTTTGTTTATGTGGTCCAATAGGCTTGTTACCTTAACCAAGTTAAAAAACAAAAGAAGCATGAGAAAAATTTGGTTTTGCAAGAGGAGAATATTACCTTTTGTTTTCGCCGTCTCAATAGCACTAGTGTCGCTAGTTCCAATTTTGTTGAATGTCATAATTGTAAATTGATATCGAGTACCGCATTGTAAATTTTCCAACAGATGAGAGCTTATGCGGCGATCTAATTGAATTTCTTCCCAATCGCCAAATTCTTTTCGAAAAGTAAGTGTGAAACCACGCAGAGGAGCACCACCTATATCGTCAACACGCCATTGTAAAGATACTGAGTTGGTAGTACTGCCAATAACTGAAAGTGTTGGGGCAGCTGGTGGTACTAAAAAAAATATTATGGATATTTAATATATAGTATTAAAAACAAAGATTCTTTCTACCTTGCACAAATAACTGATATACGATGTGATCAGAACCAATTGCATTCCTTACCACACAAGAATAATTGCCCTCATGGGTGCGTTGTATGTTACGCAATGTTAAAGTATTGTCATTACTGATTTCTAAGCGGAAATGCTTTTTGGAACGAGCATTGAGTACCTTCCAATCTGTTTGTGGTTTTGGATTTCCTACAAACACACAAGCTAACTTCATGTCTACACGCCAACTGACGCTCAAGGTTTGGCTGAAGGATATAATCGCGGCTGGTATTGAAGCGCTTGGTATTAATTTAATCACCGGAGTACTGGGACCTTGACCTACTCTTGTTGATGCAGTAACCCACGCTTCGTAGGTTTCGCGCGTTGTTAAGTCTTTCGCTTCAAAATGACGGTTATGCGCTGGAAGTACTTCCTTAAGTATTTTTAACTCCTGACCTTTGTCAAGAATGCGTATGTATACATTATATTTCGTTACAATACCGTTTGGTCGTCTTGGTGGAAGCCAACTTATTATTACTGATGTTTCACTGCTTACAACAGATTTAACACGTTCAGGCGCATCGGGAACGGCTTCTTCTGTAGTACAAGACACGGTTGGACTCACTACACCTTCGCCAGCTCGAGTAAACGCTAGTACCTGCACGCTGTAATTTGTAAATGGTTGTAGTCCATGCAAAACAGTACTCAAGGCTGAAGTTATTTTTGTCTCGCGAGCTCCATACTCCGATTCAATGTTTCCAGGTTCGTAAAGTAATTTATACCCTTGTATAATACCATGATTAGACTCTTTAGGTGGTGCTTGCCACGAAATTTGTATATTTTGAGCTGTAAGTGCAATGCATGTCACACCTTGAGGTGGTGCTGAAGGCACGTCTTCTAAGGTATGACCTATAGCAACCTCACTAGGTGGCCCATCACCTTTTATATTGAATGCTGAGACTGTAACTGAATATGGAGTATATTTCTCCAAACCAGTAAGGCGAAAATCATTTAAACCTTCTCCACCTAAACTACTAACTTTTGTAAAATTTTGTACACTATCTGCGGTACCATGTCTTTGATAAGTAATAGTATAACCAAGTAAATCACCATTCCAGCTTTCGCGTTCGGGTGGTCGCCACGTTATTAGTAATTGTTGGGCACCTAAAGGTTCGGCAGACACGTCCTGAGGACGACCACTAGGTACTTCAGCATCTGTTTGTACTAATAATATATCACTAGGTGCACTGGTTCCCAAATGATTTTCTGCATAAAGTCGAAAATGGTATGCTTGTGCTGGACGTAATGAGCTGATCTGTGCAGTCGTTTTGTCACCTGGCAGTAATTTTTGATTGTTATGTTCATGCCAGACATCTGCGCATTTAAAAAAGCAAACCAAAAAAGAAATAGTGTAATTAATATCTGTTTTACTGTATTAAGTAAACTATTTCAACTAACCACTTGCTTTCTTGTATTGAAGTATATAATTGGATATAGGTTGTGAATCTCGGTTATTTCCACCACCGCCACCCATCATTATCGAATCTTGATCATTTGGTGACCAAGCAAGTGTAACTGAACGACTTCCTAAATCTGTTACGTGTAAATTTACCGGAAAATTAGGTGGTTCTTGCACCTGGAGATGTATAATAGCTCGATCATGACCATATGTATTGCTTGCAATACAAGAGTATTCTCCACGATCGCTAAGAGTTGTTTGTAATATAGTCATCTCCGAAACAATTCCACGACTCAGTGGAGAGTCTTTTATATGATAACGTATATCGTACGATGGATCAATGCGATTTGCTTTGGCGCGCCAGGATATATCTAATGGCTGATCACCATCTGCTTCACAACGTAAAGTAACTCTATCACCACGACGCACTGTCATTTGTTTCTTGGAGATTGTGACCGAAGGCCCAACTATATTTCAATGAAAAATTAATCAGCAAGCTTATTATTTGTTAACGTGTAAAATTTTTGTAGTTATCTTGACGTTGTTGGTAAATATCTGTCACCTTATATAGAGTTTACATTTATTTTGATTATAATAACTTAAACACACTCTATTTTTTGAAATGGGTAATCGGGCTGGTTAATTAGAGTCATAAGAATAAACAAATTTTTTTTATAATTATTCTTAGACAAATTAATTTATTATCATCAATTTGATTTTCAAGTATCTTGAAAATTTTGGTGGGTCATCTCAAACTAGAAATGTCAGATCCAATACGCTAGTGTCACCTTTAGACACGGACAGCAAATACCAATGCTAAAGGCAACTATATAAGATAGTTGTTTCATAGAATTTATGTACTTATCACAAAATTTTTTTGGCAACAAGTTTTCGATTTTTCAGACCTGAAATTTTCTTATTTTAAAACAACTAATTGAAGAAAACTCTCCAATATTTCCTTGGGTGTGGGTGTGAACATAAATGATTAATTGCTCATTTAGACACTCAGTTGATATATGTGAGAAAAAGAGCTTTCTAAAAATTTAAGACAAATGTTAGACCTCTTTGGACACCTATATGTTATATTTTAGGCGACAAACGCATTGACTTATAGATGTTGATGTTGTCGGTTGGTTGAGGTTTTTCATTTACTTATTATGTATCATCAATAATAAAGTGTCTCTATTTAAGTATTATATATAGTCTCCTTCGAAAACTCGATAGTCTGTAAATTTTGGTTTTCTAAATGTTTTACAAAATGTCTATATTATATAATAGCTTTAAAGTTTTGGTATTAGCTGTCACAAAGATCTATTAACCAGGATAAACAAGAAGCTGTAGAGTCTTTTCAAATGAGTAAAAAAATTTAAAGCAATTCTGTTGGAATGACCTTTTGTGAATTAACAATACGACAATATTAAGTTTACGAAATAATATCATTACAATGGACTTTGATATAAAACAATTTCAAGTTCTTGTTGATTGTATCAATAGTGCACATAGTCATTTCGGTTCGTAGTAATAGACGGTCAAAGAAAACATCCATATATTGGTTTAATATAGGGTTTTCAGAGAAAAATCACTGGCAGTACATTCTCATTTTTTTGAAGAAGCACTATTGACTGTACAGCTTAAGAGTAGTTCAATAAATGCAAATAATGTCCCGAATTCTGTCCTGAATGTTTATGTGTTTATTTTCAAGGGATCGCTTACTAACCCTTCAAATGAATCGGTGGACTTGAGTATCTTAGCCTTACATATTCTAATGAAACCATTTTAATTTACAGAGTGATGCTTTCCGGAATGTGAAAGTTTGCTATAAGAATATTTTCTTGCGTGATGATCACTAATTATAGTGAAGGTACATTTTTATAGCTAAAAAAAGGAACGTTTACCTGGTTTGTCAATTATGTGTGTAAAATATAATGCCAAATAATAATTTCAAATTAGACTTCAAAGCGATAGAAATTTTTGTGAAATTGAAGTACCAGAAGAAACTAATATTAACATAAGTCCACCTCATAAAATAGATAACACTTCATTAAAATTTGATTTCCAATAAAGTGCATTTTAAAGCCATGTCATTCACATTCATATGCAGTTTTTTTTTTTTTGGATTTTTAAAAGGTACCCACAGTTTGTGATGCCCAGGATCTTCAAAATAGGCGACATAAGGCGACACAAATTGTGTAAAATACTATAAGTAAAGTAAATTTTTATGAACGAATGCTTCTTACCATGTACGGTTAGTTTAATTAACGTACTTAGTCCTGCACCGATACCATTACTGGCTTGACAGAGATAACTACCTTCATGATCTCTACCAACTTTTGGAATGATAAGCGAACCATTGTTGTATGTTTCAATGACGGATTGTGAGTTGCCATTACCAATGCCATAGCTTAGTTCACGATATTCACCGGATTCACCTATAATTACGGAATTTGTTTATTATAAATGATCTATTTAAAGTAGAATTGCGCATATTTATTGGTTTGAATGTAAACAATTTACCAATCGATTGTTTCCATTGCACTGTAGGCACTGGAAAACCATCTGCTTTACATGTTATAACAACTGGATTGCCGAGTATGGCATCTTGATCGGTGGGCTTTAAAATCCAACGTGGTGGCACTGTGTTTTGTATTTGTTGTGATGTAATCGAATGTGAAATTATTTTATATTAGTTTACGCATATGCATTTATCACATGATTGTAATATATCTTAGAAACATTACCATTAACTTACTATGGCTAATATAGCGCCAGAATTCATGCTTGCTTTTACATATACTCATGCAAATGTACTGTTTTATATTGTATATATTTATATATATATATAAATGAATATATGGGCTATTAATCTATAATGAATAAGTTCTACCTTTAAAGATAGCACTCTATTTCAACTTACCAAATATATGATACATTAATAAGCAAGGATTGTAAAACAATAAAAAGATTTATAACAAATTATTAATTAGCACAAGTGTCAATATATGAAACAACAAGCGGACATGAAGACCTTTTAAGTTTATTACCACTGCCAGAAAAACTCGGACAACTGTCTTACAGAGGCTATCACAAGAGAAACTCCCTGCGGATATTCTCAACGAGAGCGAGAGAAGACCTTTTTAGTTTATTACCACTGCCAAAAGAACTCGGACAACTGTCTTACAGAGGCTATCACAAGAGAAACTCCTTGCGGATATTCTCAACGAGAGCGTAGTTGAAATTTTTTTGTAAATTTTGGTTAGTACTCTCTGAATATAGTTTTTCTCTTTTTATTTTGTTAGGTAAACGACATGTAAATATTTTGGGCCGTTGTAGCAATTGCAATTGTGTCTCTCTGCATGAGCCTAATCTTGAACTATTTTATTCTAACCAATTACGAAAAAGGACGAAAAATACATGCCAGTTGTCTTTCACATAAAACAGATAAGTGAAGACATTACTTTTAGTAACTTTTTAGTAAATCTTAGTAAATCTTTAGTAAATATATCTTCTTCTCATTGGGCACTATAGCCCAGTGTGAACCTTGACCTCTTTATAATATTATAACATATATTGTAAGTAAAGTAAAAGGTGAGTGGAGTAACTTTAAATATATTAAAAAAAAATCGGAAAACTACATTTTAGAATTAATAGAGATCAAAGCCAACTCGAGCCTTACATGTCTATTGCAATTAAACCAATAACAATTTTTTGGCGAGTTTTTTTTGAAATAAACTGCGGATGCTATTTTTCATAATAAATTTATGATATAATGCTGGTTCTATATATCATATAGAATATCATATATAACTAATAAGTAAACCCCGCTTGGAAGACGTCACAAGGATGTTTTATTAAAAGGTTCCTTACTTAGCAAACGTTACGTTATAGGTTGTAGATACGGAGGTATTTAAATTCGCTTGTACTATATGTAGACACTTGAGAAAGAAAATTAAAAAATTGGTGTCTTCACCAAAAGCAAAAAAGTGAATGACAGAACCAAAATCAAGAAAACTTAATGAAATTTAGATTAAAAGTGCGGCTTACAGTAATATAATTCCACTTTTGTTTGCTTAAATAATTTACAAATATTAATATTTTTTTGTTTTTTTTTTTATTTTAAGTTCATTGGAATCATTTTAGTGGATTTGTGTTTTTTTTTTTGCAGAGGTGCGGTACGATACCGTGCGATGGTGCTGTTCCGTGCTCCGTGCTAGTGCGTTGCATCAACTCACTTGTGCATTAGTGCGTTATTTGCCTTGTTAACACTGTGAAAAATTGACTTAAGAAAAGATTTATAAAAAGATAATGCAAAATTATTGAGCCCCTTTTTTTTAAATGAAGAAAATATATTAATTCATATTTAATTTAGATAGAAGGTGAAGGGAAACAAAGTGAAGTTCTCTCAAAAAGCTGACCGGAGAACTCTCAAAACGTTTATTACGAGTAAATTTAAAGTCACATCCATTAAATCTTCGCTTTACTACATATTTTAATATAATTATTTATTTATACTTATTTTTTAATAGATTAAACTTACAAATAATTTGTTAATACTTCTAAACAAACGAAAACATAGTATAATAGTATAATTAGTATAATTAGTATAATTGTAGTAACATCTAGTTTCAGTTCCATTTTATTCAGTGGCTATTTTATTAAATATATTATGAAGTTGACCCGAAAACATATTTTAAAGATTACCATAGAAATAGATTTTACAACTCCTTTTTATTGTTGAATAGTGGATAGTAATGTAACACATTATGGGTTCGAGCTTTACAGCTGAGCATGATTGTTAGCGGTTTTTCAGGCTTATGGAACTAATATAGGTTTATCATATCATTCTCAAAGAATGCAGTGACATGGTGATATAGCTTCCAAACCTTTCAAAATCTCTCTATCTATCTAGTAGAAATAGCAGCGTATGATTATTACCGGTTTTCCAGACTTAAATGACGACTTCATGGAGAAGGAAGACGTTTAGTTTCCGTTGAAGCTATAAAAGCGTAATCGCTGTAGGAACTAACAACCATATCGAAATTTGTCTACAGAAAGTTTATGCACGTATGGGTAAATCGTCAGCCCATGTAAGTTGCTTCAGACAGGAGTTACTTTAAAGGCGTCAAAAGAAAGGTTGATGTATATTCAATATTCAATACCTGGTCAATATTTTACAGCGTAAACCTGTACTAATAAGAATATTAGAATATCTTTGAATGAGAGGTATGATATATTTAAAACATTAAAATTAGCTAATATGCTATAAGCTATAAACTGTAATATGCTAAAATAGTACTAATAAGAATATTAGCGTACCTTTGAACAAGAGATATGATATATTCAAAGTATTTAACTTAGCTAATATACCATAAACTAAGTACTATTAATACTAAATTAATACTAAAATAATACTAATTAGAATAAGAGAATACCTTTGAATGAGAGGTATGATATATTTAAAACATTAAAATTAGCTAATATGCTATAAGCTATAAACTGTAAAATGCTAAAATAGTACTAATAAGAATATTCGAGCACCTTTGAACGAGGGATATGTTATATTTAAAATATTATACTTAACTAATATACCATAAACTATGTACTAAAGTATTACTAACAAGAATTAGAGAACCTTAAGATTGAAGGTGATGTATGCTATAAGTTAAATATTAAAATTAGATATTTCTATTTACGGAAAATTGTATGAATAATATTATTGATTATGCTGGAAACAGAGCAAATGAAGTCCCTGTGAGTGACTTAAATTGATGGCGGAAATGAATAAAATTCATAACTTTTAATTAAATTCAAAATTTAATATTTTTTTTTAAATTCTTGTGTACTGCATTCATATCCCTGATGTGATGGTGTTAGAACAATTTTTACCAGAACATACTTCAATGAACAATGTGAAACCACAGAAATTCATGAAATAGTTTTTTATTTGCATTATCTTTTTATAAAAACTACAAAATGAACATCGAAATATTTGAGTATTTTTTACTCTCAAAACTTGTGTATTTTTGCATGTTTTTTGAAATGAATTTTTTAGTTTTTAGTTTTTGTTGGTGCATAATTATGATTACTGGTGCAAAATAATGCATTACTGCTGTGCTTTCGTTACTTATATTTCTTGAAATAGTTTTAATTTACCCGAAACTGATAATACGGCCGTGTACTCAACAGACCCAGCACGATTGGTAACGCGGCAGGTGTAATTACCATTGTGACGTGATGTTACATTATGTATGGATATAATGCTGGAAAAGGGTGCGTATTCGTTAATGGTGAGCGACGGATCCGGTGGATGAAAGTTTCTTGTCCCACTCGAGGCATGCGAATCGATATGCCCTTTGTTGCTGTTACTCGTTGCTGCATCGCCGCTTAGTATTGGAATGCCATCCTTTAGCCAGGTTATATTAAATGGCTGGTCGCCTTGACTACTCGAACACATTAGCTGTGTACGCATGCCTTCCGTGATTTCGTTCTCAAAATTAAAAGGCGAAATGCGTGGTGGCACTAGATTAATATACGGACACATATTTATGCACATTGCTTTTATTAATTAATCTTATAAACATATTTATGAATTGCATCCAAGACACTTTGTTTTTTGCATTTTTTTTTAAAATTCTGCACACTTTTTTCTTTATTTATTAATGAAAATGTTGGGGAAATAAAAATAAAATAGAATTACACATAGGAAAAAATTAGACTTAAGAAAGTTTTTCAATAATCTTAAAGAAACCCATTATATTAATTACTTTGTGAGTCTTTAAATTCGTTTTTACTTAATTAATTACTTAACTTAATCACTCCAGTAAACTTTTGATGGAAACCTTAAACAATATTGCATTTAGAAAAAGTGCTGAAGTTGTGATACTGCACTTTTTTTCTTCAATATAATCCATGATATTTTATTTATAATGAAATATTATTATTTTTTAAAATATAAGTAAAAATAGAATAATAAATGGTGTCAGAGAGATTTTAGATACGTATAATATGTAATTATGTGGGAAGCATTCGTACTCATACTTGTTTAGAAGTTTGGCAGCCTATGTATTATGCACAAATAGAAACTTAGATTTTTAAATATATTTTTAAATTAAGTTATAGTAACTTTTTATTGTTTTATTATATTTTAATATTAAAAAAAATTGTTAAAAATTAAATAAAAATTTGTTAGATATTTTTCTCTTACAAGATTTTATTTCAACATTAGCGGAAACTCATAACAAAACTATGGACAAAATAAATTGATATTATCATAACGAAGACTATAAGAACTGCATCATTGAGAACACATAAGACAATTTTAAACTTTATTAAATGTTTGTTATTAATAATTATTATTATCATAATTAAACATATAATAATAATTTTTTCTTGCCTTCCAGTGTTTTTTGGCATGTCTCCATCAAAAGATAAAAGCATTCAAATTAGGATCACTAACATCAAAA
Organism: Teleopsis dalmanni; assembly: GCF_002237135.1. Classification (NCBI taxonomy): domain Eukaryota; kingdom Metazoa; phylum Arthropoda; class Insecta; order Diptera; family Diopsidae; genus Teleopsis; species Teleopsis dalmanni. Next base: position 64,708,331 of record NC_051848.1, on the reverse strand, counting down.
CTATATATAAAATATTGGCTTCATTGCTTCAAACACAATTTTCGATAACAGATACAAAATTTTTGTCCCTATTAAGACATAAGGCATGACTAAAACCCTGTACATAGCGGCAAGTCGATTAATATTTATATTAACGATTCAAAGCAAGGAAAAAAATAATAACGCTTGGTTATAATAATGAACACTGTCAAGGGATATTAAGACTCTCGGTATTCTTTTCTAAACGATTAATGAGACAAATAACAACTGCGCAAATAGCTCGAAATATCAAGGCTAGTTTGATCTAAACCAGGTATGTTATGAAAGCATAAACATTTAGCTAAGTTTAGTGCGTTAAACTGTTTAAAGCTATCGTTACAGCTCATTTTTTTCCTTTTTTTCCATATTTCTTGCTAGGTCGGTCATAGACTAAGAAAACCACACGATGAAATATGTCATGCTACTCTGGAATGGAACCTGCAAGACAGCAAAAGAGATGGCAAACCTAAGGTCACATGAAAGCGCACCATTTTTAATGAAACCAGTATATTTTTGAAAGAACTACGGCATTTAACTTTAAACAAACAGAATTGAAGATTTTATATGAACAATCTATATTCCAGATGGTGGACTACGGTAAATAAATATATATAAAACGTTGGTTCGTACAAAAAGTTAAGAAATACCTTTATGTAAACGCAGTAAAATGTACACCTATATTTATTGTGACTATCACTTAAAAAGTGTGTATTACTCATGGGAGTAAACTAATGGGACAATTTTATCTGTTGATTTTATTTAACTAGAATATTTTATGTAGAAGAATCTGCGCTAAACCCTACATTGGACTCAGTTGCATAAACTTACTGGAGTCAACAATAAAAATATTGACAAGTTTTTTACTTTAAGATACTAATTTTAACTATCAAAAGATAAGATTAAAGGGCCTTGATACCTACACATTGTATGAGATACAGTTGATATATTCGTCAATCTTCTTTGCTTTTGTCTGGCGATTGGCAAGTGGCAAGTGCAGTACCTCTATAACGTAGTCATTGAATTTAATGCGGAAAACTTCTGGAACCAAGAGATATAAAAATAATCTTGATTTCTCTAGGTTTTTTAAAAAGAGTCTCTCCACAGATTGACAATAGATGAGGTTCCAGTATGATATTCACCAAAAACTAAATATACAATGATATATACATAGTCAATATCGATATGGACATAAAAAATAAAAGTTCCTATTTAACAGTAAAGCTTCAACCATAAATGTTTGTTAAATACTCGATTGAAAGATTGCTTTGACTCAATAACTCTAAACAGTTCAATGAATTTGTTATTGGTAATACTTTCGAGGATTCTAGTTTTGACGTGACCTAAATTTTTATTAAGCTTGGACCCCATATTGGTTATGTTGAGTAGAAAGTGCAAATAAGTCTATGTTGATATTACGAGTCCACATATTTGAAATTTTCATGAACTTAAAAAGTAATTCAGTGCTTTTCTGTGTTTTTACAGCAAAAGAAAAAAAAAGAAAAAAAAGGATTTATTCTTATTTGTGCATAACACACATACAGCATATTTTGTTTTTAATTAAATGAAATATTTTCTCATATTTGTTGAAATATTTGATCAATTTGATTAAAAAATAACACACAACCATACAATCATAAAAAACTCAGCGTGGCAATGTTCGCATTGTTTACAGGACATTTGCAAATGCAATAAAATCTACAGTGAGGATTTCTACCGCTACCAGCTTTAAAAAAATATTAAATAAATTTATGAAAAAAACGTTGTTTATATAAATAATTAATTAATTTTCATGCATATTTATTTACTAATTTTTTATTTGTCAAGCGATTTTCATGCAACATGAATTTTTGCTTCTACTCTTTTCAACTAAAATTTTAACGTTACCAACGCTACAGATAAAGAAATATATTTTTACTAATAACGAAAATTCTATAAAGCTCATTCACATATATAGTTTAGTTGCAAATTGTATTATAGAAGCAATTAGTGGCAAAAAGGAACAGAACTAAAGCTTAAAGATTAACTAAAGTGCGTGAATTAAAATAAAAGTACCATTAACTCTTAGCTGTGCAGAGTGCGATACAGTGGCGGCATCATTTTGAACGCGGCACGTATATGTGCCGCTTTGAGCCCTCGTCACACTTGTGATGCTGAGGGCGCTGGTGAAATCATCATTTTGGCGAATTGTCACTTGACCGCCGCCTACACCACCGCTACTACCATCGTCATTCGGTTCATTGTGCGATGAGCGGGTCATCATTGTCATTACTGCTACCGACGCCTGATGTGGGCCGCCGGGACCCGATGCAGCAGCAACGTCACCGGTACCACTAAGCCCACCGCTAACACTGCCGCCGTCACGTGTATTCATCATAATGGTTTGAGACGGCGCGGCTGCCGGCTGTAGCGGTTGTCCATCCTTAAGCCAAGTGAATGTGAGCGGTAGGTCACCGGTGCCAATGACACATTGAATGCTCGTACGGTCGCCGACATTCAGATCGCGGGCGAATGAAAATGGTGTAATCTTGGGCGGGACTGTGGTTGTGGTTGGTAAAGGCACATTTTATTTATGTATTACGCAAATAATTATTATATATAGTATTATATTTTTTTGTTTTTTGAATCTATGTTCTGATATGATATGGATATGATAAAAAATTAAACATGTTCAGTTTTAATCCTGTGTAGTCAAATTTTGAGCAAGTGTACTTTAAATTGATATTTACTTTAACTTTAAATGTGTGATAATTAAAATTCGAGTACGTCATACATAAATCGGTACATATATACGAAAATTCATATATTCGAAAATTCGCATATACATACAACTTTGTTTGAGTTTCTCTTTAAGGACTTTTGTATGTGTTCCAATATTCCAACAAAATCAGAACAAACACAAATGAATAGCACAAAATTTATTTGAAAAATGTGAACCACACGTTCGCCTGCTGTGCCACACATTGTGGTGAGGGGCGTGGCAATTATATTCGAGTGAGTGTGCGACACACGTTCATCCTTTCTACTTTTTTCTCGCAATTTTTATGGAAGAGTTTATATTTTGCGGTTGGCCGGCATTTATTTATTTGTTAACTTTGTGGTCAATTTCATGACGATTATTAAAACATTTTAATAAAATTAATGTATAAAATACAAAAGAAAAATAATATATTAAAAACATACTGTGGCTTTTAAAGGTAAATTTTCACAGTATTATTTAAAAATCATTTAAACTGAAATCGCGACTTTTTGTTGAAGTACATTAAATGCGTTCGAACGACTTTTTGCGTGAATATATTTTGAGGTTAAAGCAAATAATTGGCATATGTCGTTATACAGGGTGACGTAATGAAGCTTTTGTGCTAATTATCTACGACAAGAAAGATATATACGCGCTAATAATAGTTTGATATAACACAACATTGTACTGAAAGCGAATTAAGTCAACAAAACTTATTTTTATATATTAAATTTAGTCCTTATTTTTTCAATAGCAAGTTCAACGTTTTCTAAACACCACAACTAATACCTAATATTCAAAAACTTTTTCGAACAATTTTTTCTAATTTCTAACATTTTTTCTAATAACTATTAAGTTTATTAAGTAACTCTCATTTAACTATTTGCTGACATAATAGGTATTTCCATGCAAAAGTTGTAGAACTCAATGTTAGCCCATAATGTCTGAAGGGCTGGTCTAACACCTTAACTATAATAGAAAAATTAAACATTTTTTTGACTTATATTCTAATATTTGCCTATTAAGTAGTCATCATTTATCTATTTTATTTTTATATTTTTTATATAGTATTCTAAAACTAAACGTAAGCCAGTAAAATCTGTTTTATATGTTTAAATTTTATCTATATAAGATTCAAAATAACAGAAAATTTAAAAATTCTTTGAGATCTAGTATTTGGATTTTAGTTTAACAAGGAGATTCTTCTTCAGGACGTAAGGTCACATTAGGTGTAGCTTTTAAAATTATAAATATGATTAAAAATTAATTTTTCTTTATATATTGATCACACAATTTCAATATCCTGCATATATTTTCCGCCATAAATTTCCACTCTATATAGAACTCTTGTATATATGAAGCACTCGACTATACCTTGACGATATCTTTCTAAGCAGCGGCCTTGCATTACCTCGTACTGTGTAGAACAGGTATAGGTCTGATGGAGTGTTTTTTAACTGCCAATTGAGTTGTAGATTTGTCTTTAAAGCAATTAGAAACAATTACTCTACAAAACTTATATATGTATTTATTTTGACTACTTCTACCTTATGATTTTTAAAGTAAAAATTTTTACTTTTTAAGCGATTAACTTTTCGGAAATGATTAATCTGATTTTTACTACTATTAATATATAATTAGCTTACTATTAGAAATAACTGAAGAACTGATGAAAGTGATCGCATTACAAACAAAAAGTAGTAGTACTAAATTATTAGTTCCATCTATATTTGTACTTTCTAAGTTCATATTCAATATTAGCTATAGGATAAATAATAGATAGATAATGTTGTGTCAAGCAAAGCTCCAGAGAGAGAGTGCCTACACAGGAGCACCTGATGTACCTGAGATACCTGGAGGTATTGTTTTTTATTATTAAAAGTCAATAGAAAAAATAGAACCTGTTTGAATTAATTTTGGTAGAGAAACAAATTTTCAAGTGGCAAAAATTATTTCTCAAAAAAGCTTCTTGAGCAAAAATTGGTTGTCTAATTGTACTGCTATGGACATTTATTTCAATTCGTTATTTTTTAATTTTCTTAATCCCAATCAATATCATATCTGGAAATCGTAAAATATTTTTTAATCTCAGCCTTTTAATATTGTAAAAAAGCTAAAAATCTAATTGCCTATATGACATCTATTTAAAAAATTATTATTTGGTAATTAAAAAGAAAAATAATTTGACAGAGACGAGTTCTAAGCCTGGCAATTGCTGTCCAAACAAATTATATACCGACTATAAACTAATTAAATAAAACTTCGAATATTGTATGATCAACATTTTATGATCAGCCAAATTTCAATAAATTAGTTAAAATTTTTGTTGTTGTTTCTTCATTAGTGTTCAAACCCTTTTATAAAAAATTGTAATTTCAAGTACTTGATTAATGCTAATTTTTACTGATACTTTGATTTGAATATATATTGTCACCCTGTTAATTATGCCATATTAATACAAATTCATACATATATAAATGCCGGTGGATGGACATATGTATAGAATCTATTTCCGGCATGTAATACCAACAATTCGCAATCCATCAGTAAACTATCATCATTAATTCATCATTTGACCACAAAACAGCTCGATACACCGCAAATATGTTTAGACAAGGACGATCGCATGACACACAACACAATGCCCCATAATGAGGATTCTTCACGAGTTGCAGAGGACGAGAGCAGCAACAAGCACACAACTGTGGCGGGCGCCTCACAATGGCGCCGCGTTGCGGAAGCAGATGCGGATGCAAATACAAAATGCAAAGGAACAAAAATTTTATATAAAAAAATTTCGATAAATACGATAAAAAGATGTATGCTTTAAATTTGTTAAAAAGTGCGTTTGCTTTGTGCATTTAAATGGTGCAAAGGTCACAGATGGCCTGATGGCCTGAGTGTGGAGGATATGGATGGATGATAGGTAGGGCAAATGGGCGTTAAAGGATTAACATGTGCGCTGCATGCGTGCATATTCCTGACATCACAATGCAGTAGTGGTAAATAAACAAAAAAATTTATATTTAATAAATCAACAAGAAGTATTAAAAATATAAATGTTAAAGAAACAAACAGGATCAGCACTTGAGGCAATTAAAACGCAAAAGTATAAATCGAAAATCGAAAATCGAAAATCGTAGTGAAAATAACAAGGAGGATTCACAAAAAATTCACGTGCGTTCTTTCGTATGTGGAAGCTCCACGGCAGTGCATTTTAATGATAAATTTTATTATTGTTTATTTATTGGCTGCAGCTGTAATGCCACTTTCAATTATTTTTATTCTATAATATATACAATATATATACCATACCATATATATGTATATCTATAGATAGTTTATATAAATATATTTAATATTTGTTATTTCTGTATTGATTACTTTTGTTTTCATATTTCATACATTTTAAAACTTCTGTACTATGCATTGCATTATTTTTTCATTTTAAGCTGAAAATAAAATTCTTAATTAACATTCACAATATTCCGTTCACATGTCAAAAGCAAAAGTGCAACCAACGTGTGCAATAAAGAGTGCGAATTTATGAATAATAAAGCATAAAACCAAAAAAAAAAAAAAATAAAAAAAAAATAGATTTTATAATCAAAATGTTTTATAGATTTTAATAAAAAATAATTTTTTTAGACACAATGACAAAAATCATCATAAATAATATTACAAAACAAATTAAAATACTCATAATAATAATAGAATATTTTTTTTTTTTGACAAGATTAAATAAAATAATATATTAATATATCGCTTTCTATCTCTTCTTCTTCTTCTTGAGTTAGTGCTATTACGCACTTTTACTCTATAATGGCTGGGGGGCTTATCTCTACCCCACACTAGGCTTTAACTAGGCTAAAAAAAAACATATCATTTATTTGTCTTTTAGTTGATGACGGACCTTAAATCAGCATATCTTTCTGAGAGTCCAGAAGTGGACTTGAGGATTGTTAGGGCGGGGTTAATTAGCGTATCAACTTTAGTGAATAATTTTAGAGCTAATAAAATATAATATAATATAACTTTTAAATAAAATACTGAAGATACTCTTTTCAAATATTGTCAATTTTAGACTAAAAATTTTGGTATGGAACAAAAATTGTATATAGCGAAAATTCTACTAATGAACACCATTCTTTGTTAATAAATAATCACTTCAGTTAGATAATTTTTTCAAAAGCAACTGAACCCTTAAACCCTTTCCTTAAGCAACTTTCTGGAACAAATAGGAGTTCACTTTTTAATACGATGAGTGTCAATATAATTTTCACTGTATTTACTTTTGCAAAAATAAAAAATTCTATTGAATTCTGTAGAATATAAAATATTTTCTCACATTAAACAATTAATATATTCCATTTTAATTAATTAAAATTTTGTACATGTTATGTCTTTTCCGAGTAAGTGTATCTGAGCACTTTTATGCTTTTATAGCTGGGAAGTTTCTGCAGAGTCTCACCCTTCTCACTGACTACTTTATGTATTCCTCAAAAGCTTCGTGAATATGCGATGACTGATCTAAGAACCGCATACCGCCCCATGTGGCTAGAGATTATTCTAAGATTAACATAGATAGCGCTAAGTAGGGCAGCCTATCGGTTTTCGCGAATAGCTTCAGGTCTCTGTCCCTTATTTATTTTTTGACTGGTTCTTGTCTAAGTTCTTTTAGCAGGTTATTTGTGCGGATGTGCTAAAGCACTTTGAAGAATCTTCGGAGAGCCTGACTTTGAGCAACTTGCTTATTAAATTGTAAAATCAAATAATATATTAAGAAATAGTTTTTGTTAAAAATAATTTGTTTTTTAGAAACATTAAAACACCTACTTATACATATATAATTTATATATAATTTCTATATTAGATTTCCATTAAGTTGATAAGCAACAATATAGTCGCATTTTTGAGTCTTAATAATGTAATTTAAAAATTACGAGTGACAATACTTTAAAAAAAGGGTTAATAAATTTAATATTGAGTTTTTTACGTATATGTGAATATTTTCACTGCTGAGTCTATAAATATGAAGTAAAACCTAATCATTAACGATAATTCAAAAAACAAAAAAAAAACGCGAAAAATTCTGAGTTAAATTCAGTAATAATAACTCAATAAACTGATATTGAGACCTCCACACGATTCAAAATATTCTCATTTCTGAATCAAAACAATGCAGTATAAAAAATCTACGTAATAATTATTAATGATAAGTCACCTAATAAACTTAATATTCCGATTTTGTATGACATGATGTGTAAATTTTCTCATCGACGAGTCAAAATATTCACTCAAATGAATCCTACTCAAAATATTGAGTGACAAAATTGATGTTAACTCAATAATCTTGGTATTGACATCATTACGCTTTTGAAAATATTCTCATTCCTGGGACTGAATACTATAGAAACCTCTAAATAATAATAGTTAATAATCACTCAATTTATAATTGGTTAGTGATACTTTAATATGATATTAAATTCTTCATATTTATATAAATAAGTAAAAACTCTGACTTATGATCATTATTTATAACTCAATAAACTTCATATAAATATTTTTACTTGTTTGCAAATATTCTCATTGCTGAGACTTAATATTATAGATTATAAATTTTGAGTTGAATATATTAATAATAACTCAATAAAGTCTGAGTGAAAATCATTATTGACAAGTTATTCTATAATCTTTATTTACAAACCTTTTTTTGTTTATAAATATTCTCATCGACGTATCTTAACAATGTAGACTAAACACATTAAGTAAAAATTAATGAATAAATTAATTAATTAATGAATTACTTATTGCTGAGACTTAATAATATAGAGGAAGAACTCCGAGTAATAATAATAAATAATCACTCAACAAATAATTGGTTAGTGATAGTTCAATATACAATATTTCAGGTTAAGTTCCTTACACTTATATAAAAACTCTGACTTATAATCATTATTTATAACTCAATAGACTTGTTATAGAGATTTTTGCTTAAAATGATTAAAACTAACTTAAGAGACTTGATATTGAGGTCTTTACTTCTTTGTAGATACTCTCATAGTTGAGTCTAAATAATATGGAATAAAAACTCTGATTAGCTATTTAAGCTATTAAAGGAAAGTATAACTTGTAAAGATTGTATAAAGAGTATTAATAAATAAATTAATACTTTCTGCAATGGCGTTATCAAAAATTTGAAGAAAAAAAAATGCAATAAAATTTATTTATAAAATATATTTGTTAGTAAAAAATTATTTTTTCAACTTAAAATTTCAGTTTTTGTATCATATTTTAACACAACAAATGCAATAAATTTATTAAAAAAATTATATAAGCGAAAAAAATATATTATTGAAAAAAATATATTATTGAAAATAATATATTTAATAATATTTTTACTGATTTAAAAAAATAAATTAAAATCAATACCAAAAATTTATGAAAAGATGAGTGCGCTGCAACTTTGTAAAGAAAGAGTGTTTAACATTAAATTAAATTGATTTTAAAGTAAAAAACAGTAGAAATCGGAGTATTTTATATTTGCATTCTATATCAAATAAAAAAAAACTGAAAATAAATTATTTTTATATAATTAAAAATATAGAAAATGTAAGCAAAATAGATTTACATAATTCACATGTTGCACAAAGGCGTTGCATTTTAGTTTAAAAAAAATTAATGGAAACATGCACTCGTACGTATATTTAAGGTTTCGTTTTGCAGATTCACCAAAATTAAAAAAAAATTTTGTATCTGAAATTTATTAATTTTAGTTTATGTCCCATTATATACTTAAAATACACAAGAATAACACGCCTGAAGTTTAAAAATTTAACAAAAATATATATAAATTAATATTTGCGTTCATTTTTTCACATATAATTATTTAAAAATTGACGAGAAGTGATTTCTTATTTAATTTCTATTTTTGATATATTTTTTATTTTTTCATAATTCATAATTAAATTTCTAATAAGAATTATTTCAATATAATTATTTCAAAAATATTATTTTATTATTATTTTTATTTATAAATAGTTCATTTATTATTTATTATTGATTATATATTTATTATTATTATTATTATTATATTATATTTTATTATATTATATTATTATTATATTATTATGATTATATTTATTGTAATTTTTTTTATTGTCTTTTTTTTTTCAATTTTTATATATAACGTTATATGTTATATATAATGTCATTTTGATTTTTTTAGTTTTCACATTGGTGATTAAAATATTATTAAATTGTTCCTATGTTTATATGTTTTATAATTTTATATATGTATTATTAATTTTTCTTTTGTGAATTTTTCATATAAGTTTTTTATGTTAGGTTAAGCTCTGTAATTACCTTTTCACAAAACAAAAGTTATAGAAATGATAAATTTAAAGCCTGACAATACTACTAAGTGTGTACTGCATCTACATATATGTCGAATCCCTTGTTGCTTATTGTTTTCAGTTTTGTTCTAATTTTTTTGTTTTGTTTTATTTTATTTTATTTTTTTATTATTTTTTTTTTTTGTTTTTATTTCATTTTTTTTCCTGCTATTTTATTTTTTTTTTACTATTTCATTTTTTTTTTGTTATTTATTTTTTTGTTTTATTTTTACTTTATATTTTTTTTTGTTTTATTTTTTTTTATTTAATTAAATTTTTTTTTTTGCTTTTATTTTATGTTTTTTATTCTATTTTTTTTTTATCTTTACTTTATTTTTTCCTGCTATTTTATTTTTTATTTTTATTTTGTTTTATTATATTTTTTCTTTTTTTTTGCAATTATTATTTTTATTTCAATATATTTAAAATATTTGTTTATTTCAATAAATTTTTAGTAAAAATATTTTAATTACAAAATAATTCATATTTTTTTCAGCTTATGTTTAATATGTTTTTGGTGATGACATTTTAATTAAATTTATATTTGTTATGAAGTAAATCTTTTCGCTTTACGAACGTATGCAGTCAGTGCTCAAATAAGCTTATATATACTACTTTAAATAAACAACTGAACATCTGAAGTACACAAGACAACATCGTTTTTTTTGCTAATTCGATATTTTTTTTTTGTATATAGTTTGTACATTTTTTGTGTATTGTTTTGGCATTTTAACTTAATACATTGTTCAACAAAAAAATAATAAGCGAACCAAAAAAAAAAAATAAGTCTTTTTATGTTTAAATTTTTTTGTTAAAAATTATAAAAAAAAATTACAAAAGATGTAGATATATTATTACGACGTTGTATAGGTTAAACTAACATTCTAAATATAATACAACTATTATTTTCATACGTCAAGGATACGGTGAAAACCATATGAACCACATATATTTTTTAATATTATCAAAACATATACCGATTTTGACATATCTGTACTTCTCTTTGTTGCTATAAAGTCATTCTATAAATGCTGTAAAGTCATTCAGTCATGTAAAGTTATTCTTTGTGGTGCTATAGTATTCTTCAAAAACTACAGACTAATAATTCCATTGTTTCATAAGGCATATGAAACATTAGTATAGAAATATCATATATACAAATATAGTATAGATTTTCATATATACAATATACAATATACATATATACAACATATATATATATTGTATAATATATTTATATATAGAAACATATTTACTAGTATATACATTATATAAAAGTATAAAAAGTATATATAGTTTAACGATCAGTTATCAAAATGGTTGACACGAAAATATTATTGTGAAAAAACATAAAAAAACAACCTCCAAAAACCACATTATATATTTGAGTTAAGTTGAGCACTGACTGCATGCATAAGTGTAGCTAAGGTATTTACTTTGTAATTGTTACAAGTTTTTGAAGTGGAAAAACTTGTTTAACATTGATTTCTGACATTGAGTTAGATAAATAATAGATTTATGATATTATTAAATGTCTGTGTGAAGGGCTTTATTGCTCGGAGGAACCAAAAGTCATTTTTTTCATTTACCGTTTTTAATTATTTTATTGTAGGTTATGTTATACGCATATTTTTTTCTTTTTATTTTCTTCAGCTTTTTTAATAATTTCAATAGTTAATACTGTAGTCTTAATATTTTACCACTGCTTTAAGTTTTAAAACATAATTTATGATCAATACTAACATTAACTTAAAAAAATTATTTTATTGTTTTTTGTTATTTAGAATATATTTATAAGATAATTTCTCAATTAACATATAATTAATGTGTTTAAAATTATATTAGATTTTTGAATCCATTGTAGTTTTATAAAATTTATAAAAAATATTTTATAATGTCTATTTAAAATTCTGTAAATGTAGTAATGAGACAGCAAGAATATAGATTAAGTTGAGGTATATTCGACTTTGGAGTCCGTGATTGTAAGTGCGATATTTCAGTTAAGTATACTTTATCAAATTTAATGTAAAATAAAAATGTTTACTGTGTTCACTGTGTTTACAATGATTGTCGATTTTTCTATAAAATTTTTTTAAAGTATTATTATTTAAGCATAAACATAAATTGAAGAAATTCAAAGCTTAAATATACTTTATTTACTAACACATTTGCAGGATGAGGCCAAATGCAACAACATTTATTTGTAATTTCTAAAGGACAAATTCATTATATTTTTTAGTAAATAAAAAAGCAAATTACTGATTTTTTTTTTTTACTTCAAAAAGATGATAATAAATAAGTCATATTTTATTGTAATGAAAATAGATTATAGATTTTCTGTCCATGCATTCTTATTCTCTCAGATACATTTACAGATTACTTCCACGAAACATAATTAATGCATCTATAGAATCCACTGTCTTAATTGAAATCATGTCAAATGAAATATAAAACTAATAAAAATGATAAAGTTCAGTCCAAAAATGTTTTTAAATTCGAAAAAATAATTTTTTTTATTATCAAAAAGTGTTTTAATTAAAAACTTTACACTACTTAGTACACGGAGTCTTCACGGATTTGCGATAAAATTGTCAGACACACCACTAGCTAAAAAAACATAATATGGTCCAAAGATATTGTATATCCGGGATTGATTTTTTCTTTTTTTTATAAAAAGTTCTATTTGGTATTTCTTCTATCGGATATTTTTTGTTGTCGTGAGTATTCCTTCTTTATGAACTTGAATGGGAACTTTTGTATGGGAATCTATAGACAGTCTGTAGAATAGCTGGTAAAGCCATTTCTTGAAAAAGTTCTATTTGGTATTTTTTCTATTGGATTTTTTTTTTGTTGTTGTGAGTATTCCTTCTTTATGAACTTGAATGGGAACTTTTGTGTTGGAATCTATAGACAGTCAGTAAAATAGCTGGTAAAGTCATTTCTTGAAATTTTAGTACGGAATGGTATTTATTAAGTATTTAAGTGCTAATCGGAATGGTATAATGGAATGATGGTTAGAAAATTAATTATCCATTGAGTATTTATGGTAGAGAATACCCGTTATGAAGCCGTATCAATATGTGATATAATCAAAATAGAAACTATACTTTACTATTTAGTTTGTGTTAAATAAAACTACTACTTTGTAGTTTATTTACATATCAAGAAATTGTAAAATTTAAAACTAATTAGTTTAATTTTAAATTTTATATCCTTACTATTATGAACACATACTCATATTATGGCATTTCGAACTTAATAAGGATAATTAGGAAAGCTCAATTTTATTTCCAATAGTCTCTTGCATTTTAAAGTGCAATTAAAAAGTTTTAATCATTTATAATTAGTTTATAAAGATTTAATAATACCTTATTGTCTCTTAAAATTTCAATACACGCTGCTGTTGTATGTTGATTGAAGCTCACAAATCCGTCTATTTAATAAAAAAATTATATTGCGAATTATGCGCAATTGTTTATGTGCGTATCTTTGCAGTCACATAAATTGACACTTCGAATCAATACAAAACTACAAAAGCCGATGTTGTGATTGCAATGCGTTACGTTGCCAACAGCGACAATAATTATAAAGTCAATTATCAGCATTACTCGAGGAGTGTCAATTAGAGAGGCACTGCTCCACTTCACACATAATGTCAGTGAGGCGGTTTGGCCACGGGCAAGTACATAGCTGGAACAGCTGCATAGTTCTATGCCGACAACTTTCGCAACGGAACAAAATGATATGGATTTGCATACTGGGGTGATGTTGTCGCAATTTATGTTGATTGATGATTTGAGGCCTCAACGTGACATGAACATTTTATATTTGTTGATTGCAGAAATAACTAATTTGTATGGAATTTCAGAATTTGATGAATTTTTATTCAATGAACCTTTTTAATAATTTTTGTTTTTATTGTTTGCGATGTTGGAAAGAAAACAAAAATAAACTAACATAAATATATTGTTCCGTATGCAATTTTATCTAAGGGACTCTTCTATATATGGGAGGGTTTCAGGAAATTCGACTTCTGCAAGCCAAGTTTACGTTCTTCCTCTTGAATGATACTAACTAATCTAATATTAAGAAATATGTTAGTTATATCGCAAAGATATTATTCTAACTTTAATATTTAAATGTGAACGTGAATATATATTCACATACATATTCAATTAGAAACTTTGAGTCAGACAATAAATACAGTTCAATCAGTATTTAAGTAGTATGATTTATAACAATATGGAATTTCTGTGTTTTTATTAGGATAATCAATTATTAAATTTTTCTTTGAAACCGTTTATTCAATAAAAGTCTAAAAAAAACATTTTTTATATTTACAAGAAAAACGGGTAAAGCTTAACCTATACCTATATTAACCTATAATACCTATAATAACAATTATAAGATATATAATAATTGAATATATTTTCATCAAACTTTTAACTGTCAGTAAAATGTTTGCACCCTATATTATTTGCACCCTACAATATATTATTTTCTCGCAAATCGTTTCAACTAAACACAAACAACTTTTATAACAAAAAGAAATATATGCTCACCGGTATGTCTTAACCATGTTTTAATCCCCCAACCTACCCAAGCGAAATATTTAGGGATGAACTTTGACACAAAACTAACTTGAAAGCATCATATTTTTGCAAAAAGAATAGCACTTGATATCAGACTGCGGGAGCTCTACTGGATACTGAACAAAAGCACAAAGCTCTCAATCGAAAATAAGCTTATTATCTACTTAAGGCCTTGAACTCTAGGGAACTGCTGCATCTTCAAATATAAAGATTACTCAACCTTTCCAATTAAAAACCCTTAAAATAATCTCAAATGTTCCTAGATATATGACAAATGATTGTATACACCGCGATCTCAACATACCCGTAGTTAAGGATGTTATAAAAAGCCAAGCCAGAAATCACAAAAAATGTGTGCAATATCATCCTAATCATTTTGTTTGTAAAATTATAGCAGAAGGAAGAAACTTCACACGTCTCCGTAAACAAACGCCTCTGGAACTTTAATCTGCACCCAACTTCAACAATTTTGTTTAAAATTTGATCATTTAGTTTTTTTATTTATTAAAATTTGATCAAGATTGTGTAAGTTACCTAATATTCCATCTATTAGCCGTTCAATTTAGCCTGAGTCTTATGCATTGGCTACAATATAACTACTTAAATATCTTTTTATAGGTATTTGGCAATACTCGAAATAGCTATATGGTCAGTCAAGAATTTAATTAATTAAAATAATAATAAAAAAAAATTTGTTGTCATAATTCACTACTGTTCGAAACCTATCTATTATATACAATAGTTTCTATTAAGTCACTGACGTCATAACATACGTTAAAATACAATTAAATAACTTTTTGAAATAAATTGTTTATATAAAATTGGGAAATACTCGGTTTTAACTGTTACCTGGTCTCGATTTTTGAAAAATAAAAATGAACTTAAATCCAACTTGATCATTCTCGTTCCTCTACTCTACTCTTTATATATATGAATATTAGTAGATTTAGAATAATTACCACCAATAGTAGTATGTAGATATTTTTAGAGGATTGTTGAAATAATCATACAAAGAATTATTAATATATTATAGTTTATATATATAAAATTTATTTTATATCTATAGTGAAACATAGGTATTTGTGTAAGATATAATTAAATTCTTATTTCGAATATTCTAAATCTGATTTCAAGACAGATAACAAGTGGAAATAATAGAAGTCCATATGACACCTAACGGAACAAGAGGGAACTAAGGAGAGAACTAAGGTTTTCAGATTAGTTAACTATTTGTTGAATTAAATAATAATTGGTATAAATAATAATTATTAATCATAATAAATCAAAATAACATATAAGTAGGAATAATATTTCTCCCTAACACTTAACTACACAACATTAGGAAGATTAAACCACTTAAGTGATCTAATTAGTTATAGTAAGCTTGGAAGTTGATATCTTTGAACATGCAGCTTTATTAAAAGAAAAGTTTTAATTAAATTTTAGTGTTTGTCTTTTCATTTATATTCGAACCCTTCTAACTTTTAAATAGTTTCTTTGCGTCATAAGACGCGTCACTTTCGTTAAGAAAAAATTAACATTAAACAAAAAATATTTAATATTGGTCAATTTTTAAATAAAACAATTTAAAAAAAATTTTAGTTTTAAAATTTTAATTTTTGTTCAAACCAATATTTCGACTTGAATCTATAGTCATTAATGTAGTAATAATTTAATATAATTTACAAAAAAATAATACAATACTTTATTAAGTATAATTATCAGTATAATTATATAATTTTTAAATGTATAATTATTATTATTTATTATTAAAAGCATAATTATTATTTTTTAAATGTAATATTTAATAATTGACCAACTAGCCTGTATCAAAAATAAAATTATTATTACTAATTTAATGATTAAAAAAATAAATTATTAATAATTATATAAAAAAATGTTATAAAAAATTTAATAAATATTGAAAACGTAGAAATTTTTTTTTTAATTTGTAGAACTAGCAAATATAATTTTTATTTTTGTTCGATATTTATTTTGAATTTGCTTTTTTAATATAATTAAGAAACAGTCTCCCCAATAAGAACGGAGAAGTAGAAATAGAAAAATAATATTTTGTAAAAGTGTTATAAAAATGTGAAAATTAAACAATAATTTAAGTAAGAAAATGTTTCTTTTATTATTTAATATTATTTAAGTTTTTGATACTTGAACACCTACAATCGGACTCTGAAAAAGTCGAATTTCCGAAACCCATCCTTATCTCTTGCTGCGCGTAGAAATTTTAATATTTAATTTTTTATACTGAAATGATCAAAGCAGTAAAATATTAAAAATGAAATGAAATCCATTAAATGAATTTATTTTGTAAACTTTTTTGATTTCAAATAACAAAAAAGGCATTAAATCGTGTTTAACACAAAATTCGTTTCTTTTATTAAAAACCCTTACTAAGCATTTGCTCTTGAAAATTAAAAAACATTTATACACTTTCTACGTAGATACTGTAATGCTCATACGATAAAAGCTGAAATGAAATATCTACAGGACTCCCTGTAATGAAATGACTTACCCAAAACTTTGACATCCACCGAACGTTGCGATGTGTAGTTGTGTTTATTACGTGCAATACAAGTGTAGGTACCCTGGTCCGCGGTGCGCTGTACATTCTCTATAAGTAGGGTGCCATTTTGCACACGCTGTCATATATTGGTGGGAAGCTTGATGCCGTCTATTATTAAAAATATAACATATTAAAATACATATACATATATATACATAAATTTTAAGTAGCATATAATATATAGTAGCATATATATATATATATATACATATATATATATATATATACATGTCTGTGTGTAAAAAGTGAGATGGTGCCATTCAAATATTCATGAAATATGTTTTACGACACACAGAATGATTAATGAAGACGTCACTAACACAAACCTAGAAATAGAAGAGTAAAGTTTCTATTTTTGTTATTAAACTCAACATTATGTACGTACCTTTTTCTATAATGATGCTGTCAATGGGATATCCTGCCACAGGACATTTTAGGAAAAATGTTTTACCCGCTACAGCGGACAATTTTGGCATTGGGCGTACATACGGCATACCTAGCGTAAAGATACATAAATAAAAACGCACAGATAAATATATTTTAACTGATGAGAATAATTAACTCAAAATAAAAACTAATCAATCAAATTTCTTCTGATTTATTTTGTCTTATTTAAATGAGTTTAAAATGTCATTGGAATAAAAATAATTAAAATGTATTTTAAAATAGTTTTCTTTATGGTACTAAATTATTAAACAAAATTTACAAATTTTTGATAAATAAAATATAATGAATATAGTACGAGATATGATAGTATGGAGTGGAAAAACAAATAAGGTTCTTCTTTAGAAAAAGCCAACTATATCAACAAATTTCTAGTATAAACAATATCTATGTACATGATTCTAATTTCTCGAGCATGCCGAGAAAATCCATTATTAATGAATTTTAATAATTTACTCCAGGATAATAGGATTTGCTCCAGTTTTGTGGAGCAAAACCTACTCCTATGGTATATAATATGAAAAATATGACTTAATAACGCGCTTTAAATTGGAAATTTTTTACAAGAAAATCACCTACTGCACTATCTGATAATATATAGTATATTATAATACATGTATAACAATATATATAATATAATAATAAATATAATATATAATATAATAATAATTATAATACAATAATAAATATAATATATTACTTGCTGTTTCTCGTCGTTTTTATAACCGATATAAAAATTGCATATACTAGAAGGCATTATGTAAAAAATTTACAACTTCAAATTTCGATGGCTCAAGAAGTAAGCTATATCAACATACTGTTGAATAGAAAACCGCTCTCAAAATAGTTGAGTACTTACATTGTCCATTCGACGTGATTATTAATCAGAATGGCGTTCCCATTTTTTTTTTTGTGGGTTAATGTTGGTAGTACCTTTTTAAAGTATATTTGATATTTTGAGGTTATGCTGGATATAATATAATATATTTTTTCTTACTAAAATAATTTTATGAAATCATTTTGTATAGCTGATTGACTTTATAACAATAAATAATCTCACAACTTCAAAAGGATAATTTTGTTGGCAACAGATCAGTATAAAGATAAAGGTATTCTTTTGTTTAATGCTTTGATTTAGAAACTAACATGTGTTTTTTTTTCAAGAAAGAGGATAGTGTATTTAACCCTTATGCTACAAATATAATAATGAAAATATTTGACTTTTCGTGAAAAAAAGTCCAAGGCTCGCTGGGTGCTGTTTTTAAATTTAAAATAATAAATTATTTATTAATTATTTATACATATTAATTATATTATAATATATTATATATTATATTATTATATATTATATTATTATATATTAATTATTTATTTATTAATTTTAATTATTTATGTGTTAATAACACTGAAGATAGTCCGAAATATCTGTTAATAAAATATATTACTTACGTTAACAACTGTGATAATTTTTATTTAATCTTAAGTTTGCTTTTATATATAAAAGTTTGTTTTTGTTATTATATAAAAATATCATTTTAAAAACACGACCTAAAGCCCGACAAAATTTAAACACAGAATTATTGAGGTCGACGATAATTATTCATGTACTTATTATATATTTGCATTGTTTTGGTGTAATCGGATAACTATTTTGAAAACGAGATAGTCTTGTATACAACATGACGTATAAACACCATATGATATGTTTAACTCAAACTAAATATCATGTCATTAATAAATGGCCATAGCAATACATATATAATCACAAAGAGACTCCAATATTAACAAAACAGAGCTTACAGTTACGTTCGCTTGTCAAATTATGGAACGTCTATATAATATTCACTATTTTTTTTAAATTTCTAATATCTAATGTACATAATTAAATGCAGTTTAGTCGAAATACTTCAAAACATTTTGCAAATGTTTTTTAAATTTAGAAAAAACTAATGCGATTACATTAAAAATTATAAAAATAAATAAAAAAAATAAGTAAACACAAAAAAAAAATTTTTATATAAATATTATATATATCTATATGTGATAGCTTGAAAATATTGAATTAAATTAATTGAAAAAAATGTTTATACGAGTTATTTTCATTTTACTTACCGTAAATATTTAAGCGTGCTGAATGCGAAGCTTCACCAGCCCGTGAAATTGCTTTGCACTCATACTCCCCACCATCTTCTGACTTAACAGCGGAAATGTTGACATGGCTTATAACATCGCCAAACATGGTAACATACTGTCCAATCAAAAGACGATCATTCTGTCAATTTATACAAAAAAATATGAGTTTTTCTATTAAAACACGACGTTAGATAAAAGTTTTTAGCATAAATATTTTTTAATTCGTATTTAATTTCGACGTTTTTTGAAGTATTCATAGAGCACACACTTAGAGCAACCAGTGTATAAATTTCTGTGTACGTACAAAACACTAGCGTGAGTAAATTAAGTTACTCATACGCACTGGTGTGCAATATTATGCACTGGACGATTGCTTTTGCTAACTGTGTTTTATGTAAATGAGAAAAACTTTTGTTATGCTTAGCTTCATAAACGAAAACTTTATACTAGACTATAGCGACATGACAGATGAATTTTGATACCCTGACAGCTGAAGTTGCAATCGCAAAACAAACTTTTTGCTGCTTTGATGAAATGTTTAATTAATATCAGCACATATTTCACTAAGACAATACAACAGACGGACATGCATATGATTATATTTATTGTCTTTGGGAGCAACTTTAACTTGTGGGAAAAAAATATATGTTCTGCAATGCTGCACTGTGAAGATGCAAATTTTGACACATATTTTCTATACGTTTAATATGTAAATGTTGTAAATATTTCTTTAGATTGGTACTGTTCTTATTTTGAGGTGGTAAATTAAAGTCTCAGTGCTGTTGTATCCTCAACTATTAAGTATAGAATGTATTATTTGATAAATGAAACTATACTACTGATTGCGGTATTAATTTATTCTAAAAATGTGTATCCTTTTACATTAAAGGACTTGATATGATGAAAAGAAATGCAGTTATGCAGTGAAAAGAAATACTTAGGTATTAATCATTAGGTTCACAAAAACTAAAAATCGGAACAGAGATTCAACAGAAAATATAAAAAAGTTGTTCAGAAACTGGCAAGTTATTCAAATGTTAGAAGTCTACTTTATGCAATGGTGGCCATATGGCGAGTTATTTTAAGCATACTAAGTGAATTGATAAATACGCGGCCTAAGTAATAAATATGCATTTTTTTGGGAAAACATATTTTATGTTTCAATATAGTATTCTTTTAGCTCGACACACCAAGTCCAACGAACTTTCAGCATCTGAAAGATCAGCCTCACCCATTTCACTTCAGCATTTGATGCAAATCTATACCTGTTTGAAAACAAGTAAAAGTCACTGGGAGCCAAACCTGGAGAATACGGTGCGAGCGGAAGCAATTCGTACCGTGATTCATTTAATTTTACCATGATTTATATTCACGTGTCAGTAGGTGCCTTTATTTTGGAAAAATAAAATTTTTTCTTTGGCAAATGTGGTCATGTTTTTTTTTTTTTGATTCCCTTATTTAATTGATCCAGTATTATGAAATAGTAGTCTAAATTTATTGTTTTTCCTTTTTCCAAATAGTATATGAAAATCATTCGAATTGAATCCAAAAATACGGAAGCCAAAACTTTTCAAGTCGGTTGTTAAGTTTGTGGTCGTTTGGGACCACTTCCCCTCGGACTCTAACCGTTCTCTGTCTTGTTGTGCTGTTTTCTCTCAGTGTTAAGTAATGGATCTATGTTTACTCATTTATCACTACTCGATTTGATTAACTCATAGTCAGCTAATGACGAATGACGAAGACGTTATCGTTTTTTTTAATCAATTGTGAGCAATAGTGACATAGTCATCTTGTCGAAAGCTTTTTTATACCCAAATATTCATATAAAATATTCGATACATATATAAAATATTATATGATATGTTTGTGATCTAAGCTTTCTGATATCTCACGCTTTTTGGATCATCTAACATAAAACCGAGAATTTTTTAATGTTTTTTTTTAGTTGTGACCATTTTTGGACAACCCAGACGCTCTTCATCAAGAACACTCGTACGACAACGTTTAAATTAAGCATACCAATATTTTATTGCAACAAATTTTTCTCGAGGAGTACAACTGCAACGTCTCCGGGTATAAAAGATGTCATTCTCGCACTGCAAAAATTCATCTTTCAATGTGCTAAATCCTAAATTGAAACGTGCAAAACCTGTTCGTCTTTAATGTAAGCACTAATTGCAGCTCCTCTTTAAATGAGAAATCTGAGCTCAAACTAAAAGGTTTCTGCACTTCGATCAGGTCTAGTTTTAATATATCATCTATATTTAGTTCTCTACATTTTATTTTTCCACATCTGTAGTGTTTTGATCTCCCCTTACTATTCAACATATTCCAAGTATTTATTTTGTCTTTATCTTATCTTTAAATTTTTATGAGAACGACAAAAACTAGAATTAAAAACTTCAAGAACTTACACAACTATTTATTTATTACAGAATTCTATTTGGAAGTGAACGATATCATCCTCGCATCTAACTATCTATGTCATTTAAAAAATCTTCCTCTAGAAATTTCTTCTAAAAATGTCATGATTATTTTCTGGATCATACATAGGTACCTGCTTGCTGTTATTTGCGATATGTTTACATAGAAACAAGCGACTGTTTCTTGTTTAATCGATATGGATTCTTATAATAAATCAGTTCAACTCTATTATAGATTTTATGGAAATTGTTTTGGTGTGTCTTACAACTCAAAAGCTTCGTATACAAAATGGTATAGATGACGAAACACAAGTATTGTAAACAAATAATCGAGATTTAAAAGCGTAGATTTAGTTAGTTTAAAGGGTAGTAACTGCAGTGCAGAACAAATAAAAATGAGTTTTAAAAAGTTACTACAACCGAGTGTACAAAACAGATTTATGGTAACCACAAATCTATGAAATGCCAAAAGTATTTTCAAGTAATTCTTCTGCAACTAAAATTTATGCACATCCATTTGCGTATGCAAGCATACATTTTGATTGTTGTGAGGAAGTAAGAATGCAGCCGAAATGAGTTCTATTTGTTCTTATAGTGGTACTGCATTTATGATATACCTAGCATGGATCACGCAGGACTTTTCCTATTCATTGCAGTTGTTTCCTTTCGCAAACACATTTTGGCATTTTTCACAATTTTACCAAAACAGTCACCGGGGCATACATCACACACATTAGTTGCGGTTCGGTTAACTCTTGCCCACAGCAGTGATTTCGCTGATGGTGAAGTAATAAAACTACCAAATGCAGGAATATAAAAATAAAAACAGTTTTGACAAAAAAGGCAAATTTAAGTTAAATTTCCACTAAACACAAGCTGCAGCGCCGTTTTCACCTTTAATGTAACTGCAAACTATCCGCATGTCAGGCATGATGAAGTGCTACGCAAGAGTACAGCACTGCGGAGTAAAGTGACTTGGAATGCAAAGCAAAATTCGAGACATGTAGCGTACAACAAATGATTCACTGCCGAATGATGGCAAGGATTCCTGCTTTAATTTGCGTGCTCTCTCATGCAGTGCATAGAGGAACGTTTGGAAATGCGGGTTCCACATAGAAGCCCTTCCCCCCAGCAACTAATGTGAACTATGGAAGAGCACTTGCACGCACATACGCACCGCCAGATAAACACCCATGCATGCGGCACAAACAAAATTCTGGATGATTTTGCTGGTTCGCTTGTTAAAATAATGGCGCTCGCACTGCTGGTGTCGGTGTTGCTGGAATTGTTCTGGTGCCTCGCATTTCATGAACTCAACTCTGTAAGTCCTATAACGGGCGCATCTGCATATTTGCACATCTGTACGAGATTCCCGAATGACAATAATCCTGCAGCAGCCAAAGTATAAAAGCAAAATTTCAATACCAACGTGAAACTTATCAATCACGCTTCGGTGACGGTCTTTACAAATTTTTGTGTTATTGATATTTACGGAAGGATTCATTTAAGTGGGGCTTCATTAGCATAGACAGCGATTGACAATACTAAAAATGCAACATTTTTCCAATGTTTTAACTTCACATCCAAAATTTGCTGTTTTACAAAATTAATTTAATATCTGTACTACGTATGTGGAACACAAAACGGCTCTAAAAATATTTACGGAAAATTTCATCAGGTATACTTACATTTGGTAGTGGGAAACCATCTAAGTGCCATACAATCTTTGGTGTAGGATTGCCAGTAGCACTGCATTTCAGAGATACCGACGGACCAGGCTGCATTGTCTGCTCAATGAACTTGTAAATTAGCTGCGGGGACACCTCTGTAAAATAATTATAGATTAGTTATTTTTATATATGAATAAAGTATTGTTAATTATTATGAATACACATTCTATAATTAATATAAATCATTATTTTTAGGGAAAAACTGCTGCATTGTAAAAAACTAATAAATAATACTGTGATTCTGAAACATATATTTTAATGACCACTCTTCTAGTAACAAGGCAAGTGCCATTGAATCCATCAAAGAAAAAGTACATATACCTATATTAAAAATCATTTCAATCAAATGTGATGGTCTGCATTAGGGTCAAGTTGCATGATACAGATAGTCATATGACGAAGATTTACTGCTATTGGTCATGACCAAAAGGCATGCTCTACAGAGAGTCATGTCGTAATTGTCAATTCCGTACTTCAACTACTATTTTTATTAAATATTTTTATTTCTCAAGCTGAAATGTTAAATTTAATTTCAACGTCAGTTCTTTTGTATTTAATGGGAAGGCTTCGAATAGTAGTGAATTACAACAACAAAAAATTTTATATATTTTTAATTAATTTAATGTTTATCTAACCATACAGCTATTTCCAGTATTGCCAAATACCCATCATCAATAAAAAAGAATAATGCTTAACTATTAAAACAATATATATAATTAATTTAATTATTCTACAGCTGGTTTATGATTTCGTTCTAATATTGGGTGCAGTTAAAAAAATGGCATCATTTTTCCAATAGATGGCTTTAGTTATCTGTATCCCGTGATGTTTAAGTCTGATTGGGTTACGACATAAGAGAGATGAGATTAGATAGTTTGGTAATTGGTAGACTCAGTGTTTTTTGAGCGCATATCTAAAATAGCCACTAGCAAAGAAAAAATACGCCTTATTTTACAGTTTTTCTTTAATAAAGACGAAAACGCAATCCAAGCAATTTAGGTTTTGTCGACTATGAAAGAAGCAATCGCCCGAAAACGGTCAGCTTTGAACAATAGGAGAGTAATTGTGTTCCATCAGGACAACGTCAGGCTACACACATCGATATTGACTTGTTAAAACTTGGTTGAAAGGTTCCCATGCATACACCAGGCTTAGGCATATTTGACCTAAATGGGATCATTCTAACTATGCTAAGTACCCCTCAATTTCATACAAATATTATGGATTACTCTTTATTATACATATTATACTATAGCAAGTGAATTTGTTAATGAACCTTCGCAGCAAATTAACAAAACTCCAAGTTCGAAGATCAAGAACGACTTTGGGTCAGTTGGCTTATGAACGCTGACTCTGAGATTTGAGTTTATACGAGTTTAACCCCTGATATTTGCAGTCTTAAAAAATTATTTACGAATAATGAAAAATTACGTGTGCAATAATAATATGATCAGACCAAAAATTAAATTAATTAAAATAAAATTTTTTGTTGTTGCTATGAAGTATTGTTCAAAACCTTTCTATTAAATTAAATCTAAATCTATAATTAAAATCTATTAATAGAGGATGCAATTATTTTTGCGTGGATATACTTAAAAATCCCCAAAAATACACATATTTACTTCTAATAGAAGTAAATTCGGACATTTATTGTCTTAGCCAAATTTTGATCTATTTAGATCTTCTTCTTTCTCTTTTCGTTTTTACTTTCTCTTCTTCTTCTTCTTTTTCTCCTTTTCCTTCTTCCTCTTCTTCTTCGTTTTCTTCTTTTTTTCTTCTTTTTTTTTCTTCTCCTTCTTTTTTTTCTTCTTCTTTTTCTTATTCGTCTGCTTCTTTCTCAACTGAGCCGTTTCCAAAAAAAAATGTTCAGCAGTGTAATATTTTAGATTATTTAATATGAAATAAAGGCGCAGTGCTCCAGATCGTTGGGAACCCATAGCCCTCTACAAAAACCTCAAAACCGATCAAATTTATTATAACTTGCTAATTGAAGTGCATTGTTTCAATGATCTATTGATATATTAGTGCCTATTACAGTGTTTTAAGGACAAAATAGGTTATGATTATGAAGATAAAAAATTTATTCAAATCTGTGTATATAGAACACAAATGTTTTTTTTTAAATTAAAATTGAAAACATATTTTCTAAAAAATTAAAAAACAATAACTCAACTGTGTTGCTATTTCTTACGATTTTATGGTATGATGTACCCACAAAGTGTGAAAAATAATTTGAAATTCACTCACCACCGAGCCTCAACTCTGCAGTGCCCTGCACTGACTCCAAATCATTTTTTACGATGCATTGGTACATGCCCTTGTCTTCCTTCGTTATGGATGTGATACGTATGTGCTCCTTGGAGAGTAAGCGCACACGTGCACCTGAACGTAGTGGTTGTCCGTCCTTTAGCCACAGTATACTTTGCTTCGGAAAACCCGATATGCTGCAGATCTGAAAGTGAGCAAAAGAAAAAATGTGAAAGAAGTGAAAGAAGTCATATCACAAAAAATTGGCATTTCAATCAAAATTTCAAAACCAATGCGGTTTTCACAGCATCGCCGAAGCGGAAACATTATGTGTAACAAATTTGTGTTATAGTGTGTGGAAATATGGGTGTAAGTGGGAGTGTATATCTGGAGTATGTGACTGACAGTAAAGCTATTTCGTAGAAATGAATAAATGAGAATAGTGGAATGAATATAAAAATGGAAAACATTGTTTACACCTACCAAATCCGCAGTTTTTCCCAAATTCACTGTTTGTATGGTGGGTTGGATACTTGCTGTGAGCGGCGAAGTGATTGACATCTGCACCTCTAGGGTTTCGCTGCCCTCAGAATTCGTAGCTGTGCAATAGAAAGCTCCACTGTCCGATTTTTCCACTGCGGTTATTATAAAAGTGCCATCTTTGATTTTTGCACGCCCAGTGGCCAACAAGTGCTGTATGGATTCCTCATTATTCGACCGTTTGGTCTGCCAACTGCAGATAAAAACAGGAAAAAAATAGAGGATTTTAAATTAAACAAGTCTAAAAAATATTCAAATTTGATTGAAAAAGTAACAAGCAAAAAATATAGCTTTGGTTTTGCCGAAACTTTAATACCTTTCACACAGATAGCTTTTATAGACTATTCAATTTTTTGACATAAAATTAATGCTTATGAATATTTTGAGATGTACGGTCAATTCTATGTTTTATTTTTATGACCGTTCTACATTTATTTGATTGGTTTAAATGATGAGACCAATATGAGACCAATAGCTGGGACAATGAATATTATTTCGGAGTCCCATTTTGACCAACTGTTCCAGAAATAATCGCGCTCAGTCTGAAGATATCTCCTTAAGGCTTGTTTTAAAGCTTGTCTTCTACTCCTCTTACTAGTTACAAGAATTTTCTATCCTATGGCTTTCTATCCTATGGTTTGTTGTCCGAAGGTATCTTATTTTTTAAGTCATTTGGTCAAATATCAAAACCTTCTTCGTGTCAGTTCTTTGTTTTTACCTTTTTACAGTAATCTTGAAAATAATATGGCACTGGTTTCGTATTTCTCAATGCGTGGAATAGAAACATGGGTCATTTTTAAAAAATGTAAGGAGTCTCATTTATACAAATAACGCAAACATAAAAGCTACAAGTTCTACATAGTCCTAAACATATTTTTCAAATAATTGTATTCAGTTGAACTATAATATTTACAGATTATAGTTGTTCCAATATCCTTGACATTTGTGAAGTCAATGGATTGTGGTTCACAGATATTTATAAAATAAAGCGGTATTTTGCTTTTGAATAAAAACACATGCCTTGAATACTGTTCTGGACTGATTAACTCATTGCTCAAATTTATTAACAAATATTTAAAATTTGAAAAATATATATATTAAACATTAAGCAGTGGTGTCACTTAGACAATATAATATCACTGCCATTATTACGATTTCCTCAAATTTGTCTTCTAGGTGTACGTATGAAGGTAGGTAGGTGTGAATAATGCCGCCACTATTCGCCGTTATAACGAAAGTGATGTTTGCATAGAAAAATAATGTCTCCAGCATCCCGTAACTCATTGATATGTGCTTTAACTATTTTTCGAGTTATTGAATCATTTTTAATTTTTGGATACTTTTTCATAATATGTTCAATAATACTAGTTCTAGAAGTTACATCTCCTTTAGAACATAAAACACCCAGAGCTTCAACAATTTGAAACTTTGTTACTTCAGGGGTAGCATTAGTATCATTGCAATCCTTCACTGGAACATCATCGTCTTCACCACTGCTTTCTGAAGATGACTATATATAAGCGTTAGTAAAACTATGTGACAAATATCAAACACAATAAATTACCCTCAAGAACATATCACAAAGCGGTGACACCTCCATTGTCCTGCTAACCTATCGTTTGGAAACGACGTTGTTTTTGAGGAATTATAAAAATAAAAAATTTACTAAACTAAATTGAAATAAATATAAAACAATAAAAAAATTTAATGCATAACAAACTTTATAATCAAAATAAATTTCTATGAATACTTGATATTTGACAAATGAACATATCGACAAATTTAATATATCCTTTTCCCGCTACTATTTGTGCGAAGGGTATCGAAATTATTTAGACGAAACATACGCAGAAAAACTTGGTTATTGCGCAATATTAAAATGGAATAAATTATTGATTTCGATTGCCATGAAATTCCCAAGCTAGATTTCATATGTGATATCTCTGGACATAGCCATATGTATGTAAGTATGCAGTCATACATAGATACAGACGTTTGCGATTGTTGCATGAATTGAAAAATTGTGGCATCAAAAAGGTGGTCCATGGTAGTATGTGCCAAAAAATTAATTGAAAAATTGATAACAATTGCAGAAGTAGAAGGGATTATTTGTGAATTTTCTAATTGTGCCTCAAAAATATCAGATTCGCAAATGACAAAAAAATGATTACCTAAATTGCTTTCAAACTTCGTTATAACATTACGGTTTCGGTTTTAGCCAATAAAGTTTGCCAAACGATTTCACTCTCAAATGGAATTTAAGCAGTAAATTAGATTATGTAGGATACGGATTGGAACCAGCATAACGTTGGCCGCTTTACAAACCATGGCATTAAAGTAAATGAAAATATTACTAGGAAAAAACATTTAACATTTTTTTTATCGCAAAGGATATTGCATTGTATATAGATATGTATGTATAAATCTATTACTTGTTTATTTGCAGATACTAAAAGATATAGTGTATGTTAGTTATATTAATAGCTAAATCTGATTTCATAATATTGCGAGAGAATTTATTTTAAATTTACAAGAAATTTCATTTTCAGACTCCCATTTTTATTTTGCTTTTATTTCACTCTGTCCTAACCTGTATATATCATTCTCTTTCTTTTTCCATACTCTTTTTTTTCTATAACTTTTAACTCTTATATTTACTAATATTTAGATAGTGTAAAAAGTGCTCGCCTCAATGTAAATATATACCATGTATATAACTAAATGCTATGAAAGTGTAATTATAAAGCAATCTTACCTAGCCTTTATATAAACTATATAGAATAGAAATAGTCAACTTCAAAAGATAGCTTTCAAATAGTTGAACTTGGGTTTCCAAATAAAACTTTAGTTTATAAGCTCGTTCTAATGTAAAGCACGGCTAGTGCTTTGATTAGTGTCACTTAAAAAAAAAAGTAAGAAGTGATAGGAAGCCTGAAACTTGAGCATTGAAAGTTTGTGCAGCCTTGGCTTTTTGCGGATAAACACGATTAGTCATCGCTTCTAATTTGGCAGGCACGAGTTCTAAGCCTGGCACTTGCGGTTCAAACAAATTATATACGGACTATGAGCTAATTAAGAAATTCAAATATTTTCTAAGACCACTGAAGATGAGTACTTGGCAATAATCGAAACAGCATTGTATGGTCTTAATAAATTAACTAAATTTTTGTTCTTGTCTTTTCTTTGCTATTCGAATCCATCTATCTCATTTTTAAATAATCATAAAGACGCGTCACTCTCGACAAGAAAAAAATTAACATTATATAGAACTATATTTCGAGTGGTAGTAATTGTTACAAAATGACATTTAGTTTTAAAATAAATATTGAAATAAATATATTTAATATTATTAATATTATGGTACATTTATAATATTATATAAATATAATATAAATACGGATATCTTTTAGATAATATACTATACTATTAGTATATCATCATCATCAGTTTTTGTATCTTCCCCTAAAGCATAGGAACTCAATAACACAATATAAACATATATATTTTATCATGAACGTGTTTTATATAGACATATTAATAATTATTAAAAATAATTTCAGATTAAATTCCTTTCCAATAAAAATATTACTTATTACATTTATAGTAAATATATTTTGAAATATTTCAAATACGTTTTAATTGTAAAAGATAAACAAGAAGTTAATAATCACAATTATTATTAGTAAATATTCACTTCATGTTCATTTTATGATGAATTATACCAAATTTAAATAATTTCAAATTACGTTAAATACATTAAAATAGTTCTGAAAAATATATCTGAAATTAATATAAAAAATATTTATAATAAGTAACTAAAATTAAAACAAATATAGAGAAATAAATTTTTACTATAAAATATCTAAAGAAATAAAAAATTGCTTGAATTTAGTAACAAATTATTATCAATTCAAAAAATTAGTTAATTATCAATTATAAAACAATAACAAGATATAATAAATATTAAAAAAAAAAATATTGTATTATATAATACTGTGAAGTAATAATTTAATATATAAAATGATAAGAAATAAATTATTAACAAAAAAATTGGATTAAAGAAGTTTGTCATAAAATTTCTATATAATAGAATAATAATAGGCTAAATTTTATATTACCATAATTTCGATTGACTGAGAACGTATGCTCAACTCACCAATAATACAAAAATGTTTTTTTTTTCTAAAAGGTATAATATTCTCATTTCGGCTGAGAGTATATGCCACTTTTGATTAGTAAATTTGGGATAACTTTTTCAAACGAGTTTCATTTTCAGTGCAATCATCATTTTCGATCAGTGAATCTCGAACAAAATGGATCCAATCGATCCATCAATCGAAAACGCAATTAGTTTCCTATAACGAATAACGACGTTAGTTAGTTAGTTAGTTGTGATGAAGGGAGGACGAGTCCTCCTCAATTAGCTAAAAAAGCCGTTTTGAATCCACAAAAACATCGTAATAGTGGGTAGTAAAGAGAAGGTCAAACTAGAACCAGTCAAAGACATTTATAAAGGTAAGAATCTGGCTAATGCTAGAGGTATCGCCGAGTAATTTGAAGAAGGGGGCCCCTAGAAACTTAAACCTAGTGCTGGCCAGACCTGTACAAAGACACATCAAGTGTTCTGGTGTCCTTTCTTCGATGGCTGGTAGACACGCACTGCAAGAGATATCACAGGTAGGCCGAGTCTAGCTCCATCCCGTCCAATTGACCAGTTCCCTGTAAAGACAGATATTAACCTAGATACCTTTGATTACAGTGTTCAAAGCAAACATTTTTGTTTGATATTTAAAACACATTATAACATATAAAAAAGGTTTGAGCACTGTCTAAACTCTACAGAGTTTAGAGAAAAAACTCCACACTGTTAAAAACATCCCTGTGTTTTGAACTCGTTGAGTAAATTAAATGGATCTCATTTGTAAGAACGATGGCTTTGTATTGAAATGTATTACGAAATTTATAGTAGTTAAAACACATCAAACACATGAACACATGAATACAGCCAAAAACTAGTAGGTAAATTTTTATTTTAATGAATATATAAAGACATTAGTAGAAGTGCAACACTGGTTTGCAGGTACATTAACGGACCTATTCTGTGCACTTGACAAATTTATCAAATTCTTTAATAAAATTTTTGATTTTTATAAAGCAGAAAGCTTTTTGGTATTCTGGACACATCTTGACAAATTTCAAGTCTCAAGTACCTAATGCTTCTCACCACACTATGGTGTAAAGTGTTTTGTATATAAAACTGTTCGTAACTGTTCGTT
This sequence comes from Teleopsis dalmanni, assembly GCF_002237135.1. Classification (NCBI taxonomy): domain Eukaryota; kingdom Metazoa; phylum Arthropoda; class Insecta; order Diptera; family Diopsidae; genus Teleopsis; species Teleopsis dalmanni. The sequence continues at coordinate 64,676,216 of NC_051848.1, read as the reverse complement.
ATTGCTCGTAACTGTTCGTAAAAAATAGTATATATTTTAAATTGTAGAAAGCATTTTTCATTCATTCAAATCACAATAAAAAAAATGCTTGTAAGGAGCGTATATTTTAGTTAAGAATATTTGTCATGCATGCAAATAATAAAAAATGCTTAAAAAGAGCATATTTTTATAGTTGTGAACAGCATTTGAGGTATTGACAACTAACAAGGAAAAGTGCTTTTTATTTATGTTACAGAATACCAAAACCTTTACAGCAGTCAATTTTGACAAGTCTCAATGTTTGACAATTTTATAAAGTGCACAGAATAGGTTCGTAAATGTATCTTTATATAATACCTTTTTCTAAAAATTAGTTTTTATTTAGATATAATTGTTGTAAGTTAGATTTCTTACAAACAACGATTAGATATATTTTTAATAAAATACTACCAAAATATAATCATTGTAAAATGTTATTAACATTTTTTGGATAAAAGGTTTCTATATAGCAGCACCATATTATTACAACAAGCATAATATTATATTTTGTTTATTGTTAATATGATTTCTATAATTAAATTTACACTGCAAAATTGAATAGTTGTTTTTAGCTATAATATGTGAAGTCAACATTGGATTCTTAAATTTCATATGTAGGTAATATTAATTCAAATTTAAGTGCTTCTACATATATAAGGCTTCCGTCAAATCAACATAATCGTTTATATTGGCCATCAACCTAATATATTCTTATATAAACAGAATCTTAATCAACACATACTCGTAAGCAGTCACAAAATATATATTCATAAAAAACCAAAGCAATTGAGAACTATAATTTAACTTTATTAATTAATAGTTTTATTACTAGTATTAATTAGTATTAATAAGATATATACAAGCACTTATTCTGAAAAAAGTGCTTTTACCTCAGTGTAACAAGTTTTGTGTTAAATTTATTAACATTAAAACTTAACGTCAAATTTAAAAATGTAGCGAATATAAAATAAAAAACCTTTTTTACGTATAATACTATATATATGTAAATTGAAATTATAATTAATAATATAAATAATTATATAATTAAATTCACATCAATTAGAAATTAAACCTCTTTGTTTTACTCAGCCAGCTAGATATTTTACAATATAATTAATATTTAGATGTATTTTAAAATCAGCATAAGTGAAAGTGCTAGTTTAGAGCATTAAAAAGTACAGAAAAATAATACGAAAATGTTTTGAGTGAAGAGATGTCATACGCACACACATTTTCAATATGAAAAAAACAGAAAATATTAAGTTAGAAATAAAGATTTCTTAATTTAAAGGATAAAGTTCCTCATTTAAAGGATGATTGTATATAACCCTGTCATTGCTTTGAACTAAATATTAACAGAATAATTTTAAATAACATGGACTATTATTAAGAGAAATATTATTTGCTGCGGAAAAAATGTACAGAGGAACAGTCTGTTTGAGGAACAGTGTTGCTGCAGATAAAGAGCTTATGATATATGATATAATCGTAAACACAAATCGTAACCAAAATCAGGTAACACATCACAAACGGTGAGTGAAAAAAATGTCGGTTTGGAGAGTGTGACATAGAATTCATTGGGACTGAAAGATATTCATGCATTATGGAAATTCAATATTGGACTAATAAATCAATTCGGAGCTCTAATATTTGCAGCGAACAGATCTATAAAATAAACTTGGCTGAGTTTAATTATATTACCATTATTAATATCATATATTATTTGAAATGATTTTGCAGTAAATCTTCAGCTTGATAAAGGTCAAATCTATCCATGTTGAGCACTCATTTAGTCCTTTTAATATGAATTTATTAATATGAATGCTACCGTATTATGGAGAAACTCAGGCTTTAAAATCACTTGGAGTCTTTGGCGAATCTTAAAATACTGTTTAATCCATTTATTACTAGGAAAGTTCAAACTTGGAATTTCATGGTGAAATTTTCTGAAAGGTCTTATTTCAAGTTAAAAATATTCCGCTATCAAAACACTGTACCCGTAATGGCCACTACCACTTATTGCCTCTAAATCCGATACGATAATTAGCGACTCCATTGTCATGTAAATCGACGCCGCCCATAACTTGAGATTGTGGGACACCAACCTTATTTTTTTTCTGCTATAGCCTTGAACATTTACAATGGGTTCAACGAAATCATAATTAATTGCAATAGTGACTTCGGAATTGTCCATCCAACAAACTACCAAAATATTATTCGTCTTATCGTCCAAATAATCCTTTGTCAGACAATGACAATGTATCATTATTTGCGATATGTAAATTTGATTTCAACCGCAGGAAGGTATTCCGCGGCATTATTTGTCCAATATAATTTCACATTTGACACATAATAATATCCGAAAAGTAAGAGTATTCCGATAAAAGGCTATATTAAATATTTATCGCAACATTTTGCAATATTGTATTAATCAGTTTAACGATTGGTTTCCACCACAAGCATTTCAACACCATCATTATCGAAAAAAATTGAAATAATTAATTTATTTTTATCTACAAAATAAAATTTAAAGGTAAATAAGAATTTAAAGGCCTAAGTTACACCATATCATATTTGTAGCGCAGTCTTTTTCCAGATCGGCTTTAAATCACTTTGAGTACGATACTTTTTTACAGATGTTTCAAGTTCCAATGTAAATTGTTGCGACTCTGGCATTTTCACAAGACCACCATAAACTTCTGCATTTTATTCATATACAATCCTAATGTACCTAAATACCCTCTCACAATAAGACAAACGCAATTCAAAAAAGAAGAAAAAAATACTAATCTGCCACTTCAGTCAAAGTTCATCCTCGTCAATCAATTCAATGTCTGATTCACCCGCAACATTATCCGGTGGCAAACATAGCACCATTTTAATAGGTAGCGGAATATCATTTGACACTGATGGGTCATGTTCGCTCCAATCATCAAAAATATATAATAGTTCCTGATTTGTTAGATATTTTCGGCACGACATAGTAATTTTATTTACAGAGAAATAACAACGACAGAACTTTTAGTAAGAAGAAATGTAAGCACTGCATAAAACAATCAAATTCAGACTAACTCAACCAACAATCAAATTTCAAAATAGACTCATATTATCTATAGTAAAATAACACAAGTTTAAGTAAAATAGAAGAACGGGTTAATGCTGTCTTCAACTCGATAATGATTAAATTTATCCATGCTTGCCATTCATTCAGTCCATCTAATATGTTGTGGAGAGTATTTATATGCTCTACACGGGATATATATATGGGTTTTCTTTGATTTTTTTTTATTCTTGTTATTATTAAAACACTATTATTAAATCAATCAAAATAAAAGAATGATACATAACTTTTAATTGTTGTATCAGCGAAGATAGAGAAGGCCTTATATAATTTATGTACAGCACTACTAGTATTCAAAATAAATATTTTAATATACAATATGCAGTTTTCCTACAAAGTTTTCCTATTTAATCGCTGCAGAATGTTTCTATTTGTAAAGAATACACCGTCGTGTCAATTGCAAATCGCTTGTAACCAAAAATTGAAATGACAGTTGGAAATGACAGTTTGGATTATGTTGTTATGTAAAATAAAATATTAACAAAACTTCAACGTGTTTCAAGTAGGAAGAGATATTCTTTTTATACCGAATATACATCATTTTATTAAGGAAAGAATTTATACTCCTATTGTAGATAATATTTTATTAAAGAATATAAAGAAATATATATTCTTTAATAAAAGAATATATATTCTTTAATAAAAGAATATACACTCCTTAATAAAAGAATATCAATTAATTTATTAATTTTATTCAATTTATTAATTCTTTTATAAAAGAATATATATTCTTTAATAAAAGAATATCTATTAATTTATTAAAGAATAAATATTCATTTGCTAAATAGAAATTCTCTTACTAAAGAATCGATATTGTTTCAATAAACAATAAATGTTCTTTTATTAAAGAACAGATATTCTTTATAAATAAGTATTATTTCATTAAAGAATAAATATTCCTATTAAGGAATAAATATTCTTTTATTAAAGAATAGATATTCTTTTATTAAAGAATAGATATTCTTTTATTAAAGAATAGATATTCTTTTATCAAAGAATAGATATTCTTTTATTAAAGAATAGATATTCTTTTATTAAAGAAAATATATTCTTTTATTAAAGAAAATATATTCTTTTATTAAAGAATAGATATTCCTTTATTAAAGAATATATATTCTTTTATTAAAGAATAGATATTTTCTTATTAAAGAATAAATATTCTTTTATTATAGAATAGATAACCTCTCAAAAATTTTTTCAAAAAAATAATATTTTATAAAAGAATATACATTCTTTTATAAAAGAATATATATTAATTTATTAAATAATAGATATTCATTTATTAAAGAATAGATATTCTTTTACTAAAGAATAGATATTCTTTTACTAAAGAATAGATATTCTTTTACTAAAGAATAGATATTCTTTTACTAAAGAATAGATATTCTTTTGATAAACAATACATATTTCTTTATATACTCCATTACATTAATAAATAAATATTCTTTTTTTAAAAAATAGATATTTTTTTGTTAAAGAATTTTTTTATTAAAGAATAGATATTTAGATAATAGATAAAGAATAGATATTCTTTTATTATAGAATAGATAACCTCTTAAAAATTTTTTCAATAAAATAATATTACAGATCATATGATGGTTTACGATATCTTACAATACATATATAACCACAAATGTTTTGAGGTTTACGAATTTTTTCTTTGCATTATAAAATTTGTTCATTAAATACAAACACTTCTAATATATAAGAGAAAATATCATTAGATTTTATCTAGATATTAACATAAGGATGACATAAATATTTATCAATTTGTCTCTGTACTTATTGCCCTGTACTTTTTTTTCACTAAAAATGGCGCAAGTGTTAAATCCGTACACAGTTTTATTCAAAATTTTATAGCAGTTTTCACTTAAGTTGCCTTTTGGCTTACCGGGTTAGACTCCACAGTTTTCAACAAAGTTTTAAGGCAGCCCCTGCTTTTTTACGGATATAATGAATATTTATTTAATTCTTTTTTGGTTTCTTTTTTTTTATTTAATTTGTGTCTGCTTTTATGGAGGTAGTATTACAGGTATTTTACATTACATAACCAAATTGCTTCTATCGAATTGCCAGAATTGCGAAAGCGACCCTCAAAAACAACCTATCTGAGTCTAATAACATAGAACCGTATCCCCTATTTGCAGGCATATCTAAACGCTGCGTCCGAACATTTTTAACACAACTCAATTCGATTTGAAATTGGATTTGCCTGCTCCACCAACCGTAAGGTCCTTTGTATTTTCCAACTAGAACATGCTCTCATGCTCCACTCCGCACGGTGCAGTTTACGGAGCAATAAAACATTTGCGACCTGCACCATTTTTATCAGAAAAATAAAACGACGAAAAATGAGAAAAAAAAAAAAAAGAAATTTTCACTTCTCACTTGTCGCGTCCACACCACCACACTTTGAACAATCAATCTACCGGAAAAAGGTCCTTCTGTATGCGAGCGAAAAAGGTCTGCTTTTGAGCGCCTTTGGAATAAAAAAGCAGCAATAATTCCGAAATAAAAAAGAGTATCGAAATGCTCCTTTTAATTCGTTTTGTAATTTTTTTTTGTTTTTGTTGTTTTTGTTGCTTTTGTTGTTTTCAAAGCAAAGGCTATAAAAATGCCCAGGCAAAGCTGAATACAAAATTTCGTTACAATTTTCTCGCGTACAATTGAAATTTGTATTCCTGCTTTTCCATTGTATTTGGATGTGTTTGATAACGATTTGGAGAATGTGTGGTATCCTTTTTCGAAGTGCCTAAATATGTTCCTTTGTTTTGAAAATTCTTTTTATGGATATTAAAAAAATGTTAGGAGTATTTGAAGCATAGAAAGGAGCGCGTAATGATCCATGAAACTGTAATTGACAAAAATGAAATTAACTCGAAATTATTTTGTCCTTTGAAACATTATAGCACTTTTCAGGAATTAATGAGTGAATATGAATAAAAATTTTAATTAAATTTGTTAAAGCAGTTTTAGTGCGGCTTTCGTAGTTTACAGAAGTTTCGGGAAACCAAGCACAACTCGCACTGTTGACATGAAAAGCTCTGACTCAATAAACCTTCTGGAATATTTGTGGTGAAAGATGAATTCATGCGGTGGAAATATGTAATCGGAGTTTGGAGTTTCCGTTTTGTTTCAAAAACTAAAGAACGGAAATTAACCAAAATTAATTAAGTCTTACAGGAAAGCATCGATTTTTAGCATATGAAGTTCTGTTATACGTTCTACTAAGTTTACCTATTATTAGGATTTACTAGTAGAAATTGTCTCCCGCAAGCTATAAATTGATTGAATGCTTTTATAAATAAGCACAATATATATGTAGTTAAACAAAAATTAATAAAATAAATTAAATGTTTAGAAATTTTACAGCTGGATGGATCGTGACAGAAACTGCTTAAATTTTTTTCTCTGATTTATAGTAGATACAATTTTTTATATATTGATTTATTTACTTTATATAATATGGCCACTCTTTTTTTTAGTTATTATCAGAGAAATTTAAATGCCTAGTGATGTAGGCAGTGAAATTTTCTCAAAAAAGTTGATTAAATCTTATTTATCAAGCTTCCAGATCATTGTAGTGCTTCTCAGGCGAAGATGATCCCCAATAGAGAAGTCATGCTTTTTTTAAACGTGAATAATATACTTAATAAGAATATATACATACTACCAAATAGTCAGGCTGCTATAAAGTTCTCGTGTTCAGGTCGGTTATAAAATAGTGCACTTCTGTAAAGGGGATGTCGCAAAGTTCAACATTTCTCTAAACTGGGCAAATGCAAAGCAGATGAGTTAGTCATACGGAGTGCTTCAGGAAATAACTCAAAACACTTAAACAATCTGTGTATATTACTGAATTTATGCAAATGGCTATTTAGTTCATTCTATGCTGAACTTTTTGATGAATATTGGTCTTATGATATATTTTCTTACAGGTCATTGCATATTAGGTAACCATGCTAGAAGATTAAATCTCTCTTTCAATTATATCTCTCGCAGTTGTGGAGAGAACGCTAAAAGTGCTTCTCATCTAACTTGTTCTTGCCCTACGCCTTCCTATCCTATAGGTCTTCTTCTTCTTCTTGAAGATATTGTTCAACTGCAAGACCTTCTATTAACTGACATTTTAAGCTATGCCAAAGGTTCTAGATGGTTTTATACTACTCAGTTTCTCACTTATACATAAACACAGCGGGCCAATCGATCTAAATAGATGCATTTGAATCGGCGGTACAACCTAACCTGTAATCAAAATATAAGGTTGCTTGATTGAACGGCAACTAAATCTTAACTGCTATATTTTTCGAACTGATGACAAGTCTGTGATCATAATTTGGCTAGAGTTAAATGATTATATTATTTACAAGTATGCAGAAAGGTTTGCGTTTCAGTTTTCTGGAGAATATTTCATCTATTCTGAAATTTTTTGCGAAAGTGTTTATGTATAATGTGTATAAAAGTTGTATTAATTTTGGAACGTTTTATTGTTCTATTGTATCAATTTGTGGTATGGGAATCTCATTAAAGTATAATTGTTCGTACCCTGCCAAATTTGAAGCTTAGAGTTAGTGTTCATTAGCCAAGTGCCCCAAGGCCGTACTTGAATAGCAATTAAATATAAGAAACACTTGAAACAGATGTATAATTAATATCCTCCTGCGAGTAAGGGATTAGAATATTCCGATATTATATATACCGACATTGTTGTGAAGTGTGCATGGTAGTAAGTGCGTGTCTTCACTAGCGACATCCGACCGGAGATATAAATCTGGTACTAAGGGGATCAGGTGCGGGCACTGATCGGCAGTTCTGGCCAAGTGATGGTTGGCAGAGTCGTAGTGGCTGTGGTTGATACCCAAACTTACGCGGTAAGAGTGAACAGGTATTTGTTTATCTTTCATTCAGAGTAAAGTAGCATATTCACCACCGGGTGCTGAGATTCAAAGATTAGCAGAGGTATTGGCAGGCCTCGCTCCTTACCAAGGAGGAAGTTATGCCCAAAATCCGCGAAAAGTTTGAAAACCGCGGAAATTTATTAGAATTTCCAATTTGGTGTTAATCGGCGCATTATCTTGATACATGTTTTTGTAGAACACCGTGGTGTTAAGCCTTCAAAATTCGACGTGCCAGATTGGCACCTTAGTTATGTGACAGCAATCTCAAGTCTTATACTGTGTGCTTGACAATAAGTGAATGAGCGAATGAGTAACTGATAATAGAAGTGCAGCTTTAGACTTCTTTGTGGAGAGAATGAAAACATTTTGCCAAAAACCTTTACCATCCTCATCATATCTTATGGCAACTGAAGCCTTCAAGGCAGGTAATCACGTAAAAAATTCTGAACGTTGTATGATCAGTCAAAAATTCAATTAATTAAAAATAAATAAAAAATATTGTTGTTGCAACTTACTATGATTTGAAAGCTCACTACTAAATACAATAATTTCTATTAAGTAAAATAGTCACTGCCGTCATAACTAACGATAAAAAAAAAAAATTAATATTAAATAATTTATGTTATTAAATTTACTGCGAAAGCAATTGCTACGATAGCAAACGCTTCAACTGGGCATAATTTCTTGCATGGCAGTGTACTATTTTAACATTAAAGTTTAATTCCATTCTGATTTGTTTTTCATTGCCGTCTCTGCTTCGTTTTGATGACAATTTGGCATCTCTGTGTTGTGCCATAAAAATAAAAAAATTTTATAAAAATGGCGTTTTTGTTTCAATTGCTTTTTGAGTTTTCCGCCTCCTGTATTTTTATCAAGGAACTGCCTTTGCGGGTGTTTTATGTGGTTTTTACAACATTTTCTTATTGTAATTTCCATTTTAATGTGACAAAATAATGCAGGCTTCTGATGTATGTGTGCACAGTGCGACATTAGTGAGCAAATTTCATATAAATTACATAAAATTGCTAAGCATAGCATTTTTGGTAATCGAAAAATGTTCAGAAATAAAATAAAGAGAATAAACTTAAAGTCAGTCCGAGTTTCAATTTAACAGGAAATTTCATAGCTATATAAAATAATGTGATTTCTGTCATCGTAAATAATTACTTTTTCCGTGCCACAAACGTTCAACATACCTTTGTCATACGCAGTGGCAGATGTCTTGAAATATTTAAAGCGACACATCCATAGAACAGAATACTATATGAATATACATAATCACACTTTTTAAAAGATCCTATGAGGTGTGGAAAAGTTAAAAAAAAATATATATAATAGTTCCTTTAAAATATTCATATCTTCATATCAGGCAGACTTATTTCATGAAGCTCACTTATGACAATATCATATTCACCGACAATATCTGGCTATACAAGGCCGCCACTCCAACTTTACCTAACCTAACCTATAAAAAGCGTGAAGGATTTATGTTTTAATACACATTATTTAAAAGACATTTATTGAATATTCGGTATTAGTTGGGCTCAAAAACGAGTAAAGTTTAGAATAGTTCAATATCCACTTAAAATCTCAATAATTCACAAGTCTTCAGGTTAATATAATTCAGCAGGGGTGGTTTGCTTGTGTCATTTTGAACTTAATTGCTGTCGTTTTAAAACCCTGAGTTGATAATATGTTTATGACGGGATTGGGTCAGTCATTGCAACCTTTGCATTTATTAAGACATAAAATTCAATTGGCCATAACTGGGACAACTTTTTTTGGCAACCATATGTGCTTGCGTACACACGTTCATGCCAGCGAGGATCCTTTGTGTAAAAAATTTTACATAACTATTTACATAAAAATTTAATTAATTAAATTTTATTTTAATTGTGTTTACTCAAAGCGCAAAAGTAAAGCCACGGCTACAGATTTTCTTTCATACCATTGAGCAAATTGCCATTTTTTCCCACATATGCACCGCCTTGTGTAAACACTGCTGGGTACTTATACGTGTAAGTATGTAATTCTGTTACTGCCATTAAGTAGCTGATACCGCAAAATCCGAACGCAGGAACTGTGGCAGGAGTAGCCCACAGACTACGTTAGTATGGCAGGGCAGTAAATTTTTGTTTGGGTGCCTTTTTATTGTTGTGTAAAATACGTAACGTTTAGAGTAGGGGCACATAAATTGCACAATTATTGTCGAGGACTCTTCTATTAACAATTTTATATATTTGAAAAAAGAAAAGCCTCAGCTTATATAAAATCGTTAATTAAAAGGATTCAAAAGAATTAAGAAACGATTTTAATTCTTATGAGATTAGAAGGAATTATGAATGAATTTTAATTCAAAATATTGCCCTTCAAGTACTTTTGAAGTTCTATAGATTGCTATTATTTTTAATTCCTATAGATTAGCAAAACAAAAAGTTTAAAAATTCTAACCAATTCTTTAATATTTATTGTTTTATACGTCTTACTATTAGTATAGATGGTTATACTTAATGCCTTATATTACTACATTCTCGCGAACAGCTCGTGCAATGTGAGTACCATGAAGAGAGTTTAGTTAAACATACGACGAGAAGCAAATATATCACTTTGACAGAACATGTATCTTCTTAATCGAATAACTGGCAAAAAATGTTTATTTATATGCAACTAACAAGATTTGCTCCAATATATAAAATTTTAAGCCAAAGTTAGAGATATGACATGATATTAAAAATACGCCAATCAAACTTGATTAAAGAGTATTCAGTGCTCTATATTTGTACCATCTCTTACTTCAACTGACTTACAAGAAAACAATGCTAAAGAGTTTACAACAAAAATGGACTATTATACTCAACAAAATTAAGATGAGAAGCAAACCATTGCAATACGACAAGAAAGATGAAACAATAATACACAAGGAATATGAAAATCTAAACTTTTACCTAATGTAATCACCTGGCTTAAACGAAAAACGAGATGAAAAAAATTACTATCTCACTCAGATACTTACTGGACATCGGTACCTGTACCGTATAGGAAAGACGAATCTACCCAGATGTGTTAATGGAGGTTGTGACAACGCTGAGCACACCTTAGGTTTTTATAATAAGTGGCATACACTAAGAAATGAGACACAAGTGCGAATTAGACTAACAAATGCCAAAAAAATGTAATTAAAAAGATAAGAGCGAACCCAAAGAACTGGCGAATGATTGAGTCATTAATATTATTATAGTCACGCTATGCATGCAGTGCAACCTGAAAGATCTTTTGTCTAGTCTTTCGCCCAACTATTCCAATTCCAAGCTATAGTTGCAAAATGTTGTATTTTTGACTTTGAGTTTTTAAAAATGAAAAAAAAAACGCAGGTTGCCATATCTAGAGAACATGATGGTTGTAGTATTATGTTAAAAGCAACAAATTTTATTATCACTAATTTTATAGCTGTAAAATTTGTCGAAACAGCTCAACATGAGCTGTATAGCATTTCTACTTTTACAACAACCTAGTTTAGATCAAGTTTGAGTGGTGATCTTGTGCCCAAAGTACACTTTACCATTCTTTACACCACAAGAAAAGGACTGCATATGTACAACGAGAAAGGCACGATTCCCTCATTCGACTTTAGTAACCTATCTAATGGTTATGCTTTTGTTAGCCAACATAATTTGTTTAATTTTTTGAGCATTTCAAGAATTGATCACCATGTATTGACCCTAATCTTTATTACCTATGAACTCGTAATAATAATTTAGTCGTCAAACAGTTTTTTTCATGCTTTACATTAATTTTGTTTCTACCATAAAATTTTAAGGTGCGCTGATTCTGAGCTTCATATTTGGCAGGACCCGAGTTCGATTCCTGGTACTTGCAGTCTCAAAAATAATTATTCACGAATAATTAAATACAAGAATTATTTCTAAGACCACAGATGAAGGGTATTTGGCAATACTCGAAACAGTTGTATGATCAGCCAAAAATTCAATTATTTAAAATAATTTAAAAAATAAATTTTTGTTGTTGTTTCACTTCTGTTCGAAAACCTGTTTATAAAATTTTATATAAAATTTTTTGATTTGATATATTACATTCTCACAAAAATTATTTTCTAAACCAAATAATTTACCTATGGTTTATTCGCTCAACTAGGACAAAACAAACAACATAAACACTTCGTATTTAACATACATAATACTTGCAGTACAACCAATACATAAAACAGGAATTGAGTCGATTAGATTTCAGATGCACTTTTCTATAAAAAAAAATGGCTACTCTTCGTCAACGTACATTATTTTACAGATCAACAAATATTTTTGTTGATTTTAAGTTAAATATTGTAATAAGACCTTAAAGTGTACATATGAGTCCTGTTCATTTAATTTTTCAAACTTGTTAAAATTATAGAAAAATCTATTTTAATCCAAATCTAAATTCATCTATGAAAAATGTGGGAAACATAATAAAATCAATGAAAATATTTTTCTTTTAAGTTTTCTATATACGATGAAAATTTTTATTCAATATAAGCATATTATATTGTTTTATTATACATGTTTTTTTAAACCATTAGTAAAATTTTTTATTATTTAAATAGCTAATTGCATTTAATTACAATAGAAAAAACATTAAAAAATTCTAATGAAGAGATAAAGGCTGAAGGATAACGGATAACGGATAAAGGATACTACATCGCAAATCACAAATGATAAAACATATGGAGAAGCCAATAACAACATACGACTATATATGTATGCAAATATATTGGAAATGGAGAAAAGTTCAAACGTTACATTCAATTGCGGAAATAAATTTTAAAAAAGGATAGTCGGGTAGTCATAACCATGACCTCGGTTAACCTAAAATGGTTATGTGTAGGTGGGTGTGTGGATATTTGTATCCACATATGAACACAATTGCTCTTTGCTATGCATACAAACAATGGAACTCAAACTTTTTGTTGAACTCAAAGTTTTGATGGTTATTGCATACAGTGTTGCCACATTTACTTTCCGTTGGAACCCTTAAGCTAAATTAGTTTTGCCGTTTTTGTTTTATTGATAGCTATTTTTGTTGGATGTGCCATACCCGGCGCGCTCCTGCCTCCTCCGATGATTTAGTGTGGCTTAATATGCTGGTTTTGTGCTCCCATAGTCTGCAGATAGTTGATAGCTGGGCAGAAACTTTGCCTCAATTCCACATAAGAATTTTAAAGTAAAAATAAACAAAAAAACAAAAAAATACAAAAATAAAACAAATTCGGAAGATATTAACAAATCCTTTTGTTTACGTTTGTTTCACAAACTTCAGAAATCAAATTGTTCACTTGATCACAACGTCCATATGTAGAAATAACAATATACAACATATTTTATATATTTTCGGTCAAAGACAATACTGTAGAAGAAAAAAATTCTTATATAGATTGCGTATAGAGGATTGAATGTATGCAACTCTTTTTTTAGCAAACTGAGTTTTCCATTTCTGTATTGAAAGAACACGGATTTTTTTAATAGAGCGCAATTCACTTATATCGCCCTATCGCCCTACTTATATATTAAATAAGAAAGAAAACAGTTTAATTCGCATTGGTGCTCCATAAATATCTATCTAAGTTATCTGGGAGTTCTCTTTCGTTCAAAGTACTTACTTCAAAGTAAGTCCAATTACCGGAGAGCACATAGTTTTTGAGTGCAATAAGTAGTTATCCGAACGACAAATGCTAGTGACGCAAGATGATGTCTTCTCCCTAAGAACGGTGGCAGAAAACATTATGGAAAACAATACAAACTGAGATCACAAAGCAATGTTTGCTGAAAAGATTCTTAGTTTGAGAAATGAAGATTTTAACAGAAGACAGCTGGAGCAAGCAGGTGTTTTATAGTAACACCAACTGCAAGGTTAGTCACCTGAAGCAGCAGCAGGATCTGGATGCAGGTCACACCTATGAAAGTTTTAGTTCTGGGGTAGGACGAAGTCACTAAGAATGAGCGTGAGGGGTTTAGTCCGTGCGATTAGGGCACTCACTTTCCGAGGCGCTGGATCATGATCTGTGCGCATGCATTGCCCTTCTCTGTCACACAAAACCAAAATAACATTTGACAATTAAGTGTATTACAATCATGCGATGGAATATGAAGCGGAAAGGAAACTGAATTCACAAATAAAAGAATATTGAACAGAAAAAAAGATGTTCTTGTTATTTTATAGCTGTCTATCTAGATGTTTTTATTCTTTTGTGTACTCTAAAGAGAATCAATAACACCCACTTTCTTCAGTCAGTTAATAATATGTGAAAATCTCTAACTGTATACAGTTGCGGAAGCTTAGATGAAAATGAAACACTAACGCATTTAACATACTTTGAGCACATCACCTTATTACATACTCTCAAAAATATGCTTTCTTATATTAGGTTATAAAACTCAAAAATTAATACAGTTGATACTTTTAGAGTGCCTTACGGAAAAGCAGGTATCTCATTGAAATGCCTGCTTGAAATTGTATCAGTTGATTCGGTTGCGAGAAACAGTCATTTAAGGAACATAGCTAAAAGATTCAATCTCCCACTTAATCATTCCTTTCGCAGTTTTGGAAAGGACAATGAAAGTGCCTCAACAATAACGTTGAGGGCGACGTTGATGGATTATGCTAGGCTTACTTTTTTGAGGATATTAGCCAGCTCTAGGACCCATCTCTAATGATATTTTAGCCTTCGCCAAAGGTTTAAAGTGGCTAAACGTTTGAGTTTTTATTCAATAAGACAATGAATCAAAAGGCTTGAATGGATTTTTGGGATCACTGGTACGATAGTATTATCTATAAAAATACCAAAATATTACAATTTATAAATCAACAATATAATTTCATTGTCTTCGTGCCTCTCATATGCCGGTATCCATAGCAAAGTCACAGTATTCCTTGTTGGTAAGATGTTAAGATGATTAGAACAGTCCCAAACCCACTTCAATTGAAATATGAGTCTTTTATAATCAGATTCAACATTTTCTAGACTCTGTACGGCTGTACACTTTCTCAATATAGTGATTATACTAAATCAGATTATACCAAATTTTAAAAAACAGATATTGAATTTTCATTTATTTTAGCTTAAGTTTCTGAATAAATTATTAGACAATAATATGCGAGAAAACAGTCAAAGAAAATATATGGTTCTATTGTTGTGCATACATACTTACCATACATACATAAAATTTACCACGTATAACCCTTTCTAAACACCATCAACTTGTCTTTCCTTTAAAAGTTTAAATAAAAACCTCTTCTAACATTTGATTTAAGTAGAAATAAATTTTAGGAGTTTATCTGAGAGTTCCTTGGGCTTGACTACGTAACATAGAAGAGTGTAGCATTGAGAACTTAAAATGAACATTTTTTAATGTGAATATATTTCAACATTTCTCTCGACATTTCTTTCTTATTTCTAATATAAAATATTTATATTACTGCGGCAGCAGTTGCTGTGGTCTGATGTGAATCATCAATCTTCCGAATGTGAACGAACATATTTGTTTCATAATACACAAATATTTATATTAAATATTTACACACATAAGTGTATGTACGTATAGTCGTATATATGTATATACAGATACGTATACGATATATGTATATTTAATTCAGGATATTCAGATATGTATTGTGAAGAACTTACACATACGAACGAAGGCAATATATTACATCTTTATTCCCGCAGCTAGCCACAAAAGTAGCAAAGTTTAAAGGATACGAAATGGTTTGAAATGCAAATTTCCAGCAGCAGTAAAGACTGTAGCAACTCGACGAGGCACCAATACATTTTCTTAAAAAAATTACTTGAAATTTAATCCAAAATTTTACAAGTCTTTTCCACTGAAAATTAAGATCGGGAATTATGTGATAATTTATAATTACGGCTTGCTGAGCTATTTGTCCGCTGCAAGCAATTTAAAAAATTACATGTATTTTGCACTCATTTCCAGCTTCACAAGCACATGTTTATACGTGTATCTACTGTTTACATAATAGATACTTTTACGTTGTTTTGCTCATTTATTATTTTGCGCCTAAAAATTTCTTGCAGCAAAAATTTTAGCACAATTTTTCGAATTTTGTACGAACATTTATTTTACCATTTAAGCCCATGCCTTCACTCCATAAGTCCAAATTAACTTTTAACACATACAGCATCAGCTATTACAAAAGTTGCAGCAAACAGGGATGCTGCATGGGTACAACGGAAACATAGGCTTCGGAATATTTTCCTCTTTAAACGAAGTGAAACTATTACTCAATCTACAAAAAATTACCGCCTCTTCTGGCACTGCTATTGATGGCAGGATTGCCTTTTTTACGATGTATACGCCACAGTTGCACTTATTGTGAAGTCAAACCTCCTGCATCAGCGCCTGCATTCGCCTGCGTGCAGTGTCTGTCTGTAACTCAAATCCCTAAGAACAATGTGTATGTCTCAAAACTTTTTGTTTCAACATATTTTCACTTCTTGGTAATAAAGGAAAATGTATTTACTTTACTTCTGTTTTCAAGCAGAACTTCGTTCAAATAACTTTCAGATATTGGTTGTACATTAAGACTGAAAAGTTTTCGGAAATTCTCATTTAAAATTCGCGCGCTGTATATTTTTCGATATTTTAAGTTTATGTAGTTTGGCAGCACTGTCCTTAATTACTATGCCAAAAATGAGCTCGATCTGTCAGACAGTTCGTTTACGGCAGCTGTTGAAACCAGTTCACCTCAGTAGTGCGTTGCGAAATGTCTTCGACGGTCGTACGACCGTCCTGGAAGGCTTTGTACCACTCATAAACTTGAGTTTTCGATAAAACTGATTCCCCATAAGCCTTTTGTAGCATTCGCAACGATTCTGCACACGAAATTTCGTTCGAAACACAAAATTTGATGCAAACTCTTTGTTCAATATTTTTTTCCATTGTTTTTTTCGCAACGCCCTACTGAGGTGAACTGGTTTCAACAGCTGCCGTAAACGAACTGTCTGACAGATCGCGCTCATTTTTGGCATAGTAATTAAGGACAGTGCTGCCAAACTACATAAACTTAAAATATCGAAAAATATACAGCGCGCGAATTTTAAATGAGAATTTCCGAAAACTTTTCGGTCTTAATGTATAACAAAACAAAAAGTATTTTTAAGTAACTAATTTGATTCCTACTGCACTTAAAAAAACTTTAAGGTACGAGTAACAAGAAATAGTTGAACTGCTCATTAATTAACTTTATTGTGAGACATTTTTTTTTGTAATAATCATAAATATCATAATATTACTTACACCTGAATGGTCTAACAAATAATTATAATGTTTCAATTTTGTATAAAACTCCTATCCATGAGTCTCTGTCACACCTGCGTATTCACAAGTCGTATCTGCTCATAATAACTGCGACTTGTTGTATCTGTATTTGAGACGTCTATCAATGACACGGAATTTTCTCAGGTCTTTGCTTTATAACTATCACATTAAATTGTGTTGTTTTCACCACAGCATCGACTCCAATTCACATGACATGACCCAACTATCACCAAAACAACTTACTTATTATATACTCTCTGAACTTGCTCTGACAATTTATTGTTGTATTTAATCCTGGCACAAACATTTTCTCTAGGCGTAAATATTCCACACGTGCTCTCTTTCTAGCATTGTACTATATAAGCGACTGCAGTCAACTCTATTTGCTTCCTTCACAAAACTGTACAAATTTTACTTAATCTTCTATCTCCGATCAAATCAATCAATTTTTCGTTGGAAATTCTTAATGTAATGACTTAGTTAGCCGAACAACAGAATAAGTTACCCCAATAGATCATGCATAATGTACTAACTATCTTAATGTAAGCACTAGGAACGACTAGTGCTAGCGACATATTCAAACACCGATTGAATATAGCGAGGTTGTGAGTAACAGAGAGAAAAAGAGTGAATGACAAAGAGAAGAAGAATCATCGAATGAGAGAAAAAGAAAGCTAGGAACAGAAATAGAAAGAGAAGGATAGAGAAAGAAAGAGAGAGAAAAGAGAGAAAGTGTGAGAGAAAGAGAGTCAGAGAAAAAGAAAGAAAAAGTAGTAATAAAAAAAAAAGACAGAGAGAAAAAGAGAGAGTGAGTGAATAAAAAAATAGATAAACAGAAAGAAACAGGAATATAGGAATAAACAGATGGAAAGAAAGATAGATGGAGATGGAAAGAGATAGAAAAAGAGAGGAGAAAAAGAAACAGAGACAGAATAATAGAGAAATAGAAAGAAAAAAAAGAGCGAAAGAGGGAAAAAAAGGCATAAAGAGAAAAAGAAACACAGAGAGGAGAGAGAAAGACAAAGAGAAAGAAAGAGATAGAAAAGGAGAGAAAGAGATAGAAAAGGAGAAAGAGAGAGATAGAAAACGAAAAAAAGAGAGATAGAAAACGGGAAGGATACAAATGAAGAGGGATAAAAAACGAGAGAGATAGCAAAGGAGAGGGGAAAAAGCAATAGACCGAAGGGGAGAGAAAGTAAGGGAGGAAGAAACAGAGAAAGAAAGAGAGTGAGAAAATAGAGGAATAGAAAGGTAAAGAGAAAAATAGAGAGGGGAAGAAGAGGAGTGAAAGAATAAGAAACAAAGAGAACAAAAAGGCGAAAAAGGGAGAGTAATAGAGAGAGAGAGTACGAGAAAGAGAGAGAGTACGAGAAAGAGAGAGCAAAAGAGAGAGAGAAAGAGAGAGTAAAAGAGAAAAAGAGAGAATAAAGGAGAGTCAGAGAGAGAAAAAATGAAAAAAAGAAAGAAAGAAAGAGAAATAAAAGAAGACCCATAAAAAGAATAACAGTGATAGAGGAACAGAAAAAAATCAAAAACCGGAGTAAAAGAGAAATGAAAATATAAAAAGAAGGAAGAGAAAAAACCAGGGAAAAAAGAAGTTGGAAAACTGGGGATAAAAATAAGAAAATGATAGAAAAGAAGACGTGGAAAAAGAAATAAGAACAATTGAAAGAGATGCAAAAAGAAAGAGAAGTAGAGTTAAAAAAAATAAGGAAGAGTACAAGAGAGAATTGGTATATTTTAGACCTATGGCGACTACGCCTAAAGTGTATTTCAGTTAGTCTTGTTTATAAGATTTCTATTATATTTGAATAAACTATTATTAATATATTAAGAATTTTTAAATTAAAAGCTTGTTGTGGGCGAATTCTGCTTTTCGAAGTTGACGCACTTCAATAAAAATCTCATGCATTTTTTATATAACAACTCTCAATCGCATGTCGTAATTAAATGTAAAATATTCCATAGATTATTATAATGCAAAAAAGTTAAAACACATCAATTATTTGCATATTTTATTAAAACTATTTAAAAAAATATTAAAATTCATAAATAATTAATAAGTGTGACTATTACGAAAGACATTGAAAGGTATACGTTTCTGCAGTTTTTATGAAAGTGAACCTTACTATGTTATTTCGTTAAGCTTATGGAAAGCAACTGAGTATGACTGAAATAATTTATTAACCAATTACACAAACTTAATAAAACCACCACACAAACTCAGTGGATCCATCAGGATACAGGTTGAACATAATGTCAATTTCAATTATTCAATTAGTATTGTAAAAATTGTATTTCTGGTGTAGGTTAAATAAATTATTGATTTACATAATATTACAAATCTAGGCCAAATGTAGAAGTGTTGAAAAATGTTGTAATAATAATTGCACAAATATTTAGTTTGGAATTAATATTAAAGTTTTTCTTTTATCAACAACTTGACTAAACTCAAATTTCTTATTATGTTTACGGTTCAGTTATTGATAAGTGTTTAATACTTGATTTTATTTGTTTTAGGTCCTTCTTACCTATGCATCAGCAATTAATTAAGTGATAAGAGTAAAAAGTGTAATTTCTTACAAATATTTTCAACAATATAAAATTAAATTAAATAAACTTTAATATAGATTACATATAGATTGTATAGAGAGATATATCTTTTTATTCTGAAATTGTTTAGAACCGCAGGGTTACGCATATTTAAGGAACCCTGCATAAAGTTGGCGTTGTTTTTTTTATAGCAGACACTATAATGTTATATTACTATATATTACCGTGCTGGTAAAAGCTACTATTATGAAATTATTAAATAAGTGCCATCTTCAATTCTCTCTATTTTCTCTCCCTAATTTTTTTCTGCCTCTCCATTTTCTTTTGTACTCTCTTTCTTTTTTAATTCTTTTTCTGCATGCTTTTTCTTTTTTTCATTTTTTTCTTTCTTCCCGCTCTTATAACGTCAATGGATCTCACGAGTAGTCATTTTTATCTATGTAAAATTACTGCTTATGACCAAAAGGACTTGACTAAACATGCAATACAATAAAAATACCTTATTTTAACTAAGACTACATAAAATTACGTACTGAATTTTGGATATGATTGAAGGTAAAATAGCGAAAATAAGAAAGTATTCTAACTTGATAATATTAAGTTTAAAATTAAAACGAAGAATTACCAAAAAAATATAAAAAAATTGTACTTATAATAAATTTTTATCAATTTCTAACATTTCTGACAAAAATGGTTCTATAAAGCGATCTGACACTGAAGAGAATGATTTATTTTCAAATCACAATGCAAAATAATGTTATTTGATAATTAATATAGTCTTACATGGTACACACGAAGTACTGCTTTATATAAAAAATTAAGTGTTCCGACGAATAAGCAATCCATAAGATATAAGGCACTTGTAGTTTTTGTTACGCTCCAGGCGCCTCTGCTACATGCATAACTTATCCAATCTCGTATATCAAGTGTTGTTAATGCTTCTTTAATTTGATCACTCCACCAGAGATAGGGTCTACCTCTATATCTTCTTCCTCCAACTACCGCTTCAAATACTTTTTTCATTAGAGAAGCGTCATCCATTATCACAACATGACCTAGCCAACGAAACAAAACCGCTGTATGTTAATTCGCTGAATTATGTCAATGTCATTAAAAAACTCGTACAACTCGTGGTATATTCGTTGCGCTAGTTGTCGCCACCTCGTAAAGGACCAAAGATTTTACGAAGAAATTAAACAATAGAACCACCTATTCTATTACAAAATTACGAAATTAATTTGATAACGAAATTATCAAATTAATAGCGAATTTACTTGTAAATCATAAACATAAATTGGAATGCATTAAAGGGAGTAAGAGCTCTAATAATAATGATTTTATTAACCAATAAAGTAATAAACATAAGAAGTGAAAGACAATTGTTTAAGGAATTAAACTGAAATCCTCTATTAGCTGAAGGGTCCTGAAACAAAGTCACGTGTAATTTCATTTGCAGCAGCAGATTTGCTTTAAAAGGTTTTTAACGCTATTT
The DNA here is from genome assembly GCF_002237135.1 of Teleopsis dalmanni. Lineage (NCBI taxonomy): Eukaryota > Metazoa > Arthropoda > Insecta > Diptera > Diopsidae > Teleopsis > Teleopsis dalmanni. Next base: position 64,654,805 of record NC_051848.1, on the reverse strand, counting down.
ATATCTAAAAAAAAATAAATTTATTATTTGGCGTTTTTAGGTTTTAGTCTCTTCCATCTTCAGCTACGCGAAGTTCTAATATCTTCGCGGCCACTTTTCTTGCCGTCTTAGAAAAATTTATAAAATTGTCAAGTTCATTTACTTTTACCTATTGGAGGAGTTGTATTTTTCGGCGTTGCTCATACGCTGATCTTTAGTTGGCGCATATACAAACGAGAAACTTGTGGTACTACAACGGGTCATTATTTAACTTAAGTCGCCTTTGGGCACAATTCCGCCACTCGAACCTAACCTAACCTAGGCTTTAATGAAGAAAATATATGAAAAATTAAAACTATCGTATAAACAATATATGTTTATAATACATAGACATATGCTGACGGTTGAAATGCCATAACTGTATGCTTTATATATATAATATAATTGTTATAAATTTCTACGTAACAGAACAAATTTTAAATAAATTAAAAATAAAGCTAAAATACTACTACTACTATAAATATTTTAGTATTTATTTTTTAAATTTTAAATAGTTTTATTACATAAAATTGATTTCTGGGATGAAATAAAAAATCACTCATACGCACTGTTGTGTCTCGCATTTGAGTCTCGAATTACGGTACACTTAATACTTCTATGCATTGCATGTGTAGTTACTGATGAGAGGTTATAAAATAAAAAATATATTTGTTTATAATTTACATAATCTTTTGTATATTATAATCGTTACCAGTTTTGAAAATAGGGCACGGTTTCTTGAGCGTCATGAATGCAACATTAAGTTAGATTGTTAGAAGTCTAAGATTTTAACCTACATACATAGTATGAAATGACACAATTATTATGTTATGAAACTGTAATATTCCACTTTACGATCTATGTGATGTCATGTCATGTCGAACGCAAATATCAGTTGAATAAAAGGATAGATAATAAAAAATTTCGTATAACAAATGTGAGTCCTATGTTAGTTTTTATGTTCCACGTTGGAAAGAGTTCGTTGCAATATACATATGAAAAAGACAGTCTACAAAATTTTGAGACATACATGCATACATACATACATATATAAAGAGCAACTCATATATTAGTGGATCGAACTTCACGAACTTAGGTAGCATGACAACGGACTGTGAGCTGTAGAGGTAAGAGTTAATGTTAATGATTACTGAACTATAAAAAACTGCATTTCTAATTTCTAAATTTTTTCTTGCAAAAGTTTTATACTAAATTTTAAGGTAAATGCGGTACTAACATCAAATTTCTTCTTCATCTCTTTAGTTCAAGTTGTTGTAACTTTCACCCTTTGAATTTAAGATAAAAAATATTCTGAAGAATAAACCCAAAAAAAATCAAATATTTTTTTTTGATAAGGAGGCAGTTGGGATTTAAGGCACGAATATTTTGGTTTTTTTTTCTTGCACTAAAAGGCAATTCCATATGAATGTTTGTGTTGTACTTGAACAAAATTTTGATTTTTATTAAATTCGTTTAAAATAGTTTTCTGTACTTTTTTATGTTCGTTCTGAATACATTTTTTTTAATTTTCCTAACAAGAAAGAGCGGCAATTTGCATATAAACACCAAAAATTTATTTGGCTACTAACTTTTAAATGAAATAAATAAAGCAGAATATTTGCGAACATTTGAATTTATGCAAAGGCAGATATTTACACATACATTTGTCTTGATGTTTGTATGCGTGCACAAGCAACATGGCAGTGAGCACACATACTTACATATGCATATATATACATATTTGTTCATACGTACAATTTATTTTCGGTAGCACATGTTTTTCGTCACTTAAACGTCAAGCGTTGTTTTTTTCTTATCGCTAGCAGTGAAGCTGTATGTTGTATGCTATATGCTATATGCTGAGTGCCATGTTTGTGTTTATGTGTATATGTGTAATTATTGTGTTTGCATAACTGTATATGTAGTCTTTTCTGTTTTTATTATTGTTTCTATTTTTTTAATGAAATTTCGCTGTTGTTTTTTAGTAGCCTAGCGTTATGGCCTGGTCTGGCCTTGTTCTCGATGCTTTGACTTGCTATACTTGCTTGATGTCGCCGCTACGGCCACTGCTGCCACTGCTGTTATTGCTTCGTTGATTTTTGCCATCGTTCACAGTTGCTTTGTTTTTCCTTTTTTTTTTATCCTGTGCATGTTGTTGTTGTTATTGTTGTTGAGTTTGGCGCTTCTATGCATGTTTGTATATATAGTTTTGTTTTTGTTATTTTTTTTTATTTTGATGCTGAGTATGTGGTTGCTTTGCTGTTTCGCACTGGCACTGCTGCTGCTGGCTGATGTTGCTGCTCTGTGTATTGCTGTGTACCCAAATGATGCATGTCAATGCACTCGAGCGTATCAACTGAATTTGTTTCACTCACCTTACCTCAGTTAACGTTTATTTTTTTCACTCTTTTTTTGTTTGGATTCTTTACCCCTTTTTAATCAGTATTTTTGCTATTCGTACTGTTGTTGTTGTTTTGTTTCTATTAGTGCTGAAAGGTTCCACTGTCGTCTTCATTTCGTTTCGTATCGCTACGTTTTCTTTTTTTTAACATTTTAAGCACTTTGCCATTACATTTTTTATATAGCACATATATTTTCTTATTTTTTGTTTTTTTTTTTGTTTTTCTTTTTTTCTTATAAATATATAAATCTTTTTTTGCCGTTCTGCTTTTTAGTTTTTCTGCTCCATGATTTTCTGCTTTTTGCTTCATGATTCTATGATGTGTGTAAAGTTATATGTTTCTTCCACGTTCTCATGATATATGTATGTGTATCTGCACACACATATATAGTAGCTAAATGCTGCTGCAGAGTTTTGTCTGTGCTAAACTGTTTCGCTTACTTTTATGTTCCTTACAAATCTATGTACTTGTTGTTATTTCACTCTTAGGTTATACTAATATTTCAGGCGTATGTGTTTATATGTACATATATTTGCACATATATAGTTTTAATTTCAAAAATTTTTATGGTTTCGTGGAAAATTATGAACTCACGGATTTTTCATTTTATTTTATTTCAAATTTTACACACACACATAAAATTCTTAGAAATCTACACTCACATCCACATGCACACCCATGAAAGTAAAGCCTGAAGTGCATTGCGGAACCACTACCATCTTTAACCCACTCGTGCCGCATTTTTTGCTACATAAATTTTCCAATGTTTCTTGTGGAGCGTAATTATTTCGCGCTCCTTACGCTTGCTGTAAAACGGTTTTAATTGTGCGCTACATTCTTGGCTTTTTACGTCTCATGTCGCCAAACAAGCGACACATTTGGTCTAAGCATGAATGCGTTTGTGCGTGTGTGCGTTTTTGCGTTGTAGCGTGCGGGTTGCACTTAATGAAACTGAAAATTGCGTTAAATGCAATTTTATTTTTGCAATTTATTTTTGCTAGCATTTTATTTGTAATTTGTTAAACTAATATAAGCCGCGTACAAAGACGCATACTATTTGCAGGCAAACGCAACATTTACGCAAGCATTTAATGTCCTTAATGCTTAAATGCGTTTCACGCTTATTACTTCAAATAACTCAACAGTAATTGGAATGTTTAGAATTGAGTCGAAACAGTTGGCAAAGCGTACCTAACAAAATGATTCGCTGACAGTTCAAGACGAGTATAAGATGCGGGCTATTATTCTACTCTCCACTCCGGTTTCAAATTACCTGTCATCATTTCATGTATTTTCCCAACTTTGGTTGCATACTCAAGCTACACTGACAGGACTGATGAATCTTGAAATGAAGAATACCAGAAAGGCATCTGGCATCTGCGTTTTTGATTTCATATTAAGTACGCTTACATATTTCACAAAGAATGTGGTAACTTCCCTTTCGATGAGCATCCAATTATATATAAAAATTAAAAATTTATATATTCTGCAACAAATTTTTAAAATAAAAATTAAATTAATGAATTTAAAGCACGGCAAGTGCTTTGGTTGGTGTCACTAATTAAATAAAAATAAGTGACAAAACCTGGAATTTGAGCATTGAAAGTTTGTGCAGCCTTGGCTATTTGTGGATAAACACGATTAGTCATCGCTTCTAATTTGACAGGCACAAGTTCTAAGCCTGGCACTTGCAGTCCAAAACAAATTATATACGGACTATAAACTAATTAAATAAAATTCGATTATTTCCAAAGACCACTGATGAAGAGTGCTTGGCAATACTCGAAACAGCGTTGTATGGTCAGCCAAATTTCAATAAATTAAAAATAAAAAATTATTGTCTTTGTCCTTTCTTTGCTATTCGAATCTGTCTAACTTTTAAATAGTTTATTTCGTCATAAAAAGACACGCCATTATCGGCGAGAAAAAATTGACCTTAAATCCATGATATGTTGAACAAAGTAATGCAATAACATTATTTGAAATTGCAAACAAGATTTTTTGACAATTTAAAAGTAATGCCTTGGACCTAGGGTACAAAAAACGTCTAAAACGTACACTTCCAACCTACTTAAATATTAAGTATTAACACATTATGAGTGGGGCTCATAATGTAACAAATATATGACTACGTCTCACTTAAAATTACTTATTTTAAACGGATACTGATACCTGTCCCGCTTATAAGTGCCAATCCTCGCATTAAGTTACCATATAAAATCTTAAAGGTATAAAATTCACATTTAAATTGCTTTTTAGGAAACTAGAAGTCCTGGAACTAGACAATACCCTCAAGAAAGGAAGCCACTGACCGAAGTCGTAATTGCTTCTTAGGGTGAGGCCCTATCTCTATGGCGTGGAACTCAAAGTTGAGAAATATTACATTGTATTGATATCTTGTTAAAAAATATATAGAAGTTAAGAACCGCCATAAATATAAATTGTACGGAAGTCAAAGACTGCAAAGTGGCTGTAAATATATTATCCAATTAAAGACAAACTATTTGTTCAATCCTTCCTAGGAAATTTCACTGTCTACACCAATAACTATTTCAGATATTGCAAAAGTTTAAACCATCTTCTAATAATGGGCTTCCCGACAACCCGGCATCTCTAGATGAAAATGGACATTAAATTTTTTGTCAAAATTAAAAACAAAAGAGATGCAGTCAATATTTTTTAAAATATAACTGATAAGATTAACAATAAAACCGTAACCGTAGTCACAAGTCTCTTATTGTTAAATAAACTTATTGCTTTAAGTCTAACAGTAGATGATTCTTCCACATGTTTAATTATGAGAACAAGCGGCATTAAGTGAAGTATTAGGTGCAACGCAATGGATGGTGTTATATTCAATACACCACTTATACAGAGTTCAACGCTACGCCGCGTTCTGTTACCATTCAATAATGAAGGTTTGTCTTAGACCGTTAATGGCACCGTAATGCCGTACAACAGTATAGATTTTATGACAGCCATATATAGCCACTGAATTTTAAGTCGCCAGCTTATTGGAAAAGAAAAAGCGCAATATTGGCTTTCGTAGCGCGTTGATTTATATTTTACCTCCAACTAAGTTAACAATAAAATTAACAAAAACAATCAAATTAAAATTTAACTTTCTCCGTTAATTGCAGCATAGAAACATTTTAATCTCAAAGTTATATTTTGCTGTACATTTGTTCAGGATATCAAAACCAAATATTCTATAGACTGGTAACACATTTACTGGTAGCTACTAACGCAATATCATCCGCATATGCTATAGTTTCGCGGTCTTCTATTCTTATTTGTAATAGCAGTTCATTCATTGCTGTTCTAGAGGAGCAGAAAGAGGCCGCTACCTTGAAACATATCCATAGCTAGCCGTCTGTGTGCTGTTGTTAAAACTGTGGCTAATAATAATTTGTCTTTTTTTAGTTATTGAATTTAAAATTTATATATATTTCAAAAATTCTTTTATAATCCGTTTTTATATAATTACAAACACTTAATACCGTTAAAACGTCACATATTGACAAATAATTTTCTTCATAATGTATTTAAATTTAAACTTTTTAGTGAAAGTATGAAATTACTTACCGGTATGTTGGTTTTGGATTAGCATATGCCACACATGGTACTACAACTGGATCCCCTAATCGAGCTGTGACGGTTATCACTTTTTCATTCATTATTGGTGGAACAAGTTCCCGCATTTCTGCAAGTTTAACAAAGCGTGAATACAACAAATACAACAAAAGTGCACAAAAATAAAATATTTTTTAATAATTAATTAATTAAAACTTATTATTCCAAAATAAGTGTATTAAAATTGTGCGCCATAGTAGCACAATTTGTGTTATAACACACAAATGTTTTCGTTTATAACCTCAATTTACATACCGATTACTTAGCCCTACGGCCACACAACGACCCACTTACCAGTTAATTGAATTTTGCCTACGTTGCTACTGACAACAGAGTCCTGCGTCAGCTTATGATGAGTCCGGCAGCGATAAATTTTATGCGCATCGGTGCGCGTAATATTGTACACCAGAAGTTCCCCGGTTGGCAACATATGATTTTTGCCATCTTTGTCATCATGATTGGGACCCAAAAATTAATGCAAAGAAACGAAAACGTTATTTATTAAAAAATATATTCCCAGTTGAAATTTTAAATGAAAAAGTAATGGAAATTATTAAGTGAATATTTTACTCATATATATATATATATATATATATATATATATCTATATACAATTGGTGTTGTTGGTATAAAATATGTGTATGAGAAATTGTCATCGAATGGACACGCAAATTAAGGACCACAAATTCGTAAAGGTAAACCATAAAACCACAAAGAAAAATGCTTTCAATATATTTTTAATGATAAATTCTTTTTACAAACGACTTAAGCATTTTAATGTAGGCTTATTAAAATAAAAACAATAAAATGAAAAATCCTGCATTTTTTCTACCAATCAAAAATTTATTTATGGACGCTGAAAATTGATAAAATATGAAAAAAATTGACATAAAAAACATATAAAAAATTTAATCACATATAAATATTTAAAAAAAAAAAAATATTTAAAAAGACATTTAAAAAAAAATATTTAAAATGACATTAAAAAAAAATATTAAAAAAAAATATTTAAAAAAAATATTTAAAAAAAATATTTAAAAAAAAATGTATTAAAAAAAATATTTTAAAAAATATCTAAAAAAAATATTCATAAAAAATATTAAAAAAAATATTATATGAAAAAAATAATATAAAATATTACATGAAAAAAAATATAAAATATTAATAAAAAAAAAATTTTAATTAAAACCAAAACAGTTTCTGGATAAATTTTCAATGGACTCCCAAACCCCAAAAAACTCCCAAAAATAGTTGCCCCTTGAAAGTCAACTCAAACACGAAGTAAAAATATAAAAAATTATCAAAATTCATGTTACACAAATCCATATATCAACAATATATGATATTATTTTTATGCAGTTTCTGATGTAACTTAATAATAACAGAAGGATAAGGAATAAGAATCAAAACCCAAACTTTAAAAATAATGTCAAGCTGAGAGTATTATTAGAAAACCGAATTAAATCTGTAAGAATGCAGTCACACAATAAAGATAATGACAGAACACACAATATGTGAGTTTATTAAATATCAAGTTTTAGAAAGACATTTTCCCCATCTATGTCTTCACTACTTTTATACCACGTTATCCTCTAGAAAAAATACACAATAATTCGCTTATTAGACCAAGATCAGATTTGTATTAATACAAATCTTATATATAGATAATTTATTTGTCGGGTTCCGATTCACATGTTTCTGTCACTTTCTTTCTGAGAAGAATCGAATTCGTTGGTCTTCAGTTAGTTGAGTCGCATGCTGTTTCAATTAGATAAGATTTTTGGGACTAGTTAAGGAATGTTAGTTGCACTGATACCATTGTTGTAGTTCAGGCCATAAACTAGGATATAGCCTAGTTTAGTTTTCTAATTAACGACAACATTACCTTAATGACAGTTAGGTTAACATGATATATCTCATAGGTTGAGGTGTGCCATTATCCCTCATATAATAATATATAAACTCGTATGTTCAAGGATCAAACACCAAGTAGCTTATTCTTTCAAAAATATATATCTATATTTCGAAAGGTGTGGCGTCTCATTGACTTTTTCTTTATTTTTTCGATTACAAGGTTTATCTTTATTTATAGCACAGAGATAAAATTTAAAAAGGTTAATATTATTAGATATCTTACCACCCTCTAGTGATGGATATATATTAAAATTAGGTTCTTGTAGCCATGACGTCACAGTAACATATTCCTTAACAAAGGATGGTATATTGCATTTAATAAGCACGTTGCTACCAATAAATCCTCCTGGATTTTGTACTTCCGGTTCATAGCGTTGATTGACAACTGCAAGTATAAGATTTAGAAAGTCATAAATATATATATTAAAAATGTTGTATATATAAGTAAAAAATATAAATACACAAGTTGAAAATTAAAGATTTAAAAAATATCAATAGGTTGATGCTAGAGATGAAGAATACTGTGAATCAAATTATGAATTATGCGCGTTCATTTACATATTCAGTACTTCCTACTATTTATAATTTGTACCAATACTGACAATTCTAAACAATAATTTCTTAAAAAAAATATATAATAAGTTTTGGAAAAATAGTGAATTGCAACCATTAAACATTTTTATTTATTTTAATTAATCAAATTTTTGTCTGACCATACAGTTGTTTTGAGTATTGGATCAGCCACCATCCACTGATGATGGCTCTTGGAATTATTTATTGTATTTAATTATTTGTTGATTTATTTCTAAGACTGCAAGTACAAAGAGTTGAACTAGTAGCCTGCTAAATTTAAAGCTCAGAATCAGTGTTTATTAGCAAACTAACCCAAAGCTGTACTTGACTTATATGTTCAAATTTGAAGTTTTGTTAATTTGCTGTGAAAGTTCATTAACAAATTAACTTCAACAATTTAAATAATTAATTATAAGTACTTTTAAATATTAAATTTTAGTACTATACTTTTATGGACGTATTATTTATTGTATGATTTTATCTTATTTTTCTTGTGTTTATTCTTCTGATATCGATTACATTGCTATCGTGATTATATCGTATAATCACATATATAATACAAAATATTATATCCATTCCATTCCAAAAGTATCAGTATTTAATTAAATTTTAATGATAGTATAAAAAAAAATAAAATAAAATAAAATAAAATAAAATAAAATAAAATAAAATAAAAATAAAATAAAATAAAATAAAATAAAATAAAATAAAGTAAAATAAAATAAAATAAAATAAAATAAAATAAAATAAATAAAATAAATAAATAAATAAAATAAATTAAATAAATAAAATAAATAAATAAATAAAATAAAGAAATAAATAAAACAAAGAAATAAATAAAATAAAGAAATAAATAAAAAGAAATAAATAAAATAAATAAAATAAAGAAATAAATAAAATAAATAAATAAAATAAAGTAAAATGTGATAAAATAAAATAATAAAAAAAAATAATATAAAAATTAATAAAATTAAATAATATAAAATGTGATAAAACTAAAAATGTGATAAATAAAATATAATAAAAAAATAAAATAAAATAAATAATAATATAA
>NC_051848.1:64634059-64645111 GCF_002237135.1 Teleopsis dalmanni | reverse complement strand
AAATAGAAGATTAAATAATAATTAAATATAAAGTTAAATTAAACATAATAAAAATAAATAAAAATGATATAGTTATTTAGTAAATAATTATGAGGTTTTTTCGAACAGTGGTGAAATACAACAACAAAAATTTATTTTTTATATTATTTTAATTAATTGAATTTTTGGCTGACCATACAGCTATTTCGAGTATTGCCAAATACCCTTCATCAGTGGTCTTGGAAATAATTTTTGTATTTAATTATTCGTATATAATTATTTTTGAGACTGCAAGTACCAGGAATCGAACTCGGATCCTGCCAAATGTGAAGCTCAGAATCAGCGCACCTTAACCAACTGTTCCAAAGCCGTACTTGACTTTTTTGTTCGCATATTTTTCTGGAGTTTTGTTACTTTTGCTGTGAAAGTTTTTATTAACAATTTTACTTGCTGTGTTTATATTAGAACGAAATCATAAATCAGCTGTATAATAATTGAATTAATAAATTAATTATAATTTTATTTTCAATTGTTAAATTTCAATACTATTCTGTTCGTAGAGGCATTTTTTATTGTATGATTTGTTCTTTCTTATGTATAGAACCTAATCTAGGAACGTAATGCTGAGAAAAATAAAATAAAATAAAATAAAATAAAATAAAATAAAATAAAATAAAATAAAATAAAAATAAAATAAAATGAAATAAAAATAAAATAATATAAAAATAAAATAAAATAAAATAAAATAAAATAAAATAAAATAAAATTAAATAAAATAAAATAATATAAAATAAAATAAATAAAATAAAATAAAATAAAAATAAAAGAAAATAAAAATAAAATAATATAAAAATAAAATAAAATAAAATTAAAATACATAATAAAAATAGAGAATGAAAATAAAAATAAAAATTATCATCGGATATATCGTACGCATGCGTTCGATAAGAGTTCCGTGATCAATTAATATTTTCGACGAGTTTTAAAAATCTGATCATTTTAAAAGTTTCAGTTTTTAAGTAAAATCTAATAATTAATCTAAATCACTAAGAAAGAATATAAAACCTAAATATAAACAATTTTAATTTTTTTTATATTTAAAAAAGATTTTATTTGAAGTCGCTTCGAAAACAGATGCTACAAATTAGCCTCTATTATTTTTAATTTTTTCCTAAAATATACGAGTTTATGTATTTTATTAAATGAACTCATAAAAAGAAATTTTTCAGCGAAATGTGAGATGATGAGGTCGAAAGCTATTCCTTTTGTTAAAAAGTGTTTTTCAGCACTACGGAGATATAGAGCGTAAAAGAAGAGTATACCAGAAAAAAGTTTCTACAGAAAAATCTGAATAGTTTTTTGAACATCATTTGATTTGATGTCTAATTTTGTTTCTATAATTATCCCTTAAGCCAAACTATGAACTGAGAACAATAGTGACAAACTAACAAACGGAAACATTGACGATTTTTAAACTTAAAGTTTTTGCAGATGGAGCCTTTTTTCATACCGTGCATGTCAGTACATATTATAAATAAACTTCATTCCATACTACTCGTATAAGGTCCTCGGGTGTGTACAGGAAATAAATTTCATTGTCTAAATCTGTATATGTTTTAATATAATATTCTATTATACTATAATTTTAATTAGATGCTATCTTTAGTAGAGATATCGTCATTGTTATAAAAAATTTTAATATAAATTGTTATTCACAATTATTTGTATAATAATATGTACCAACTTTAATTAAATATAATTTGTTTGCAGTTATCAAATAAACTTTTTCTCGCGTTTCTATCATAAATTAGTTAAATATTTTTATATTTAATTATATTTTAATTTAAAACTTTTCACATTTTACGCTACGTCAACGTGTGCATTTGTATAGATACTTTATTTATAAAATTTAAACTTCTGAACAGACCTTTTTGTATGAGGACTTGTATATACAAATGAGTAATAACGATAAGCGTTTTAAGTGCACACACATTTATATGATGAAGGAAACTTTTAGTATTTTAATTCACTCAAAAAGTGACACTAACTAAATATTAAGGAGCCATTCCACACCTGTCGGAAGGCTCTTTGAAAACAATCTAATATGCGAACGTTACGCACCGTGCATATAATGGAAAAGTGAACAATCCGACAGGGAGAGGCACAGAATAATAAAAGGAATTTTGGAAATTGTAGAAGAACTTTAATTGGGGACATGAAAAAGGAGGATACATTACAGTTCACTTAAAAATTGTTATTTAATTAGTCAAATATTCAAATTAATCACACTTTTGCAAAAAATAAGAATTTTAGCAAGTAGACCTCGGCTTGCAAAGATGTTTCTAGTGCGGTGAAATAGTCGAATCACACATTGAAAGAAATCCATTTAACTATATTCATTTCAAGTAATTTAACTATAAACTTTTCTATGCACAAAGTAGAGTCACCAAATTGTATATATTGCGGCGCTGAGGATGAAACCGCAGAACACACATTCTTTGAGTGCAATAAGTGGTTGCCCGAACGAGAAGCACTAGCAGGACAAGTTGGTATTTTCTCTCCAAGGACGGTGACAGAAAAAAATGACCGAAAACAAAACAAACTGGGATCGCGTAAAAATGTTTGCTGAGAAGATCTTGAGATTGAAAAAAGTAGACCTTGACAGAAGACAGCTGGAGTAAACAAATATACCACACCAAGATGAAGGGCAAGGTTAATGTCATGCAGCAGTAGCGGCCTGAATGCAAGTCACACCCATGAAAGTCTTAAACGATAGGGATAGGACAAGGTCTTTACGAATGCGAATGTATTACGAATGTAATTTAGTCCGTGCCAGTCGGACACTCACTTTCCGGGTCGCCGGATTGTGGTCAGTACGTAGGCATTCCTACTCCGCAAAAACAACAAACAAAAAAAAAAAACAAACTTTTCACGTAGTCGGATCACTCAACGAAATAAATAAATACATTCATTTGTATAACACAAAAAATAATTTTTTAGTCTATAAAGTAAGGATATGAAATTTTGCACATAAAAATTAATAAAACCTTAATTATGATTAAAAGTAATGGACTTCATCATATATAGCTCATATGAACTGTTTTTAACAAAATTAAAACAAATTCGGATGGCTCTGAGGACGAGGAGGAAACTGTGTTCCATCTCATGTGTCATTTTGTGCCCATCTTTAACCAGAAGAAGATCAAAAATCTTGGGGGCCCCTTTTCTGACTGATCTGACTGAGCTGTTTTTCCAACAAAAAATATGCTTTGTTTAATAAAAAAAAATTTACAAGAAAAATTTTCCCCCAAGTAAAGGTCAATATTTCAACAACTCTTAAATTTAAATTATTTAAATTAATTTTTGTTTATTTGAAAAAAAATATTAAATTTATACTTAAGTATTGAATGGTATTAGATTAGATTAGATTTTAAGACAAGTTGAGAACTTTTCACCAAGCCTCTGCATCCTTTGAGGATTACTGTGACATATCCATTTTAGTTCCATAAACGTTTAGCAGTTAGGAACGCCATTATGTCCTTTGGAGAGATGTACTGGATAAGCAATGAAGTCTCAGTCTGGCAAGACTATCACAATATCACAAAATGTGTTCTGCTATTTCCTTTTCTTCGCAACAAAGTCTGTAGCTATCGTTTCTAGAAATACCTTCCATTCATAGATGCTTCTTAACTCCGCAATGCCAAGTGAGAAACCTTGTGACAAGTCGGATGGCATGAGTTCTTTTGCTTATCTGTAGGCAATTGTATTATCCCAGTTTTTCCAAAACTGTTCTTTCCAGCCACTTATTAATTTTATTTTTTTATAATGCTAGTTAATCCCTTTCAAGGCATGACTTTAAAAACTGGTTTGAAGAATATCACAAGCTCGGGTGTTGTAATTCGAAAACATGTGGTGCTATATATTTTCTTTCAATTAAAACACAGTCAATATTTGTCAAGTTTTCACTTTTTTTTAAATAATTTAATAAATTCGCGTACAGAACTTAATAAAGACATGACAATTGAAATTTGTTTTTAAATTATAAATTGCTCATCTTTTTCAATTATGTGACTGACATTTTTAAATTTCGTCCTACTCTGATCATTATATAACAATTTTTATATTTAGAGACGTTATCAAATCTTCACCCAAAACGCTGATCTGACACACTAAAAGACAACCCATTAGTTTAGCTCTTTGTGAAAGCGATTAGATATAATTTCTTACATCTTAAATCTTTTGGAGTTGAGCGAATTCATCAAAACAGTGGGAAAAACTAAGCCTTAATAAGAATGTCCATATGGTTTCCGAACTTTTCACTACTGCTTTGAAGTAAATATGACAATCACATGAGTTTAATAGTGCTATAATGTATTATATAATACAATAAATAGCAATTTATAATTCTCTTTTAGTTTAAATATTCTATAATAAGAGGAAACTGTTAAATTCAAAGTAATTAATTGAATATTAATTTCTTTTAATAAACTTTAGTTCTGCATTCCATTCCTTATTCCTTATTCTGACCGCACACTTATGCTAATAGTTTTATTATTATTATATATATATACATATATACAATTCATAAAATCTTACACGAAATTTTTTTAAAAATCTAAGAATTTGAAATTTTAATCTAATAGTTGTAGTAGTATATAGTATTTAGAGTAAGTATTTAGTATAAGTGTTTAGTTCATAAGTTTAGTAATTAGTTTATCATTGTAATATTACACATAAGAAAATGTACATGGCAACTCTAGTTTGTCAAGTTCAACTGATGTGTATCATGAAAATAAAGGAGTCAGTATATTACTAACAACCGAAGAGGTAATGCGTTTTGTATTTAGAGTTGCTTGACTACATAGTAAATAAATAAAATCATTTATAAATAAAATAGTTAGTAATTATTATTAAATACTAATTAGTAATGAGTTTCAAAAAGTATATAACACTTATAATTATAAAATAATAATAATCTTAAAATATTGTTTTAATCCTATTGCGGTTGGTTTTCGTTGCTAATTATCACTTTTTTATATGCAAGTGTACTTTTTGAATAAAATACTAAATAAAATAGCAAGATTTTCCTTTAAGCTTGATTTTCGAAAGTATAATTACCAACATTCTTTAATTATTAGGCATCATCTACCCATAAAATCGCAAATATCTTTGAGTTTCCCTGTATTACACACAGGGCAGACAATAGCTCAGGTTTAATTTGATGTACTACAACTTAAACAAATTAAACTACAGTGTACTTTAATTACCCAAATTATTCTATTCAGAGTTAATTGATATTATTTAACGCTTTTCTTTGGCTGTTATTTAGTTTGTTCTAAATTATAATTAATTTTAATTCTGTTTTTATTCCACATTTGATGCCTACTTGATTAAGATTATTTTCTTAAAAAATCTTATTTTGGAGTATCTGTTTTAATTTTATTTCATTTTTTTACTTCCAATAAGAAACAACATCAATTTATCAAATCTGAAAACTAATATGCATCGGCTACCTTTGTGGCACACAACCGTCGAAGGAAGGTCATTCTCCACCACAATAGTGCAAGCTCCCACACATCAGCTCAAACAAAATAGTTTTTGAGCACTTAAAACTTCGAATTAATGGATAATCCACCTTAATGTCCCGACTTTGCACCCAATGACTTCTACTTGTTCCCAAACATCGAGAAAAAAAATACGTTGTGAGCGTTTCTCTGTGCCCGAACAGGCCGTTGAGATATTCAAAACCCTAGTTTTGAAGATACGAACTTCAGAGTAGCTAAACTATTTCGAAAATTTGTTCAATCGTATGAGAAAATGTATCAATCATCATCGAGAATACTTCAAAAAACAATAAAAACATTTTCACTGACTAAACAACGTATTTTCATAGTTAGACGCAAGACCTAAAGACCCAAGACGTCGTATCATCATTTTCAACATTTTTAACTGTTAGAGGACTAAAATTTTTAGCTCCCGAAAAGGAGTTCGTAGGTTTCAAATCCATTTTGTACGGACGTTTGTATGGACAGATAAGACTTTTAGTATTTAATATTTAGTATTTAATATATAATTTTTAATTTAATTTAATTTAATTTAATTTAATTTAATTTAATTTTTATTTTAATATTGATTTTTTATTTAATACATTATGTAGTGACTATATATATTATTGGGGTATGCCTAGAATATCTTATTTTGTCATCAACAGTTCTTAAGGTTTAGGGAATAGGATTATTGACCTTAGCGTTACTCGCGGGTGTTTGCCAGTTGGTAGAACTCCTAAGGTTGAACACTAATACCAGGATTTTATTGGTGTTAACGTTGAACAGGAAACAAAGCTCAGGTCAGACTATGTGCGGCTTTAGGTTTGTTTCTGAAATATGGTACTTGACCATTTTGTCGTTCCGTGTGAGCGATGAAGGGGTTAATGTGCTGTATAAACATTACAATTACAAATGTTATAAGTGCGATTAGTGCTATGCTAAAAAATTTCATATTGTTGAAGAAGAAGAAACCAAATTAACAACTCTGTCTTCCGACTAAATTTAAAAATTCTAATTTAAGTAATATTCTTATTAATTGTTACTCATACGCCACAGCACACCAGCATATAATTCTCAGTAAAAGTGTATATTTTTACGTGGGAGTTGGTAATGCGAAAGCCACTGCTACCAACTTCTGTAGTTATTAATATTCTTCTTATTATTGTACATAGTTGAGTTTAAAGTTACTCATTCTACTCTCAATTTCTACTGAAACTTCAAACTTCTATGTAAACGTTTATATAACTGTCATATGAATACTTTGGTCTTTGTGACATATAAGAAGGCTGGTTTGCATGTACCATATATTCTGTCAGTTTATTTTCTTTGCTATATATTTGTTGGCAGGTTCATTCATTATACAATTTCATAAAAATACAGCAACCCAAATAATCAGAGAACATATAAGGGAACTTCCAAAGCAACAGAAAAGCACAAAATTTTAATGTATGTAGCGTTGTGAATTGTGAGATACATAGAAATTATATACACTCGATGTTGATATTGGGAATGTTTAATCCCAATTGATTCAACACAATTGGTTTGTGCCGAGACCGACACAATTTTCTAATTTTTTTCTTATATAAGTTATATCACTTTTCTCTTTATAACTGCAGTTCTCAAATGGGTTGAATCACAAAAATGCATCGAACTAAACTAATACACTTTTGCAATATTTACGTAAAAAAACTATAACAAAATTGAAGTTTTCACATTTAAAAATAATTATTGGATTAAAAATATATGACAACTGACAACTGGCAAATACACACATCAAGCCAAACGATATTATAAGTAAATTTTGGTGGACAACTTATGTTAAATGTAGAAATAAAACTCAGTGAAGTAGGTTAAATACCACAAGTTATTAAAGAAATTGGACACGAAAGAACCACTTTGAATTCAAGAAGGCACGAATTCCACTTAAATTGAAAATCATTGACTTTAACATCGGACAGAAGTATAAATTACTTCTGTCATGTGCTATAATTTATAGTAATCCATCAGCAAACACATATTTAGGCTTAAAAAAAGCGATTTTGATTCCACAATTCACCGGAATACTGGGTTGAAGAATGGTTATGTAAGAACCAGTCAGAAACAATGATAAAATTAAGTATCTGGTCACTGCTAAATATTGTTGAGTGTGTTTAGAAAGGGAGCAGCCAAAAGCGTAAGGCTGGTACTGAAAAAACCTGGACATAGGCACAACAGATATTTTGGTATCTTTTTCTCTAGCGCCGGTAGACATGTACTACAAAATATAGTATAGAGTATGAATTCAATATGGATTTGAACCAAAATAATGTTTTTTGAAAAAATTGTAATATACATAATATGTAACATAATATACCATTAACACAAAATTGAAGCGATTATTAGTGCCAGATCTGACACGTACAATAATAAATATCCTTACTAAAAATGTAGAACTAAATCTTGTACTATTCCGTTCTCGCAACCAAAGTGATACTTTTATAAAATTCTGACCATGATATAACTTTATGCTCTTCATATGGAACCTACAGCGCTTCCTAAACTTAGATGAAGCATGTATATAGTTGTTATTTTGATAGAAACCACTTAGAACACTTTTATCTGAGACTTATTACGTTTTCTGATACGATCAATATTTGATAACTTTAATACTTAATTTACATATGAAATAAAATATAGAATTAAGTAAAAAAAATAACAAAATAAAATACATATATTACCGCATTTACAATTTCAATGTAAAGTCTATGCTATTCTAGGCTTGTGAGACTTGCAAAAGAACAAAAGAGATTAATACAAAAATACAAAGCTTTGTGAACAAATGTTAACGACAAATATTAGAAATATGGTGGCCCAACTGCATCACAAACACAAACCTACAAACCGTTACGGATCAATTATCTGCTACTGTTGAGATAAGAAGACGTAAATAGCCCTGGGTAAGCCACAATCTCCACAGACCCTATGGAAACATTGCACGCCAAGCTCTGAGATGGAATCCTCAAAGCAGCCGACGACCTGGAGCGCCATCTAAAACTTGGAAGAGGACAACTTATGAAGAACTAAGAGAAACCAATTATTCCTGGAGTGATATATGCCCAGAATCAAATAACAGAATCTGATATAAAAAGAAGATAGAGGCCCTATGCTTCACTGGGAGATGAGAATAAGAAAGAGGGATACATATATAAAATAAAAAATCCGGGTCCAAAATTTTTGTCAGCATCAGTTATGGTTTAATTATTCGCCACAAAACGACGTGTTCTTTTTAAAACGCTTCAGAGCATAACATCTGATCAGAACCAGAGTCTTAAAACGATTTCCCAGATTCGTTTCCAGTCTGGTAATTCACTACTGAAAGCAACTAACTCACTATACGTATTAATGCAAGTTATATTTATTTTAACCTATACAATATCATGGCAAGGTAATTATTTTTACCTATATCCTTGTAAGTTCAAGTCAATATTGTACATACAAGAAACCCAATTCTTGTGGTTTTGTCAGGTTATGTGTGTTATTTGTGATTGCATTTGTTCTGTGTTGAAAATAGTTTTGTTAGTAGAGATACATTTACATTTCAATTCATTTTGTAGAAAAATTGAGTATCTCATATGGTTTTGATTACTAACTATGCTTCAATACCGCAAAAGTGAAATGAAGTAAATTAAAATTCGTTTACAAATTTTCAAAGTTCCGGGAAACAATTTTCGTTCTTTCCGATAAAAATTGCTAAATACGTACGGAACTTCAGAGCAGTTATATTTTTGAGGCTTTATTTATCTTTTACCTTTTTTTTTTTTTTGATTATTTCCATTTGCCCTTGCGATAAGAGCACAAAGGATAACGGATGATTTTATTCACTAAATGGCCTACAGACTATTTTTTATCCATTCTCAATTTTTAACCATTTCTTGCTAAAGAAAAATTCGTTTGAAAAACAAGGTTTTCTTTTTTCAATTATTTTGTTTTAATTTTCACATTTTTGGAGTTTTTCCAATAAACTTTCATATAAATTGGATTACTAGTTAGTCGTACTCTTATAGTGAATTTAACCCGCAGTGCAGAACAGATATACAAATATTTTACACATGTGTTGTGGCCATAGTCAAAATTACAACAGCTTCAATTTTGGATGCACAGAAATCTGCCAGGATATTGTAAAATGGATTTTGTAAATATAAATGTTTAGACACCTAAAGACCAAATTTTATAAAAGAAATTGGAAAAAAAATTGAGAACCACATAAATTCCCTGAAGTAGTTGAGTCTTATTCATTCATTCATTTTTCTGCAGTTGTTCTTAGCCAAGAGAAATATTTGAAATAATTTTAGTAATCAAAAAAACGAAAGAATTTTTTCAGATATAGATTTAGATATAGATTTTATTAGAATTACACATATTTTTATATCACAACAAGTAATTACAATGGAATATAAAGAAATCTCATCGTTGATTAGAAATTTTTTCAAAGAAGCGATAACGTCACATGGGATGGAGATAAGATATGCTTTTTCGTAATACGGAAGCCTTTATAAGTGCTCAATACGGTTTTAAATGTATTTTACTAAATATTCAGTAATTTACTTTTTTCAGTAATAATTTTTAATTATAAATTGTAACAAAAATTAATAATAAAAATAATTAATAATAATATTTAATAACAAAAATTAATAACAATAATAAATAAGTGTAATTACTAATTACAATTAATAACAACTAATAATAATAATAACTACAATTAATAATAATAATTAAAATCAATAAATAACACTCATAATTAATAATAGTAATTAATATAATAATTAATAATAAAAATTACCAATATTGAATAGTAGTGAACAAGAATGAACAATAACTAATAATAATAAAATTAATAATAACAATTAATATAATATGTAATTAACAATAACAATTAACAAAAATAATAATAATATAATATAATAATAATAATTAATAATAATAGCTAAAAAGAACAATCATAACATAGAATAATAATTAATATTAATAATAATCATTAAAAATAATAATTAATGATAATTATTAATAATAATAAATAATCATAATAATTAATACTATAATTAAAAATAATAATTAATATTATAATTGAAAATAATAATTAACAATAATAATAATAAGTATAATAATTGAATGCGGTTAATTAAAAAAAATTTATATATATACGTATATATTTTAATATACCCATAGCTGAATCGACATACCTTCTGCTCAAAAAGTACTCGGATTTTGTAAATAAAACACACAAATTAAAATTTTATTCCAAATTTATTTAATCTCTTTGAAAATATGCTCCTTCTGAAGCGATATACATACGCCAACGCTTAACCCAATCTTCCATACACTTTTCGTAGGCCCGTGCAGGTATGGCTTTTAGTTCCTTCAGCGAATTCTCTTTTACCGATTTAATCGACTCAAAACGCTTACCAGAAAGGGACTTTTTTGAGTTTCGGGAACAGGAAAAAGTCGCACGGATCTAGATCTGGCGAATATGGTGCCTGAGCGTTGACAG
>NC_051848.1:64549434-64633959 GCF_002237135.1 Teleopsis dalmanni | reverse complement strand
AACTGCTCTCTTCATAATCCAATACGACCGTTTGCTGGCTTACTATCTTCCCCTACAATATAATTGATTTGTGGACCATATTGTGGATTTAGAATTAAGTTTTAGTTATAGAGTTTTGATCGATTCCTTGTTCCTCAAAATTTAGTCGCTATGCGTTTGTTGTTTTTGAGACGCAAATGCATATTTCATTATATATTTCTCCGCACTGACGACAAGTCTAGATATCAACATAATTATATGCTTCAACTTATGCACCACAATTATAAGACTCGTTATCACCTTTAATCTCCTAGTCATATTTCACCACATGCATTGGAATTAATGCCGTTTTTCGGCATTAATTCTGATTGCCTCAACACTTTAAAGCTATATTTCTATATTCAAGTCTAGTACTTTGTTATTTCCGCATACATATATATTAAGAATTTGCACCGTCAAGCTAGCGATATATTCCAATTTTCTACGTGTTACCCAATATTTGAGATATCTCTATGTAGCTTAATATTCTAACCAATTTAGCCGACAATATTAACACTCTATGGATCATAACAGAGTGGTCGTTATTATCAAAATAGTAACTGTCGACAGGAGACCAGGAAAACTGTCTCCTAATAAGTGAAGTTTAATTTAAAAAAAAAAACGATTTGAAGTTTCAATATATATACTGTTTAACAGAACGTCATCATCCCTATCCAAACACAAAAAGATGTTAGTTTATAAGCAACTTCTCAAACTTCTGTTGCACTTCAGGGTTTCACTCTGGACATGCAATAATTAGAATAGAAAAAATAGAGCACAATTATTTCGAAGTAAAGTACTTATAGATTTGTTGAAAGCAACTTACTAAGTTATAGGAACATACATAGGCATCAACATTCCATCATCCGAGATATAAATAAGACCTCCAAGTCACATATGATTTGCATCTTAAATATCGAAACTTCCGCACCTCCTAAACCTCTAAAATTGCTTGAGGTTTTGAGGTTAAAGACGCCAAAGCCGATGTAATAAACATTGTGTAAATACATTATATCCGATGATAAACTATAAATGAATGAACTAGAATACACATTATTATTTCTTAAGAAATTTTAATTTATAGAATCACTTTAAATCCATGACGAAAGTCAATAGATTTTAAAGTCTATTGACAATATTTTAAATAATAATAATAACATAATAATGCAATAATTTCAGTGCACATTTTATTTGAAATTTATATAGAAATTACAAATTTTTTATATCTGTTATTAATTAAAATTAAAAATATCAAACATCTTTTTTTTTGTGTAAGTTTAGTTGTGAATTAAAAAAAAATGTGATGTTTAACTATTTAATTTGCGATATATCAATCCGAATCCATATAATCCGATTCGCGATCAAACTCTTTTTCCATTTCAATTGCGACTTCTTGGAAGGCACTGTTCTTAATGCTTGCACTAGTACAAGGCATATCTAAAGAATACGGCAATATTTCCAAACTTTTGGGTGGTTTATTAGTTGCAGTTTTTTCTGGTGTCTTTGAACAAGGCTTTTCATGATCCAATTTCATTGCCCGAAATATTTCACACATTTTATAGTGTTCTTTTTCTTCTTCTTTCTCTTCTTTCTCTTCTTCCGATGACTGATATTTTAATTTACGTGATTGTTTAGTTTCTACTGAATTGATCCATTTTAAAATCATATGACGTGGTAAATCTATTAGCATTGTGTTTTTATTTCTACCCGCGTACATTTTGATATTCATTACGTTTTTATTTATTAATGTCATTATCAACTGAAATATGTTTAAATTGTATATCGAAAATAAAATAAATTAATTATCATAACAAATTTACCTGTTCTTTTACACCAAAAACAACAGGTTTTTTAGCATTCTCGGTCCAATTAGGATTTCTAATTAACTTAAAATCCATAGGAAATATTTCTCCTTCCTTTTTACGTTGTATGTAGTCAGCATTGTCTGGTGCTGGACGACCGTAAAGATCTCTGAAAAACTTGTTACTTTCCGAATGATTTTTGCATACTTGTAGAAATCCACCGTGAGTAGGGACCTTGTTACATGTCTTTTTATTGTATGTCATAAACATTTGATTATATTGGATGCGCGACTCCCATTTTTCCAATATCAATCCACCTAACTTACTCAGAGTTTCACTCAATTCCATTGACACATTATTTACCTGTTCAAAAAATTCCACTTTCTCGTCAATAGAACTGGTATAAATTTCGACTTCTTTATCTATCATTTTCTTCGCCGGTTCTATACAATTTTGATGCATTACTTTAACCAGGTTGTCAGACTCAGCTTTTAAAGCCGCCATTTCCAAACGATGGGCAATTGTCTTATGATACAACCACCCTTCGTCAACAATTTCTTCAGTATCAGTCGATGGCTCATTACCAGAGCCACGTGCTGAATTATCTTCGCTATTTTCCATCATTAAAAGCAAAACCACGTTCTTCTAACAAACTACCGTTCACTTTTAGCGCGGATATAATTTCACATTGGATCAAGGTGGCGTCGATCACTGTTGCATATCTCATTTTCCAAGATTAGACCAACGATCAATTTTTAACACAAGTGTAATATAAAATATAATATTTTATTCTTGTTTCAACCTATAAGTTTATTCTCTGCGTTTTTATTTCAAATTTATTTCCTTAATTGTTGGTTATTATATCATGGAATATAATAGAAATATTAAAGAAAAATGAATATTAAAAATTTAATATTTTTATATATTAAAATACTGTAAAGAAAATACACTTAAAATAATAAAGTATTTGAAAAAATTTATTAAAATAAAGAATTTAACATTCACCCCTTAGCCGATTTGTACAAATGGAATTAAAAAATTTTATGACGCGATACAAATTTTGGAGAAAAAATCAATGGATGCAATTTACTATTAATCTAAGCTGTTCACTGTTTATACTAAGTGTGATGAAGACATTCTTTATGTCAACGGTTTATGTCCAAGACAGAAATATTAAAACTGACAGGCACATTAAATGGTGTAAAGCTGTCATATTTCAGGACATGAATTAAATTGTTTTAATTTAATTTAACCGATTTAATTATAGTTAGTGCATATACAGAATTACAAACTAGGATGAATAGTTATATATTTTGTGATTTGAAAAATTAAATTGGTTTTTTACATTTTTCACTAATACCTCCAATAATGTTTGAGGAAAGAAAACACGATATGTACACGAATATTCAAAGATTTAATATAAATATTGGAACAGAATATCGCATTGGAAGTTATAACATACACCGCGTCAAAAGTCTTTTTGAAAAGTGTAGATCAGTCAACGAGAGTCAGGTTCAAATGCCAGGTTGGACATCACGGATAGAATTCTAAATTTAAGATTTTTATGCCTTAGATAACATGATTATGTTTTCAATCCACATTGCGTTCATAATTAATTAATAATTTTCTATACAATTGTTATATTATATATGTATACTAGATAACCCGACAAACGTTGTTTTGCCTTATAAATTATTTCTAGTTTCTAGATAAATTCTAGTGTAGACAAAAAGTAACTTACTTATTATAAGTGTGTAAGTCTGTGGTATATGCATGTAATAGGCATGGAGCACTATGAAGGAAAAGGAAAATAAAAATAACAAACGCCAAACAATATTATTTTTAAGTTATTATAGTTTATTTATTAAATTATTAATTTAAAATTAATAGATTTGTATGATACCAAGTTCCCTGGCAACAACTGTTGTATCTTCAAATTTAAATTGTCTTGGATTGACTGTAAATAATAATAATGATAATGGGCCAGTAAACATTAACCACAACAGTCGAAGATAAAAGCACTCAGTGTGTCTTGGATTAACTGTAAATAAGCGTTGGATTTAATTAAATTGAGACATGCATCAACTGGTGAAACTTGCTTGCGGGGCATCCATTTTTTTGTTGAGCCCATGTGAAATAGCGTGGTACTTGTGAATAGAGTAATGTTCTTGCAAAGGCACCAAATATCTCCGTACTATTACACAATTCAAAAAATGCAGTGAGTGTGGATTTTAGGTGGATTTGTACCACGATTAATCACTGTCTCGTTCGTGAAAAATACACGCTGACCGTTTTCAAGATGACGGCTAACTGAACAGCTGCTGGATCCCGTTCATGAATTAGAAAACCGAAGATACGCCAAGCAGCTTCATTGGAGCTGATGTACCGACCAATTTGGTAGAGCGTAATTTCACCGTTTTTGTTCATTGGAGGAGCATTTACATTAGTATTTTCTACTCTAAACACAGCCATATCACTGCCTTTATGGACATACTTGCAAATATATTTGATGCTCTTCTCAGAACTGCAAAACTCAACATTTATATGAGCATTGTATGTCTTGCTTAGCAGAGGCGAATACGGCACCACCCGCCATTGTCCCCCATTATCGGGATTTCTTTGACGATATATTGGATATCCGTCGGTATTTGTTATAGTATCATTAGTGAAATCTTTAGAAAAATTTTTAGTACATTTTCCATCTCCCATGCAAGGCGAAGACGAAGAAACGAAGTGGATGCCGATTCTCAGACCTACTGAATACGCATATAAAATTTGGTAAAAATCGGTAAAGCCGTTTCGGAGGAGTACGGTATCTAACATTGTGACAATGTTAATTTTATATATAAGATAATGTCTATTATTATAATTATATTGTGTTTATTTATTTTTTTTTTAGACATTTTTTATTGGGTATGAAGAGTACAATCTTAACTATTTGTTAATTTATTATTATTGCTAAATTGTACTTAATAAATAGTATGTAATACGTGTGCTGGGTTACTGAATCAGTGTTCAGCTCCCATATATACAAGGAATTTATAACATAATATTCTCTATGTTAACTCATGAGGTTATATTGTATATATGAATACCTACAATTTTATATAGCAATAGGTCGCTAATTTTTACTTAAATTTATATAAAACTATAAATAATACTAACCGCTAAATTATTGCCATTCTGAAATAAAGTAAAAAGAACAAATTTTTTTCGTTAATTGCAGTTCCTATTAGAAAAGTAGTTCCTCTTAACCTTATGAAATCGTTTTAAACTGCTTGATTGAAGTTCTTTAAAAT
The DNA here is from genome assembly GCF_002237135.1 of Teleopsis dalmanni. Lineage (NCBI taxonomy): Eukaryota > Metazoa > Arthropoda > Insecta > Diptera > Diopsidae > Teleopsis > Teleopsis dalmanni. Next base: position 64,628,840 of record NC_051848.1, on the reverse strand, counting down.
TATGGTGAATAACGTATGACTGTGTTGAAAGTTTTTTTGCGCAGTATCACTGCACAAAACATTTCACTCTCTCTCTCTTTTTGCACACTTATTCACCACTTTATATTTTTCCATGGTATCGTAATGTTTTCCATAAAAAATTTATTTGAACTAATAATCCACATACATAGATGGACCAACCACAAAGCCGTCGTGGTGAATGTTTTATATTTGCTCTGACAAAGTTTACTCGCATATGAAATATTGTTGCCGTTTGCATAAATTTATGCAGAATATAAGCTGTATAAAAACTTAGCAAAAGAACATATAACATACTGAAGCAAATATCATATGTACATTAAATTATAATTGTTTATATATACTTTGACGGTATTAACGACAAATATAATTATTTATTCTATAATTATATGTATATTGATATATATATATATATAAGAAAGGTCATATGGAATGTTATATTAAATATTTCTGCGAAACAAGGTTTTGCTTGGTTCCCAAAGAGTGGACGAATTAAACTAAGAATAGTTGAATCATGTAGATTTATGTTAAAACTATTTTGTATTTTTAATTGCAATGTTATCGCATTTGTTTTATATTGTAACCTAGCCATTATGACATAATTTTGGAATTGCTTAATAATTACGGTTTTCACATAATTGTGTTGTTACACATACAATGATTTATTAAAAATTTTTCGTGAATACATATTATTTGAACTGTCTTAAACTGTTACATGTTTTATTTATTTGTGAGTTAACACTAAAACTAATTTTAAAGTTAACTAAAAATAAGGAACTGGATGTTAAAGTAGATATCGTTTAAAATTATTTAAACAAAGAGTTTTGTTTCTAATACATTACATGCGTACAAGTACTTCTCTTTGGCTTTTTCACCGCATCTCCTTGCTGAAATTTGTAGTAGAACGGCAACACTGTGCGATTTTGCAAATCACATCTTTGTCAGGAATGGTTTTATCATCCGTCAGTTAACACAGCATCGCATTCACGTACGGTTCATTTACTAGGAGAGTTGTTTGGGAATAATAAAGGTGACGTTATTCAAATAGTTGCTGTTTTGATGCCAATAACGGTATTGGCCGCATTTGATAAGAAAGTTACGTTGAAATGTGTGCGAATGTCTGCGATAACGTAGGTCGGTTGCAAAGTCATTCACTAAAGAAAACTTAATTGCTGTAAAAATGTAATAATTTTTTTTTACTTAAATAATTAAATCTTTAAATAAACGCTGTAAAATTCGAACAGTAGCAGTTGACAGTAACATTAGATAATTTGCAATTGCCTCTTAAGCTTCTGTTTAAGGCCATTTTTTAGTGTTCTTAAAAATTGCGGTGTGTGTGTGTCCACTCTACATTTAATTGTTTGTTTTGATTATATTTTTTGTTATCATTTTTAGTTTTAATTTTGCCGCCAAAAGTAATTTATGACAAACACACAATTATGAGTAGCAAAGCCAAAGTGCATAATTCGGTCACTCGGTCGTTTTATTTTGTTTTTCTATTTTGATTTTACTGCTTTTGCTTTGTACTGTGCGGCTGGCAGCCTTTCGTACTGTGCATTTGATTCGCACGTTTTGTTATTGTTTTTGGCGCAGAGGAGTCACATGCTACGCATAATTGATGACGACCGAAACGTGTGCTGCCTGAAGAGTTAATCAAAAAATATCAACCAATGCCGTCGGGCTATTGATAAGTTTATTGATATATTTTATAAAATTGCCATTCTGTGAGAAAAGTAACTTAACTACTAACTTTTATATGTAAATATTTTCAGTGTTATTGTTTTGCAGAAATTGTCAATTAAAAAACGTTGAGAATTTAAAATGAAAAATTATGAAACAAAAATAAAGTCATTTTAGTGCATTTCCAATTAAATCAACAACGGCTTAGACTTTAGAAAGTATACTCCTCCAATGAACAAACATCAAAAGCGGTAAAAAGATTTTTAACTGATAATTGAAGTGCGGCCAACTACACAGCCGCCTTTAGTGTCTGTGGTTTAATATTAAAATTTTTCTAACTCTATCTGATCAAATTTACAACAAAGCGTTACACAAAGCGTTATCGATAATAATAACTGCATAAACAACTAATTCAACAAAAGTGCGTAATTGCTGCCGGAAATTGGGGTCAATCCTGGTCTGCACGTGCTGCTGGGTGATTAAAACGTTGGCTACTGTGTTGAAGCATTTGGCTTTGAGTTAGAGTTGGCGTTGGCGTTGGCGTTGGCGCTGGCGTAGGTAATCAGACACAAATACGAGGTAATTAAATTTTGCCACTTCTGTCTATGATTTTCATTTTGTGGGTGCCGTAGAGCGCGTTGACTTTGCTACACGGGCAGAGTAAACAAAACAAAAAGCACACAAAAAAAATAAAAACGCAAAATCCGACAAAGTTCCGAGTCTCGTTCGAGCGAGGAGTGCTGCAGCGGTGAACCGGCAAACACTAAGTGGCGAGGAAAAGCTGTAAGTAATCAAACAAATGTTTATGAGGTGACAAAAACATTAAAATTTTATATTTGCCTTTTAGTTCTTGGCAATTTGACACACAACGTACATATTTAAAAGGGGATTCCATGTTTAGTGAATGCTCAGGGTTTCCAGCGCAAGTAATTTTACATACAATTTTATGATAAAAGACACCAGAATGCTTTTATGCTATTCATATGTTTGTCGGACTTATTGTGCGCCTTGGGAAATTCACCATCACAGTTGGTTTTATGGTGCGATGTTCGCTTTCAAGGCGAGACGGCAACTTCTCATTTCTTTAAATAAAGACCAAATAGATCTATATCTATTTGTGTGTGTTTATCTTAAAAGTTAACGCTAAGAAAAGCATCTTGATAATAATCGTATTGCCAAGCCATTCCCGTTTACAACTTTTGTTGCAATTTTCAGCTAAATAATGGATTGGTTTCAAAATTTTCAGTTCCTGAAAAAATCGAGCTTCAAAATTCTTAATGATTCATTTTCTAATTAAGAATTGCATGATATATCTCTAGAAATCTATCTTCCAATATGAAAATGGATGAAACTGAAGAAAACGTTAAGTCGAATAGGACAATGCTTGGTTGTAAAATCTTTAGCTTTTAAAAAAATCGACCTTAACAATTCTAAGTGACTTATTTTCTAATTGAAAATTGTATGTCATGTCTCAAGAAATCTATCTTTCAATATGAAAATGGATAACACTGAAGAAAATGTTATGTCGAATAGGACAATGATTGGTCTCAAAATTTTCAGCTCTTAAAAAAATCAAGCTTTACAATTCTAAGTGACTTATTTTCTAATTAAGAATTGCATGATATATCTCTAGAAATCTATCTTCCAATATGAAAATGGATGAAACTGAAGAAAATGTTAAGTCGAATAGGACAATGATTGGTTGTAAAATCTTTAGCTTTTAAAAAAATCGACCTTAACAATTCTAAGTGACTTATTTTCTAATTAAAAATTGTATGTCATATCTCAAGAAATCTATCTTTCAATTTGAAAATGGATAACACTGAAGAAAATGTTATGTCGAATAGAACAATGATTAGTCTCAAAATTTTCAGCTCTTAAAAAAATCAAGCTTTACAATTCTAAATGACTTATTTTCTAATTAAGAATTTTATGACATATCTCTAGAAATCTATCTTCCAATATGAAAATGGATGAAACTGAAGAAAATGTTAAGTCGAATAGGACAATGATTGGTTGTAAAATCTTTAGCTTTTAAAAAAATCGACCTTAACAATTCTAAGTGACTTATTTTCTAATTAAAAATTGTATGTCATATCTCAAGAAATCTATCTTTCAATATGAAAATGGATAACACTGAAGAAAATGTTATGTCGAATAGGACAATGATTGGTCTTAAAATTTTCAGCTCTTAAAAAAATCAAGCTTTACAATTCTAGGTGACTTATTTTTCAATTAAGAATTGCATGATATATCTCTAGAAATCTATCTTCCAATATGAAAATGGATGAAATTAAAGAAAATGTTAAGTCGAATAGGACAATGATTGATTGTAAAATCTTTAGCTTTTAAAAAAATCAACCTTAACAATTCTAAGTGACTTATTTTCTAATTGAAAATTGTATGTCATATCTCAAGAAATCTATCTTTCAATATGAAAATGGATAACACTGAAGATAATGTTTTGTCGAATAGGACAATGATTGGTCTTAAAATTTTCAGCTCTTAAAAAAATCAAGCTTTACAATTCTAAATGACTTATTTTCTAATTAAGAATTGCATGATATATCTCTAGAAATCTATCTTTCAATATGAAAATGGATGAAACTGAAGAAAATGTTAAGTCGAATAGGACAATGATTGGTCTCAAAAATTTCAGTTCCTAAATATATTGAGCTTCAAAATTCTAAATGATTTATTTTCTAATCAAAAATTTTATGTCGTATCTCAAGAAATTTGTCTTATAACAAAAAAAAGGGATTATAGTGAAGGAATATTTAAATTCTTAAAAAAATCGAACTTTACAATTCTAGGTGACTTATTTTCTATTTAAAAATTTTATGTCATCGATCTCAAGTAATCGATCTTATAATAAAAAATGGGATTATATTGAGGAATAATTTAAACTCAATAGAACATTCATTAATGTCAAAATATACAGTTCGAAAAGTGAAGAAAAAGAAAAATATTAATCCAATGGGAAAATGATTGATCCAGAGCAATTCTCAAAATCTTCTGTTCCTGAAATAATCGAGCTTTACAATTCTATTTGATTTACTTTCTAATTAAAAATTTTATGTCATATCTTAAGAAACCTATCTTTCACTAAAAAAAGTGATATTAAAGAAATAGTTAAGTCCAATAAAACGATGATCGGTTTTAAAATCTTCAGTGCATAAAAAACTCGCTCTTCATGTCATATGTTAAGAATATATCTTTAAATAGAAGAGGTTTATTATCTTTAAATAGAAGAGATTATTCTATCTTTAAATAGAATAATTAAGAATTTTTTTAATTCAAATCTTAATCTCAAATCTAATGATCTAATCGTTAATGTGATGACATTTTAACTATTATACTATATTAAACTAAAATTAGGTGTACGTTTTTGAAAAATTGTACTGCTTGTACTGGATTTAATTTTGAATTCTGTTTTTGATATTGGTGTAAGAAATGGTGTAAGACCCTATTTAATAATTTGTTTTGGTCTATAAACAGCAGAACATGTGTATAGTACCTTATCTTTTAATTTTAGATCATCATTGCCAAGTCTACAAAAATCATCATTATCAATAGTGCAATGTAGGTTATTATAACTTTTTTATTGAAGTCTTAAGGCACAAAATCTTGATTTGCTTGGGAGTGATTACTGTTTTTGCTGTGTGAGATGATAAAAGTGATGTGTTGTAGGAATTTTGAACCTAATTTTGATTCAAGGTGAAAAAGTAAAGGCACCTCAATAGAATGAATTGATAACTCAGTAGGGTCAACATCTGTGCGTGAGTATTAAAAAACTAGGTGACATTATAAGTAGTAAATCTGCAGTTGTTGAAGATATCATGATACTTCAACGGAGTGGGCTTATGAGTACATAGGGTTGATATTTATGTGTGCAGTTAGACACGAAAGAGATGATCATGAAAAGTGAATCTGTATTTGAGCCATATATTATTATGGCTCAGATCAGTTATTTCGGAGTACAGCTGCCTTAGTGAGGAGAAAAAGTCCTTGCCGATAATTAACTCTTCTGATTTTATTTGCGAATAGTTTCAATGAAACTATTGTTTGCTCTTTGATTAGACAGTCCACTTTTTTATTATTTTCATATCTTTTATAAACTAATATTAAAATTAGTTTAACATACCTTTATTTTGTGTTTAACTTAATTTTTGAAGTGAACACCTTGCTACATCATTACTTGAGTACCCTATATCTTACTGCTAATAATGTATGGAATCATACTCTGTGTACGTTTCTCCTTCATTTGTGAAGCATATCCAATCCAACTTGATTATAACCTTTATCAATATTCAATTGGGCTTGTGCTTAACTCCAACAACTCAGCGTTATTTACTATTCAATAACCTATAAGAACTTAAAACTATTCTCATTATCTGAAATTAAAAAGTTCTTGGAGTTTATTCTGCCGAACCAGTTATTGTCCTCACTTTGTATCCGTACATATCATCCTTAGCTTGTACTGTTTGGATAGGTGATTAAATTTTAAATGGTTTATATTGTTGGAGTGGGTTTCGTTTGCCGACAATAAAAGGTTCTACACGCATTATCTGCAATTATAATTATTTGTTATAAGTACCTTAAATTATTTAAAATTTTCGATTAAATTGAAATGGTATTTTAATTCTCTAAGTTTCGTGAACTTCTTCTGCTGTTATCTCAAATATAATAGTATATATTTTTTCCTATGTGTATTATTCGATGTTGGTAGGGATGTCCTACATAGGGTTTGTAGAGTACGCGAACAGCGATCCCATCTGCATTAGCAATTGCCAATAATATAGTTTATAGTTTCACCAAGTAAAAATCATAAAAATACATATGTATCTCCACAAAAAATTTCTTCTAAACTTTTATTCCATTATAGTTGAATGATTTTAATTAAAAGTATACTTCAAATAAATTTTTTTTAAAATAGAAGGGAGTAAATAACATAATGAGTACATAAACAAAAAAAAATTTTAATTAATTAAATTTTTTGGGAGACTAAGTTGCTGTTTCAAGTGTTATCAAATACAGTTGAAATATTTGGAAATTTTTGTTGCTTTAATAGTTCGTATATAACTTTGGAATGAAAGGTTCACCTGTGAACCCTTCGAACTTTATACATTGACTAGTGCAACAACCACTTAAACCACTGCTGCACTCGAACTCTGTTGTTCAAATTTAAAGTTTTGCGAATTTTATTGTTTTAGCAAACAACAACAATTAAGCACTTGCCGTGTTAACATCACAGCGAATGCATAAACCTCAGCTATATATGTATGAATGCATGCGTTGTAATGTTAACACAACAGGTGCTTTTTCTTAATTAGTTCATTCGGTTAAACATAAGCTTGAATCTAATGAATATCATATCTATTAAACATGTTTATTTGTTTATATTTTTTTCAAAGTGGAAATGTTTCAGTCAGATTGCGAAAGTACAATATACAATATTATATTTACAATGAATAAGTTTCTATCGTTATATCCGTTTTCTATGGTTCTACAAAATTTTATTTGCAATCGTGTTTGGGTCTACGGTCTAATTGTATGTTTTATTGTTAGTATCTTTCACAATCAAGCTTAATATAAGCTTCTAAAACTATGTTTACATTGTCCAAAAAGTACATATAAAACTTTATCATCTGTGTAGCACTTCGAAAAAGTCCTGCGTATGAGTGGGAATGTACGAATTAATTTTAATTTTTATGTTATTGATTTAAAACTTATTTTACAACCTGCTAATATATTAGAAAAGTGTAATAGAAAATGCTTAGTTTAAATAAAAAAAAATTGAAAAATATATGTCCAAGACCTGTTCTGCAACATATTGACTATTTGGGAAATCAAATAGTCAAGAGATCTTTCAGAAAAAAAAGATAGTCGTTCTTCTTAACGATAGCTTAAGGACAGAATTAGTTGAAGAAAAAAAGTTGGGTATTTTTTTTATTCCCCTGAAGAAAAGGTTTAACAAACGGCTTCGATGAGTAAATATTAATTTCGTTATAAACTGCTATGATTCCAACTGCGATAGATTTATTCATTTTAAGATGTTCGAGTGTTGTAACGATAACCACTTGTGTTTTTGGGGTCGAGTGTAGCGCTATCACTTTTTCACACTCGAATTTAATCACAGACAAAATTTTGTTCATATCTTCAAAGGCTTGTAAAGCAAAAAGTCAGCTGTAATTAGTTGAATACTGTATTGTCATCGGTTCGAGACTCTGAGCGATTTGTAGTAGATTACAGTGCAATTAAACAATACCGTACAAAAATATAGAGATATGTGTAGTTACAGTGTAATGATGGCTGTTATTTTACGTCAAATGAAATTGAAACTTCTAGAAGCTAGCTAAGAGAGTTCTAAAAAACTAGATTATCGTAAATACTAAAAGTCAGTAAAGTAATTTTAAAGCTTGCAGATTTAACAACGTCTTTCGGAATTTCAGAGCATTGATGATTTGAACTTTTATACCCATACATTACAGTTTTAATTCTGTTCATAAATTCAAGACCTAATTTACAACAGAAAAAACATTAAAACAGTGAATTGCTCACATAGCCTAAAAGATCACACTGAGACCATTAAGGACTATTGCAATACCAGATCAGATTCTTATTTTCAGCGGAAGTGTGCATCACTCAGGATGCGCGTGTTATTAGCGGATTGTATTAAGAGTTTAACAGCAACCACAGGCATGTGCGCCAGTCCTGTAAAATTTGCAGCCCCCAAGTATTTTTGCGGAGTGCTGGAGAAAGCTGGCACAACAGGTGACACAACAGATGCTCCAGTGAATTGTTGATATAACAACATATATTTCTGAAATATTAATAGTTTGATGCTTTGGATAATCTTGCAAAACTTAGCCTAGTGGTGACAAATCATAAGATCTTGGTGGCCAATAAACATCACTTAAACGTGAAATTACACGTCCGAAAAACTATTCCTGGGGCAAAAATATAATAGGACGAGTTGTGTGAGTTATGGAAATGTTTTGTTTAAACCACATCTCTTACATATCCCTAACTTCAATTTAACGCCAAAATCAAATTGGTGATAATGGGGGAAAATGTTTAGAATTGACATTTTTTTGTTACACCTACGTTATTTTCATAAAATTATGAGTCTATCATACCTTCAAGTCAAATGCTATACTACAGTATGACTTTTTGACTTTGGATAGTTATAAGTGGATTTTCATAGCTCAAGATGCGACAAACTTGTGTGTTAGTTTATTTACTGTGCTAAAAATGAGTCTTTTCACGAAGCAAATTCAGTATGAATGACGCAATAATATTTTTGTGTAGGGTTCTTACAATTCAAACGTGTTCAACGGTTGTTAAAGGATTTATGTTGTGAAATGGCAAACATTAAATTAAATAAATCATCGCTTCAATAACAGTTCTGTTTGACATATATTACAGAAACAGTGTTGCCAAATCAAGATCAGTAAGTGAATAACTGATAAGAAAAGAGAACACAATATTTTTGTAGATGTTTCTTCAATGTTTTTATTGTCTGAAATGGTTGAGCTACTTACAAAACGAAACATCTTTTTGACAATCCCTTAACTCTTAAGAATCTTCTAGTTGTTTTGTCGTATTGTTCCTAAATGAAATATATAATAAAATATGCTTATAATTTTTAAATAATAAATTTTTTTTATCTTTCACTGGTTTATTTATTGAATCCTTCTAAATAGAAATTAGAAAAATTTTGTGATTCTTAAAAAACTATCATGTATGCTTTTGAGCTAGGGTATTCATATTTATCTATGATTTTCTTTTAAGGCGACTTAGTGTAGTTGCAGAAGATAAGTGTCGCACATGAGAATTGAGGGTTTGGATGTGACTGGAGTCTTTTCCGGAATTTAGGTGTGTATTGGCGTATGACTTCTTCAACAGTTGGCAGATTAAGGTATTTGTGTAGGTTTTTGTTTTTGACATATCACGGAGTGCACGTAGTTTGTCGCAGATTTTTATTTTGTACCCTCTGGATTTTTTCAATATTTGTGTTACACGTTGAACACCACAGTTCCATGCCATAAGTCCAAATTGGCTTTATAGATTTATATAGATTTGTGAATTAACAATTTGTTATCGAGACAGAGTTTGAAGTTGCGATTTAGAAGCCAGTACAATTCCTTATATTTGAAATTTAAAATAATAAATTATAAATGATAAATTAAAACAAATAAATTTTAAATTCATTGTAAATAATTGCATTTAATATATTTTAAAGTGATGCCAATTTGTTCCAACCAGACTTAATGCTGTTTTTTTACAACTCTGAAAGAAAAAATTACGGCTATTGTGAAAATCTACTACTGACGTGAACCGATTCAATTGTTTTGAATAAACTGGTTGAGAAAGTATGGTCACATTCGGCAGATAATTTAAATGCAATGTTACCAATTCATAGAAAAAAATATTTGTAGCTGACAATTTAAATTATAGAATGTCGATATATAACAATATTTAGTTCTTACCTTAGAAATTGAAACGGATTCGAGGACTGTGTTAAATAATATCCAATCAAGTGTGCTTTAATTATAGTTTCTGAGTAGCTTGTGTAATATTACACATTTTTACAGAATTAATTACTATTACAATTAATCTGATTACACATTACACAATATCACTAATTCTGCTTCCATACTTCATTGGAATTATGGGTGCTGCAAATTGAACTCTGCTGCCGGTAGCTTCAATTGTGAACAAATATGGCACATCCATCATATATGAAGAATTTGTTTCTGTACTCAGTAATGTTAGTAAGTGCGGCGCCCCTCTCCATCGACACTTCATTACAATACTTTTCCTCTTCTCACTTCCTGTTACACTGACGTAGTGCAATATTTGTTTGTCGGTTTGTTGGCTTTTCTATTGTAGCTCGTTTACAAGTTTGACGTCATTATTGCCTGCCGCCTTGTCATCGCTTTGTCCCTTCAATTTGAGAAATGAGATTCTTTTTAAATAATATGCAATGCATTGAAGCTTTTGACTACGCATCTACATTAACGCAACGCATTCAGTAGAATCATAAAAAATTAATTTAAAAAAAATATTTATTTAGTGAGTTTGTTCAGAGCTGTGTGTTTCCAAAGGAATTAATATGAGAAAATAACTTTTAAAAAGTTGGTCATTTGAACTGCCGGTCGGTCTTTTGTAACAATGGCTAATAATAAATGATAAGCGACTGAAAGAGGATGGGAAAATTATTATCGAAAAATTATTCAATAAAAACAAAGCAAGTGTATATCTACACCCTCAGTTGATGTTATATAATTAAAGAAAAAGATTTTAGTATTAATTAGTATTAGGAAGAAGAAGATAACATAATAATAGATCAAGAGGTTAGATAATTCTTTTTTGTGTACAAAGCAGAACTCTGTGCTATAGCATTTATTAGAAATACTGATCTAACTTAACCTAACCGACTTAGGTTTGGTTAGGTTGGAATGGTTGACTTGTACCCAAAAAAGCACATCTGAGCTCAAATAATGACATACATATGTGGTACTAAAAAATTAGTATTTAGACATAGATTAAAAGTCAGCATTCGAACAATGACGCCAAAAGACAACGACTTTCTCTTTAGGTAAATATGAACCAATCTGAGAATTTTACAAACTTGGCTAAGCCATTAATTTTGCAGGCTAATAGCTCGGTTAGGTCGGTTCCTTTCCTTAGGAACATGAAAAGACTTGCTTTAAATAAACAAATAGCGTCTGAATAAGACTGAAAAAAAAATGACTTAAAGTAAGTTTTAGCAGTTTCAGTACCAGAAGTTCAAACATTGTATTTACATAAAAAATAAAAAAAATTATTTTGTTCAAAATAAGTTTTAAATTATTTGAATATAGGGTTATTTCGTAGTCCTGATTTGACAGCATGGTTTTAGACCCATGTCAAACAGAACTGTATTCTAAAGTATATATATTATTATATTATATATAATAATTATATATTATAATATATATAGTATATATATTATTAAGATCATTGAAACTAAAAAAAATCTGGAGGTATGATAGAATCATTATTCTATGAAAACTTGAAATTGAACGCGAAATATGTGGTTACAAAACATTAGTTCCACAACCCACACATTAGTTCCACCACCCACACCCAGTATTTTGACCATCAAGATCATGTGATTTAGTACAAGTGAACTCGATTTTGTGGGCTAATACTGGATCCATACGAAAATTTCGTTGGTAATTTTTGCTATTAAAAATTTTCATTTTGCATTAAAAGCAAAAACAACTGGCAGTTAAAATTACAAACAAAAGTCTCGTGTGAAACCAGTATAAGATAAAAATTGGTATTTATGCGAATAATGATTAACATCTTGAAGCTGTTAAATGAACATCCATCAAGTTATACGGTAATGGTAATGGTTCATGAGTTACGCTAAGGTTTTTATGCACTGCGACCAGCTTGATCTATTGTATACCCCTTTGTATACATTTAGTATTTAGACATTTAGTATGTCTGGGCATTGAATCAGCTTCTTTGGAGGTAGTTTTTGAAGAACTTCATCCTCTAGTTAGTATGCACCAAAAATTTTGTGTCTTCTGTGGCCTAGTGCATCATCACAGAAATGGATTCTTTTTCATCACAGCAGAATCTGCAAATATTTGTGTTGGAATCAAGTTGTATAGTAGTCGAGCTTTATGTTGACAAGTCAACGAAAATTACGTAAAGTGGATTCAATACTGCAAGATATTCTGTGGGAAGCATTTGAATAATGTTGTAAAGACAAGATCCACAGGAAATTCCAAAGACAAGAAATTGATCGCAATCTTCAACAGAAGTCTGTTTGCAGAACCACAAAGTAGGTAACCCTGTATTTGATCTTAACATTTTTTATGATTCGCAGTTTTTTTTAACAGGAGTCTTTGAATGAACTGCTTTGTGTTAATTCTGATCCCATCCGGTAACTTTCTGTTGACAATACATAGACCTATCCGTTTGACATAAAAGCAAATCAATAATTATCTGAAAACGAAGATATCATAACACAGTCGAGAATAGTCATAGGGATGTTTGTTATTTCTACGACGTTTATATTTTGCATGAATAATTCTATAATTCTCTTTGTGTTCCTGAAGTGTGACGGACATTCATGAGGCGATTGCTTCGTATTTAAGTAAAAAGCATTCAAAATGTTGATGACTGTGTATGCTATTCAATTTAAAAGAGATGCACATCCTTTTTTTTTTTTTAAATTTCATTATGTTACTCTTACACTATATGTGATATATCATAACTATAATCTGTTTAAGCTTGTCTTTTTATAGCTTTCTTTACATATCGAATGCTCTTTACCTAGCCTAGTAATATATACAGAGATATATTCCAGTGCACTAAGAAATATCGCACGACTTTCATTTGGCTGTGATTGAATGTAAAAGAGACTTTCGCTAACAATCAATAAATCGCTTAAATCACTTAATCCACTTAATTAAATTAGTAGAAATTAATTTGTATTAGTACTAAGCGCTTCGCTGCTACGTAAGTAAGTTAAGTTTTCTCCTTTTTTTCGAGTTTACGGTAGTCGTAAAAGTCCAGTTTCGAAGTTATCCCAATGTTTCCCCCAAAATTAATTTCAACCAAGTATTCGAACATGCGTGCAGTGTAGGTTATTGTGGCGCGAACAAAACCTCCACTTGTTGCAAATCCAATTTAATTAAATGGCTTTCCACTTTATCTACTTACATTTCGAAGCTAAGTGCCCCGTTTATGTACCAAGTGATGCTTTCAAGTGGTATGAAACTTCTGTTTGATATCAAATAAAAATCTTATATTTTGAAATGTAAACTCAGCTTTTTGATTGCTTTTACTTATTCTTCAACTGCCAGCGGCCTTTACTTTCTCTTACGCTTCACAATTGCCTTGTTAATGTGATCAAATCTGTTTTGCCCAAAAGGTAAAATATGAAACGAGTTGAGTGAAACGCTGTACTCAACTAAGTAGATTGAAACTATTTATTATTCTGTAACATTGTTATAGATAAGTAAACTTTAGAAAAGAAACAAGTTACTCTTCTGTGACTGTTATAAAAAATCATAATGCTCATTGTTATTCTATGTCAAGCACTGGCACTATGAACTATGATGATAATGTAACGTCTATAAATCGTCTAATGTGTGAAATATGATATGCGAATTATCAGTTTTAAATAAAAATCTTTTGTAAAGATGTTCTCCGAAAAGTAGTGAACTACAACAACAAAAACTCTTTTTTTATATTATTTTAATTAATTTTTTTTTTGGCTAACTATGCAGCTGTTTCGAGTATTGCCAAATATCCATAATCAATGGTGTTGGATATAATTCCTGTATTTAACTATTCGTAAATAACTTTTTGAGACTGCAAGTATCAGGAATCGAAGTTGTGCCTTGCCAAATTTGAAGCTCAGAGTCAGCGCACCATAACCAACTGACTCAAACCTGTACTTGACTTTTATGTTCGCACATTTTTCTGAAGTTTTGTTAAAGTTTTTATTTATAATACAATTCAAATGTAATATTGTGAAAGTATGCTATACGAAAAGAACATTAGAAACTCCAACTATCAGCGCTTTTGAATACCACAATGTATACAAATCTCTTTTGTCACCTGGTCCTTCCACCAAAGATGCGGACATCCTCTACCGTGCTTGCCACCTGCGGGTACCAAATCAAACACCTTTCTTGCCGGAGCACTTTCTTCCATTCGCGTGACATGACCAAGCCAGCGAAGCTACTGAATTTTGAATTTTTATGCGCCTAACTATGTCAATGTCGCGGTATAGCTCATATAGCTCATCGTTCCATCTAATTCGATACTCGTCAACCATAGATGTCCTGAATAATTTTTCTCTCGATTGCTCCTAACGCCTTCTCATCACTGTTGGTAATTGTCCAAGTGTCTGCACCATACAGCAGGATAGATATGTTAAGAGATTTGTAAAGCGTGATTTTTGTCGAGAGAGGGCTTTATTTCTCAATTGCCTATTTAGCTCGAAGTATCATCTGTTGGCAAGAGTGATTTTTCGTTGAATCTCTAGACTGACGTAATATTTGGTGTTTAAGGTGGTTCCTAAATAAACAAAATCTTTCACAACTTCGAAATTATAATTGTCAAGAGTGACGTGGGTCCTAAGACGCTTACGAAATTTGTTTGTTGACAGAAAGTACTTTGTTTTGTTCTCATTTACCACAAGACCCATTTGCTTTGCTTGTTTTTCTAAGTTGGAAAATGCCGCACTGACGACGCGCGGTTCAGGTCAATGATATCAATATCATCGGCATATGCATTTAGTATTACACTTTTGTAGAATATTGTATCAGTGCGGTTTAAATCTGCTGCTCGAATTATCGTTTTCAACATTAGGTTAAAGTAGTCGCACGAATTGGAACTTAGTTTAATAATTAAGTTGCTCTTACATTCTCTTTTCGGCACTAACTAGCGACTTCGTATCTCTAATATTGTGGTCTAATTAAAGGAAATTAGGATTTAACTATTTAGTCTAAAAGTACTTGAAATTTATTACCAAATTTAATTATTTAGACATTCTGTTTTGTACAATAACTAGTAACTTTTGTAACTCCAATATTGTTCTGCGATTATTTAAAATTTTGACTTTTATAATTAGATTTTCAATATATACAAAAATTTCAGTAGTAGGCATTTCAAATGGTATTAGTGGTCATTAATATTAACACATTTTTCTTAATAGTTTTAAAGTTGTATTTAAGTGTTCTTGCAGTTATCCTAGTAAATTTTATTATGATGTTTCTGTGATTTTCGAATTATCTTTATTTATTTAACATTCAACTATTTCATTTTGCCAACTATTTCACTTTTCCAATTCGCTCACTTGAGATTCTCAATAGACCATCTACTACTTATAAACAGCACGCAGAGTACATGCAGCTAATGGTAACAAGTCCTTCTACTCAATTGATTACACTTGAGGTTGTGGCATTGAATTGTTCCATGGTTCTTTTATGGCTTTCAATTAAATTTGCAAGCACTACGATATGTCGGCTATTATTAAAATTAAATTATACTGAAATGAAGATTTATTAAATGACAGCCAAAGAGATTTGCATTGTCAAAATGGAAGCGCACAACGCAATACAACGCAACACAAGGCAAGACAAGGCAACATAACAGAACACTACACAACACTACACACAGAGTTGTATGCTGCGTATCCACACAAAAAAGAGGCAGCGAAATCACGCCAAAATTACTTTAGCGTGCAACAAGAAACCTTTTGTGTGAACTGAGCTCAGCGCACATTAATGACAGCCTACACTAAGCGAAATCGTATATGAAACATTAGATAAAATGAAGACTGCGAGTCGAGTGCTGTAAATGTGAAATACTGCCACATTAAACCCACAAGAGCCGCTTACTCATGGCGAGGTGGATGGATGCGGAAGCGTTGCACATAATTAAATCGTTACGCCGAGTCGTTCCTGCCAAGTGCTTTTATTGGTTTCTTGTAATCAAAGCTGATAATGTGAAACCTTCTATGTGCTCTAAGTTGTACCTAACTTGTGTGTGTATATATAAATATATATATATATATATATATATATAGTCAACACGATAATACCGAGTATTTTCACTCGCTGCGCCAGAATAAATATGCGTCTATGTTCATGATTTTATGTGCTCAAACTTATACAACAATTCTACATGCTTTTTCACTTTGTTGGGTTGTGCTTTCAACCTTGGATTTTTATTATTTTGTTGTTGCTTTGTTGTTGCTTTTGTCTGTTTTTTGCATAATTTGACAATACAAAACGTCAAGATGTAAACCACATAGGCCCACATTCAACATCTATAACAACATATATGAGTATCCTGTGAACGTTGCGAACATGCAAATGAAAAGGAAAAAATATGAAATTAAAAACCATAAAAATGAAAAGGATTTTACTTTTAAAATTACGCTGTCGTTTTTGCATACACACAAAGTTAACAACGCACGCAAGTTGGTGCGTGTGTGCGCAAGGATTGTCGTTATCATTTCTTCTACACTGTGCTTATAACCATTCTCTGTGCACACATTCTGAAACATCAGCTTAACTGAACCAACCAACCTCCCAAACAACCTGAATGCGGCATATAAAACTGAAAATATACGAAAACAACAAACGAAATGACAAAAAAAAAAAATTAAAACTAAAAAAATAAAAAAAATAATAATACACAGAGCTGTATTTATGTGTATGTAATAAAATAAATATCCAGCAAGTACGCAGCCATTTGCGTCGAAAGAACTTTAAGTTATTTATTTGACATAAATCCGTACAGGAAAATGTATGCTATTTAAGGATGTTGCTGCACGAATACAGGAATGCTAAAATCTCTTAATGCCCTCAACTGATATCATGGTTTCATAACCATACACACACTCGTATTAAGCCTCCATTAGGATTACGTGAACCATTCACAGAACTTTGTAATTATTAGTTTGCAAATATTTTAAGTCAACCAAATTCCAATGCGTATCTATGTATATCAGTGCAGATCTGACTTTTTTGTTAGTTTGCTTCTTTGTGTATTTTTCAATAAAGTTTTATACTCCCATATACATCACATAACTTTATAAGTCTTATCATCGTTTTGTCACATATATACCATAACAACTCTACTCACAAATCAATGGGTAAGTAGCATACTTGAAACGATAATAGGCGCAAATTTTGACATTTATGACTGAGCAACACTGTTATGACCAACGTGACGAGACACACAATGTCTTGTCACCATGACCAAATTTAAAGCGAAATTTTTCCTTTTCTCCCACTCTCAATTTTTTAGTTTACTTTAAAAAAAAAGGCAATTTCAAATCACAGCTCTTATCTGATTCTCCAGTTTATCTAGACTCGGTGTTCTTAAGCTCTTCATAACTAAATATTTGCGTTCAGTAATGTTGAACGCTACTTCTAAAACTTCTGATCCTAGTTAAAATTTCAAGGAATGTGGAATTGAAATCGTTTTCTATCTAACTGAAGAAATTTAAGTGTATTCCATTTCTGTTTAATAGTGGAATTAATCCTACAACAGTCTTTTATATATATGTTTAACAAACAATGTATATTGGATTTTCATGAGGTTAGGCTTCAAATTTTTGTAGGGTTCTTTAAATAAACTGATATAAAATTTATGAAATAATACTGATTAACTTTTAACTAATTTAAGATATTTGGTGTCTAATATTTTACTTACAATGATCTATAAAATCATGTCTTACTATATACACTTGGCGACATTTTTCGCTCAATCAAATCGAGATAAAATATGTAATTAATTCAAAAACCATATTACAGTGTGTTTTGTTATTAAAATAGTTGAAACTTTCTATATTAATCCGAAATAACCCACGATAACCACATGGTAACACGAATCAAAAAATTGACCCCATATTCAGGCTCAGGAAGTCAAAATACAACTCATATTCATTACCGGAAGTAAAAAGTTTTTTAAATATTTAAAAAAATGCTAAAACTTTATTTGTGGAAACTTATCATATAGTAAATATCATATAGTAATTATTATATAGTAAATATCATATAGTAATTATCATTATAAAATAATTATTATATAGCAATTCTCTTTTAGTAATTATTATATGGTAATTATCATATAGCAATTATCTTATAGTAATTATCATATAGTGTTTATGTTATTGTAATTATGTTCTAGTAATTATTATATAGTTATTATCTCATAGTAATTATCATATAGTAATTCTTGTATAGTGATGATCATATAGTAATTATCTTATTGTAATTATCAAATAGTAATAATCTTATAGTAATTATTATACAGTAACTATTTTATAGCTACTATTATAAAATAATTATTATATAGTAATTCTCTTTTAGTAATTATTATATGGTAATTATCATATAGCAATTATCTTATAGTAATTATCATATAGTGTTTATGTTATTGTAATTATGTTCTAGTAATTATTATATAGTTATTATCTCATAGTAATTATCATATAGTAATTCTTGTATAGTGATGATCAGAAAATAATTTTGATATAGCAATTATCTTATAGTAATTCTTATTTAGTAATTATCATATACCAATTATCTTATAGTAATTAATTCACATAATTACCGTATAGTAATATATTCGACTATTTCATTTAAAAGTCATGTTTCCCAGAACCGAATCAAAAGGCAGGCAGTATAAATAAAGTATAAATATAAAATTTAGTAGGAAGTATAAATAAAATTTGACATTGATTTTTATGAATAATAGTAGATTCTGTATCCTATAATATATAGGTTTATCTTACATATAATTAATACATTAAACATATGCATCACCCTCATCATATGTTAAGTTGTAGATCAGATTCCAAATTGTGTCTAACTTATGTATTCCTTCGGATTTTAAAAATTCATTGAATTTTAATCATTTTTCCTGCTACTATACAAAGTGCGTCGCCAGCTGGGAAGAATATTGTGGCCTAAACTGAAATTAGACCATCTCTCCCACTCCACAGCAATAAATCCAAAACATTAAATAAACAACTTTTAATATTTTACCATAAATGAGCTTGACTGCTTCGTTGGGACAAGCGCGCGGAGGTCTAAATGGGTTAGGGAACGCATGTCTTTTTATGGCTTATTTTACTTGATAATTTAAAGGAAGATCTCAGTGTCTCAGTATCTCAGTGTATCACATTGTGCGCAAAATGAGGCACAAAATTAGATATTAACGTTGCTACCGCCTAACTTCATTGCGGGGTACGCTTTTTCTTATTTATTTAATCCGCTTTTTACATTTTACACAACACCTTTTTGCTTTTAACTAAAAAGTTGTAAAAAAAAGAAACAAAAAAAAATATATATATAAGGAAGCAAATCTCAGTGGAATCCTATTAACAAAAAAGGTGCGTGTGTGACACAAACATTCGCAGTCTTTCGTGTGTCAAAAATGTAGATAGAGTTATGATTTCTAAATTGCATTTAAACACACCTCTTGGAAGTAGATTTTTTCAGATTTATTTACAAAAGCTTAATTTAGACGAAAACTGATGCGCTACACATTTCACTATATGAATTGATTTTATTTCACATTATATTCGGAGCTTGAGACTTTTTGTCAAACTTGTTTTTGAAGTTGAGGGATTTCATGGATAAAAATAATAATAGATAAGTTTTTATGGATATAAAGACTGAAGAAGTTAGTTGGAGACTGGGTAATAAAGACCCAGTTTTCGTCTTCGAAGACATTGTTTTTGAGACAACCTTTTATACTGGGTCCGTATGATTAAGCAAATTTAAAAACAACTGCTTAAAACGTGAATCGAAATAATCTCTCTTTTGCTTACTCTCTCTTTTGTACTGTTCACCACGGTTGCCACTTATGGTACTTTAGTACCAAAATTGGTACTTTTTTTTCCGTTTGGTACTCTGGTACTCATGTTCAAAAAATGGTACATTTTCGGCGACCCAACTTTATTGTGGATATTGTATTGTTTTATATTTTTTGTACATTTTATATAAATTGTATTTTCTTATAAAAAGACAATAGAAAAATTTTGGACCTTTTTTTACAGAAATGGTACCTTTTTAAACCAATTTTGGTACAGAAAAAAATTTTCAAGTGGCAACCGTGCTGTTCACACCAACGTATTTATGAAAATGAGTCTTCATGGAGTAATCTGTTGTATAATGAGATGTGAACGCAGTTTGCAGAAAGACTCTGAAGCAATACTTATAATCAAGCAAATAATCAGTGGATATGCCAAAGTTTCGAAGGTTTATATAAACAGCTGATGCTTTTATCTGAAGCCTACCATAACATCGTAAAAATTTTAACTTCCAAAAATTTCCACTTGACTAAAAATAATAACAAAGGGATGTATAAATCAATTAATTTTGTCCCAAATTTATCACATCAAATATGTTAATAATAAAGAATAATATATTATGTCAATAATTGTTATAAAATCACTAAGAAAGCTATAAATACAATGGCTACACTGTATAGTAACAACAAATCGAAAACAAATAATAAGGAAAAATCTGATGTAGTGTACCAGATGGTTTGTAAAGATGACGGGAACAACATATGTAATCAAATATATGTAGGTGCGACCAAGAACAAACTTAAAACAAGGATGGCTAAAAGTGGTGCTGAAGCCAGTACATCATAGGCTGTACATTGTATTGACTGCAAACATGAACGAAATCTTGATAATGTGAAGATTTTATATGAAGAAAGAAACCAAAATAGACGATATTTTCTGGAAATGTTAAATATTCTGAACAACAAGAGACTAAATTATAAAACGGATACGGACAACTATGCCCAGGCATATAGGAATATTATAAACAAATGACACAGGATATTTTATATGTATTTATAATTTTTACTCTCTTTTTGTTGTTATTATTATTATTATTATTGTATTTCTATTATGTTTTACTTTTCTTTTAATTTTCCGCTATAAATTTTTACATTATATATTTTGTTAGTTCGCTGAAGATGACTATCGAATATAGTCGAAATATTGGAATAGCAATAAAATATAATTTGACTAAATACAAATAATAAATTATAGTTTTTAATTAAATGATCGATTAGCCCGTTCAATAATTTTTAAGTGTTAGATAATTATAAATTAGATAATTAGACATTACGAAAAGTATCGAATAGTTATCGATAAGGCATTGAGGATTATGTTTATGAATTTAATGTGATTGTGAAGATAATATGATGAATGACGATCAAATGAAAACAGTCAGTTTGAGAAAGCTACATTTGTATACAAAGAATAAATTATTTATTAATTTTAAAAATTATAAATATTATAAATATATCTTTTGGGTATTAAATTATGCAGAATTTACATATTCCATATCTAAAGATTGTATAGAGAATTTATTTTATTTACAAAGGAAATCGTCATTGAAAATAGCTAACATTTCTGATTTGTTTATAGATGCGTTCAACCAGAAACTGCTAAAGTGGAAACATTCAAGTATTGTTTAAATCAGTCTCCATTAAAAGAATGAGATGAAGACCGCTGATATATGAAACCATATCAAAATATTTAAAAATAGTTCAAAAGCAAGACACAACCCGCAAAACTCAAACGAAGTTTCGTAAATAGTCAAAGATACTCAAAACAAAAAACTTTTTGCAAATATTTTTAAAACCACTTTTGTAATCTTAAACTTATTCTTCCATGATTATAGCTTGAACTTTATATATTAAATTTCAAATAAATTTTCTGAGCTACGTACATTATTGTTTAAAATTTAAAAGAATTACTAAATAATGACCTGCTTAAATAGCTTCTGATTTGAATGATACTTTGAAAGATAAATATAATATAAATAATTATCAAATTAGTTTTGAAGTTCAATTTCTAATATAATCAACTATATCTTTTTACAGAAGTTCCATCGATTTTTGTTAGGTAAATCAACATGCAACTTTTGCTTCGAGAGTGCTTTGTTGGTTTTTCTAATTAATTAATTAATTCTAATACTAAACCCATCTGTATAAGAATTGTACCATGACCCCTGTTGCACTTTTCCTACATAAACATATAACAATGTTCTGCTGTAATATACTGAGTTTATTTTTACAAATACCGGGCATACGTTACATATCAGGTAGGGTTTGAACAGAAGAGAAAACTTTGCCAATATGAACAGCACTAGTCTAATCATATCCCTAGTCCAAAAGCAGCATCAATCAATGTATTTTTTAGATTGCAGCGGTAACTGATGGGATTTTTTTTATCCTAAGTATAATAATGTTTTTTATTGCCAAAACTACTAACACTAAAGTGATCTGTATGACTGATGTTGTAGTATTAAGACGATTCAAATTATACAAAATAAAAACAAAGTTTTTAATAAACCCCCACGCTCTAGAAATATGAAATTGACCAAGAAAGTTATTTTGCTGGAATTTAAGAGAATTTGAATAAGAAATGCTGTTAAGCTTTTCGGACAAATTTGGGTTTTTATTCGAACAAAAAACAGCAATTATTTATAAAAACTCTTCTCAGACTCACAAAGACTCTTCTCAAACTTACGAAGACTCTTCTCTGACTCATAAAGTCTCTTGTCAGACTTACAAAGACTCTTGTCAGACTTACAAAGACTCTTGTCAGACTTACAAATTCTCTTCTCAGATTTACAAAAACTGTTCTTAGACTCACAAACACTCTTCTTCGATTTATAAAGACTCTTCTCAAACACACAAAGACATAAAGATTTTTATAAATAATCTCAGTTGGAAACTTCTATATTTTGTATGTTGACATCATAATTGTGGTAATTCTGTGTGAATTATTCCAAATGGTATTTGATGAACTTTAGTCAAAATGTCTAAAGACTTTCCGAAGATAGCATATGCAGGGGAAAGTATTATAGACACTACAAAAGTGGGCTTCAAGATTTATTTCAGCACGAAATTCTCTGAAATTAATATATAATTTTGTTGTGAGTAATTACGAAAGCAAAATTGTCTATGGGATTGTATGGGATATGTATTCATTAAGTTGGGATGATATTCGGAAATTACGAGCTGAAGAAAGCTTTGATCTATTCTTAGTGCTCCTCTATTTCGAAATAAGCTTTGCTAAAATGGAGTAATAATTTGTGGTATTAACCAAAAGAGCACACGAAATTGCTTTCTTTAATAAAGTTAAGAAGATTTTAAATAAATTCCAAAAAATAAAAGGGTTGATCCTTTAGTTATTAAAAAAAACTTCAGAGAGCCCTAATCATATTGTGACAGAGAAGGCAATCAATTGTTTTGATAAATTTTATCTGCAAAAAAGCCCAAATAATTTTATTATTATAAATATTTTTGTTTTTTTGTTAAAGTCAATATAACTGATGAATAATACAGTACTTAAGATTTTTAAAATTATGAATAGTTTTTCATATATCTAACTGAATAAATGAAAAATGATTATTCATAAGGACAGCTAGTGTATTGCGAATTGTAAAGTTGAGAATTCCTACTAATTCCCCCTTCCTAGTAGGGGAAGTAGGATCATTCCCTACTAAATCAGGCCGTAACTAAGTCTAGTTATATATGCGGATTTGTTTTTTTTTATTTCGTTGTGGCCAAATAACATGATCAATAAGTTCATGATACATACTTATCGCTTTCCTGATTAAAAGGTTATATATATATATGGTGGGACGTTGGTCCAACAACAAGTAGCCCCACTGAAATGAAGGATTAGTCGAAGTAGACCACGAAACTACTTGGGTCCTTTTTAATCATTCTATTTTAGGATTTTGTTATTGAGTTAAAGCAGGAGTGGCTTCCGTTCGCATAACTACATGTCTTGTTAATGCAAACAGCTCATTTAGCTTCAGGTTGCCTGCCAAGTCATCACCAACCCAATGGTGTCCCAAGACAGTCTTCCTCCTACTTTTCAATGCTGGACAATGGCACAATATATGCACTGCTGTTTTCTTTTCTTCTAGACATTGTCTGCAAGTGTCTTTGTCAGCAAGAGATATCATTTTAAGGTGATGCTTGAAGTTGCCATGTCCAGTAATTAGTGAGGTCAACCAGCTTAGGGTGCTCCGCGGATAGCTAAGCACTTTTATCGCTTCCTTGACCCACGGTAATGTAAAGGTTAGATTATTCGGACATTACATTGTTGATTGTTGATAGTTGGAAAAATTTTTGTTGTTGATATCTGTATAATATAAATCCGAACTGTGAGTTGGGGTCCCTGTAATAGGTTGATCTTCTTCTTTATTTGCCAATTCAATTTCGAATGTAGACGATCATACAATTTAAAAAATATTTTGATTAACATTACTTTTAACTTAAATTTGTACTTATTTACACATCTCTCGCAAGCGTAGATATAGGTGTATTGCACTCGATGAAACCTACCTTAAAATTTACCAAATAAAATTTTATCGATTATTGGTAGTTTGTGTGTTTTATTTCATAAAATACGGATACTTTGTAGACTTGAATATATTAACACAAAATGTTTGAATATTAAAAACGGTAATATGTTTAATTAGAAGCTGTTATAACAATTATGTCTCTAAATTAAAACATCAAAAGTCTGATTTTGAAATTAAAAGAGTTTGACAGGTGTCAGGTTGATTATTACTATTTTTTAACAGACTTGTAGCTAGGGAGAGAGGTGGGTTTGAGTGGATAAAAACTATCCTTACAAATCAAAGCACTTTTTGTCTACTTATGTTTATTTATTATTAATGTATTCTGAATGATTGACAATGATAAACAAACGTATGGTACATGTATCATTTTGTCTATAAACCCATCTCTGGAAGTATGCAAATTTCGGGTCTACTTGTGTGTCAAAATTTCTAATTTGTATTTTTATTTTTGTTAATAATATTTATTTATATAACTATTATATTTATATTGATGATTATTAGCATTGGTATCAATTGCTGTATGTTTATAATTTATTGCTGAGCTTTAGCTCATTTTAAAGTTATTTAAAAGTTATAAAAAAAAGCCTCCTAAAACCTGCCAATAAAACGAATATTTTAATAATAGTCTCTATTAAAAAAATAGGTTTTTAGGCATAATTGATTTTAAAAATTAAATTTAAATATATGTTGATAATTATATAAATTATAATTATAAAATTTAATTTAACCTGGCTTAGTGTCGGTTATTTAACAACGCAAATTATTAATAACTTATTAAGGACGTGTGCGAGTTAGGCTAAGTTGATGCTAAACCAAATGGGAGATTTTTTAGGATTTTTTGCACTGCACACATTTAGTCATTTATCAACACATATCGACACATCACTACATTATCGGCACAACTTAGAATTTCCCTCATTTAGAACGCAACTTAACTCGCACACGACCTAAGTCTTACTTATTAATAATTTGAGTTGCTATTTATAATTATTAATTACTTGATAAACTGGGGTAATAAATAGGGCAGAGTTATCAAAAAATGTGACGAAAAAGTGGAGGTCGAAAATCAGAAGAGTATGACTTGTAACGCCAATTTAAAAGAAACCGTCCTTGAAGTAATGCGAAAGCGGATCCATTGGATAATAAGTCTCTCCGAAGAGAGGGTGTTTTAGTTCGTGTATTAAATAGTAATATATTAGAGTACACTATCGGTTTGACAGTGTATAAAGCATTCCATGTCTTACCACAAAAAAAAACAATTAATAACTTAATAAGTTTTACTTATTAACAATTTGAGTTGTTAAAAAACTGGGCTTAAGCCCAGTTAAATTAAATTTTAATATAAAAATTATTTTAAAATTATACTATAATATATTATATATTTATAAAATATTATGTAAATTTAATATATAATAAATTTGATTTTAGCGTCAGTTATGACGGTAGTGACTATTTTGTTTAATAGAGCGGTTTCGAAAAGTAGTGAACTACAAACCTCGGAACCTCAGTATAATATATAACATATAAAAATGACATTAATATTAATGTGAATATATTAAAATTTTAAATAAACTTAAAATAACTTTTTTTTTTTATTTTTGCAGATTTTCCGCTTCAATTATGAATTTTTGAAAAAAGTGCTGTTAAACGACAACATAAAAAGTAGTAAAGAGCCAACGATCAAAAAATACACAAATGATATGTTTGTACGAAATTACACATCAGTCATGTTGTCTTTGAAGAGACTGTGGAGTCGTAACTCGGACTTAGAAAATGAAATCAAATCCCAGAAAAGTTGTGGCAGAACTCCGCAACGCAGTTTATTAAAAAATATATATATTCTCGTCTCGTATCCACTGTTCTTGCTTCTAATGTCGCTTTACATTGCAGGTGAGTTGAAAAATTTTTTTTTCTCATGTACCATATATATGTCAATAAAAAACAAAGAAAATGCTACAATTTTATTTTCTATATAAATGTATCTAGTTATAGTGAACAGCATCAACGTTCGATATAAGAGATATAAGAAAAAATAAGAAAAAAGTGTAAAGAAACTTTTTTAATTAACATATCATAGTGTTGTGTGATATATCGTTGAAGTCCTGTTTGACTCAAAAGTTAAGGTATCACACGAAAACAGTCTCCTCTCCCTCAATGTCACTACTAGACCACTAACAGTGGTGAAAAATGCATAACATTGTACTAAAGTGCCAGTAGAACGTTGCGAACAGGCAGGCATACTTTCGTGGGCGATAGGCCACCTATGAAACAGCAGTACAACCGAAAGGAAGGCTAAGCAAAGTATCTGAAACAGTGATAAAATTTTATGATGCATAAAATTTGATTTCCACCATTTTCCTGCAATCAAGTTTAACTTTTGAGGTTGTTTTTTATTTTCCCTGACGCTGGCTGGCGCTGGCGCTGATGCTGGCTCTTGTTGCGTTTCTTTTCCCTCTTGAATTCTGTATCATCTATCTTCACTATAATTGCAAATTACCGGAGGGAACCAAGTGCGGTAAAGTAAAAAGTGCTAGAACATTTTGATTTAAATTATAACAAAAACGGTTCATAAAATTTTGTAAGGATAACATAAAGAAACGTTTAGTTAAAACGGCAACAAAATTCTAAAGTGAAGAGCACAGCGCGCTAAATGAATGAAGAATGTTTTAGAATTAATGCAACAGCCTTCGCCAGGATATTTAAATTCGCACTGTAACAAGTTTAAGCTCATTAATTTTGTTGAAATATTAAAATTTTATGCATTTTTTATTCTCTCTTTTAAAAGCAAATTGTTGATATCAAATTATTATAAACGTCATGAATATTATAAAGATATTAGTTAGAAGATGATAAAATTACGATGAGCGAAAACTTTCATCCGGTTTAGTTGGCGTTTAAACCGCAATTTACGACCAACACAAATTTTTCATATACATATATACATATACATATATGTATAAATGAGTACTTATTCTAAAATAAAAAAATTTATATAATATATATATATATATATACATATAGGTAAATATAAATATAAAATAATAGTATTCAATGTTAATAATTAAAAATATTTGTATTTTCATAAAATTATATGTTATTATATATATATTTAATTACTTATTTCAATTATTCTACAGCTGGTTTATAATTTCGTTCTAAAATAACACAACAAGTGAATTTTTTCACTCCACGTGCGAACAACAAGTCAACTAAGGGCTTAGGTCAGTTGTCTAATTAACACTGACTCTGAGCTTCAAGTTTGGCAGAGCACGCGTTTAACCGTTAGTATTTGCAGTCACAACACATTACTAACGAATAATTAAATATTAGAAATAATTCCAAGACCACTTATGATGGGTGTTTGGCAATACCCGAAACAGCTAAATAGTCAGGCAAAAATTCAATTAGTTGATATAAAAATAATTTTTGTTGTTGTAGTTCACTACTATTCGAAGCGTTTTTGCATAAAAATATAAATATAAAAATATAAATATTTAGCACAATTTCTATATATAAAATAAACAAACTATATATATAAAAAAGTAAATGTAAATAAAAATATGTAAATATAAAGAAATATGTATATATAAAAATATAAATATATTGCTACATTTCTACATATATTACAATATTATAAACAATATACAATATAAGCAATTTAAGATATATATATATATATAAATATGAAAAAATACAAATATAAATAAAAAATATAAATATATAAATACAAATGCGAATATAAATAAAAAATATAAATATATAAAAATACAAATGCATTCCTAAAATTATATATATATATTAAAATAACATTACCAATATATAATATAAACAATATTAAATATTTATATGAAAAAGTACTTATAAATAAATAGATATAAATACTTAGAAGTATAAATATTTTGCTACATTTTTATATATATTAAAATAATATGAACAATATATAATATAAACAATTTAAAATATATGTATAAAAATATGTAAAAATACAAATATAAGTAAAAAAATATAAATATTTAAAAATACAAATGTATTGCTAAATTTCTACATATATTAAAATAACATTACTAATAAATAATATAAACAAAATTAAATATATGTGTATATATAAATAAATATAAGTAAAAGAATATAAATTTAAAATAATTAAAATATATAAAAATATAAATGCATTACTAAATTTCTATATATGTTTATCAAAATAATATAAACAATATGTAATATGAACAATATTAAATGTACATAAATATATAAAAATATAAATATAAATATAAATAAAAAATATAAATATGTAAAAATACAAATGTATTGCTGAATTTCTATATATATTTAAATAACATTACTAATAAATAATATGAACAATGTTAAATATATAAATATATAAATAAATATAAATAAATAAATATAAATAAAAAAATATAAATTTAAAATAATTAAAATATATAAAAATATAAATACATTGCTACATTTCCATATAAGTATATTAAAATAATATGAACAATTTAAAATATACATATATAAATATATAAAAATATAAATCTAAATAAAAAAATATAAATGTGTAAAAATACAAATGTATTGATGAATTTCTATATATATTAAAATAACATTAATAAATAATATAAACAATATTAAATATATAAATATATAAATAAAAAAATATAAATTTAAAATAATTAAAATATATAAAAATATAAATACATTGCTACATTTCTATATAAGTATATCAAAATAATATGAACAATATAAAATATACATATATAAATATATAAAAATATAAATATGAATAAAAAAATATAAATATACAAATATATATATTATTTCTAAATTTCTATATATTTTCAAATTTCCAATTTAAGAGTAAAAGGATATCTTAATTGCTAAATTTTAATTTCTTTTGACTTTGTATAAAATTAATTTCTAACAAATATTTTTATATAGTCTTTAAATTATCAATAGAGCAAATAGAGAGCAAATAGAGTCAATAGAGTAAATCAGTAATTGTTTAATGTTTGTGTAAATAGATACACAGTAAATTGGTATTTTTACTGAAACTCAACTCATCCATTATGATGAGGCTATGTATTTTAAATTTAAGGGTTAAATATTAAGAAAATAATTCACAAAAAAAAAAACAAAAAATTAAAATCTTATGTAGCTTATTTACAAAATGAACCAAAACACAGTTTCTTATAAAAATTGTATCCAAATATTTATATTGCTTTTAAGTTTGTAAACAATATCTAGACAACATTGAAAAGCTTTCTTCTGATTAGTTTCAATTTCTTGTTTGTATTTAATGCGCTTATATGAAAATTGCAAACTTCATAAAACCAATTGGCACACCTACAAAGGGTAGAGCTCACGATGAAACGATGAAACGATGAAAGCATATTTCCTCATACTTACACTGCATAACAAATGCAGCAAACCCGATCGTCCTGAACAATTTTTATTATGGTTTTTTCTACTGTAGTGTCTTTTGCTTTTTTTTTCTTTATATATATATTTATATTTTTGCTTAACAATTTTCTTCATTAAATCGAAACGACATTCAATTGCTTAGTAACATTATGTCCTGTACACCGACCTGCCGTTCCTTATCTGAACTTATCTTGGCTTGCCTTGCCTTGCCTTGCCTTGCCTTGCCTTGTCGCTGCCACGATGACGATAAGACGTTTAGTTGTAATGCGTTTCTTTGCAGCAGGACGGAGCTCTTTGAGAGCATTCAAGCGATTTCAATGTTGTCAATGTTGTGCGATAGTTGCTACAACGCTGTAATGATGGAATGATGGAATGATAGAGGGATAGTGCTTTTCCTGGAGCATTATAAAAGGACATCACTCCTCTTACACATCATACAACACAAGTGACGTTGTGTGCTTATGTAGCTTTTGAAGGCGATGACTATGAAGTTCTCGTTATCGAAGTCTCAGCATCTCAGCATCTCAACATCGCAACATCTCAACATTTCGTCCTGTCGTTTTAGCGCATTTCATTCAATGAGTTTTATTCATGCTGTTGTATGCACGTTCTATCTAACTTTTTTATTTTTCAACATTAAAAAAATATAAAATTTATTTTTTTTTAGATTTTATTTTATTTTCACTCGTCGCATCTTGATAGTTTTTATGCGTTACAGTAATGAAGGCATATTGAGTTTATTATGACTATTGTGTCATTTTTAAATATAAATTTTTAAAATTTATATCAAGCATTTAATGCCGATGTGGTACGTAAAACTATAAAAAATTTTAAAAATATATATATAAAAAAAAAAAATGTTATTAAAAATAATTTAAGCATATTTTCCTATAAAAAAAAAAGAAATACTTCACAAAAGTCCATGGTAGGAGGTTTGATTTCAATAAAAAAAAAAATGAGATTGGAAACCTTTTATAAAATATGCAAAAATTTTCAATATTGAATTACTTCATCATTTAATAATTTTTTTGATTGAAAGTTGAAATGTGTGTTCTTACTTTAATATTACTCGTATATGAAATAGTATACTGCTTTGTAAATATTCTATTACGAGTAGTGGTCCAGAATATTGAATCAAACATATGTGCGGTTTATTCCCTTTTATTATTCGCTTTCATTTAAAAAATATTTTTATTGCTTAAATTTTATTTTATTTATTATTATTTTTATTTTTACTCTCTATTAACTCGAGGTATTTTCAAAACCCCTCTTTACGCCTTGACTGGACTATTGTTTATCACTTCATCAGACTAAGCAATTATTGACCTCAGATCTGCAAACCTCTCCGAGGAGCCTGTACCTATTTTGAGATTCGATAACGCGGTGTTGGTCTGTCAGTCTGTCAGTTTTCGCAAATAATTTTGTTTATAAAAGCAATAAATAAGAAACCAAACCAATATTACTGACAGTTAATCTGTGCCAATTTCAGGTCTCGGGTACATTTATTTTCTATTAAAAATGTTGAAGTTATTCTCTTTTACTCGTAAAGGTCTTAAACAAAGACATTACACAATTCTACATCATTTCCTATAGCACAAAACATTCGTTGGTTCAGTAAGCTGTTATTTTCGTCGTGATGGACTCTTTGCCAGTGTCTGCTAATAAAATTTGACCATTTGACCTGACTGATGCCTGTTTCTTAAACTAGGAAGCGATTTATAGTGTTTCAAGTCTTTTAAGTGATTTTAATTTCTGCGTATATTGTCCTAATCGGTGCTTGTTTTATAGCTTAACACGTGATTTATATTGTTCCAAATCTTCTAATTTAATTTTTTTCTTTATTCCGCTTGCATTTGTCCAAACGAGAAATGTTAATCGGTCTTTGCACATTTTTCCATCTACAATATTTGCCTATCCAGTATGAAATAGGTTAGGGTTAGGTTAGGTTGTTGTGGCGGCCTTGATCACCACAGATCTCTTGAGCTCAAATAATGGTGCGTAGAGTTGACTGTCATCTACAAAAAATATCTCATTCGTGTTTAAAATAGCATCGACGGGAAGGCTAAATGATTCAACTAATACATTTTATTAAGAAAGTTTTACAACAGAAACCTAAACTGCCATATTTTGTAGATAATCATGATCATGTCAAATTAGAAATTATTATTGGTTTTAATTTAAATTCAAAAATTTAGAATGAGAAAAAGAGTGTCAGAGAAAAATTTCGATTCAGATTTGATAAGGTTGATAAGGCTCTCTGACTTGTTGGTTAAAACAGTGTTTCTCAGCAATAGATATCAGAATATGAGTCTATTAGTAGCAAATATGTGCATTCTCATATGGATATGTAACATAATACAGAGATAACGAGCTGTTAAATTTAGTCACAAAAGAATTGTGGATTTTGGGTTTTTTGTTGCTTAAGAAGTATTTAATATAATGTAAATTCCATGGACATTCTCCACTTCTACACACGGGCCCCCATGTGTAACTCTTGTGTGATTCTGATTACGATACTAGTATCGTGTGTTCCAGAAAATTTGTTCTACTTGATAAAGAAATTTTTTTTTTTAAATCGAATAGTACTACAACATTTTGTAAGTTAAAGTTTAGAAGTATATAGTTATGAAGTATGTTTAAAAGTCATTATTTCAAGTTGTTAATTAAGTTGAAAAAAGTGTAATTACATCGTACTTAGACTATATTGGTATTCGGACCAAAGCTGTAACATATTTTGTAGTATTATACAAAACAAATGTAACTATGACTTATGCTTCAGTTTCTGATCCTCCAAATAATGCTACGAGACTTTGTCTACCCTACAATGACTTTTGTCTCGGTTCTGGCACTGCGGATGGGGAAGAGATCGTACACCTTCTCATGTGTCACAGCCTATTTTCTACTTCGGGGCCCCTTATCTCACCGCCCTGATCGAGCTGTCCTCCTGTAAAATTAGGAACATAGCGAAATTTTTATAACTGTCAGGTTGGTTTTCCGTTACCTAGTGTGGGAGTCGTTATTTTTTACGGCGTTGGTTGTATACTACTTTTGTTCAACTAGCGAATGAGTCCCGTTTTGACAACATAAATCCGGAAATGGAGATATTAGTTTTGACACCAACCTCCAAAAAGTTGACCTTCGGAATAGTGAACTTGGTAATAAATGTCAATAAAATTTATAATTAAATAGGAATAATGTGTTCCTATTAGCGCACAAAAAAACATTAAAATAAAATAATTTTTTGGTCATTCTTAACACTGTATTTGATAACAATGGTTTTATATATATGTATATATGTTTCTTATTAAAAGTTTAATATAATTTCTAACAAACATTATATATTTTTAAATGTTTATGTCTCTTAATCTCAATATATAATATATATGTATATATATATATATATATATATATTATATATATAATATATATTTTCTTTTTTTGTTTGTTTATTATATTGTATAATTATTAATTTTTATATAGAATATTAATTTCATTAAATGAACATTCTAGGTTACTTGATAGCCCACAATGTTTATTTAATTATGCTAATTTATTACCTACTTTACAATCTGCGCTGCTCGCTTTGACAGTCTGGCTTCAATACCGTAAATTGAATAAATTGAAATTTTCATAATATTTTTAAAAATTTATTTATTTTATTTAAAATTTTTTTTTAGCTTGTTTTTATTTGGAAATTAATCAATTATGTTAAAGCGAAAGTACTCTTAAATGGAAATCGAGGGTACTAGCATTTTAACTCGCTAAGTATATTTTCTTTATAAAGAAAAAATATTCGAATGAAAAGTGTTAAATGGGGATCAATAGTACTGTACGGTCTAGTCGATGTCTTTTTAAAGAGGTTTTACTGTACTTAGTTACTTATAATCTATGATTTATGATGATAAATACGAAGCAGACCATTTCTAGTTCAGCGTTGTGCATATCTTTGACTATTTATTTCAATAAACTATTGTATTCCAATTTATTTATTTTTTAATTAAATAATTTTTTTTTTGAAATTATTGAAATTATCATGCAACAAATAATGCCTCTACGAAACAGAATAGTATTGAAATTTAACAATTAAAAATAAAAATATAATTAATTAATTCAATTGGTCTACATCTGGTTTTTGATTTCATTCTAATATAAACACAGCAAGTAAAATCGTTAATAAAAACTTTCATAGCAAAAGTAACAAAACTCCAGAAAAATATGCGAACATAAGAAGTCAAGTACGGCTTTGGATGAGTTGGTTAAGGTGCGCTGATTCTGAGCTTCACATTTGGCAGGACCCGAGTTCGAATCCTGGTACTTGAAGTCTCAAAAATAATTATTTACGAATAATTAAATACAGGAATTATTTCCAAGACCACTGATGATGGGTATTTGGCAATACTCAAAATAGCTGCATGGTCAGCCAAAAATTCAATTAATTGAAATAATATAAAAAATAAAGAAATTTTTGTTGTTGTAGTTCACTACTGTTCGAAAAAACCTCTTTTTGAAATTATTGTGTAATAAAAGAGTAAAAGACTTTATGTTGAAGTCCATAAAACTATAACGATCATATTTTCATATAAGAAATATATACTTTTTGCTCTGATGTTAGAAAAGGAAGAGTATATTATGTTAAGTTTGTCAAAATCTTGAAACACTGACCGGATCCGTCAAAACTATATACATTCTTAATTAACGTTACTATTGTCTTAACAACAAGGGAATCCAAGGGAATGAAGTCAATATTTAATATACGATGAAAGTGATCATTCAAAATGAGTTCGCTTTTATAAATGAAAATGCATTGGATCGCTTTAACATCAAAATATTCAGATATATTGTTAAAAAATTATTTTAGAATAGATTAAAATATAAACTGGGTGCGGGCTCCCAAAGATCGAAATACTGTAGGTTATAGAGCTTTGTGAGCAGAACAAGAAAAATATTGTAGAGTTGTATTTTTGCAAATGCCTTTTTAAATAAAAACCAAAAAATCAGCTATTGTGGACATTCTAATTTTGGATGAACACAAAAACTCCCGCTTTATCAGTCTCTTCCTGGCGTAGATCAAAGCTTGAGAGTCACTTAGTGTATGAGTTCATGTCTCATCCGCAGAACAGAAACTTGTGCTCTAGCAGTCTTCTCAAACCATTACAGTCACTTAGTATGTGAGCTCAGGTCTTATTCGCAGGATTAAAACACCCGCCCTAGCAGTGTGCTTCTGGCGTAAATCCAAGCACGACAGTCACATAGTGCGTGAGTTCAGTTCTCATTAGTAGGATAGGTATTCCTGATGTAGTGGTCTGCTCCTGGCGTAGAGCAAAGCATGACAATAACTTTGTGTGTAATTTCAGTTCTTATTAGCAAGATAGAAACTTCTGACCTACCAATCTCCTACTGGCGTAAATCCAAGTATGACAAGCACATAGTGTGTGAGTTCAGGGCTTATCGCTTCCACGCAACGTTCATAGATGACGTTCTCTCTGCATACGTATTAGATCTCTCTTCATTGTTTAGATGATAACGCAGGCCAAAATGACTCGTAACATAACCTACTAATAATCTGAGGCGGTGCGTTCCGTACGCGGCAGTTCATTAGTCTAGCGATTGCCTAGTGTATGACGTCAGTAGTGATTTTTTTTTGCTACAAACAAACAATTTTTCTATTAGAAAGCTCATTATTAAACAACTAATACCTCAGTAAGGCTCCGGTTCATAGAACTCAGTGGCTAATAAATAATAATAATAAAATGCTAAGTAAATGATTTGCGACTACACTAGAAGCGGCTCCTGTTTTTTTTTATTGTATTTCAAGAATTGAATAATTAATTATTTTACATTTTATTTAAATTATTTTTATTTTCATTATTAAAATTCGTTTATGTAAATTATTTCCATACATACACACCCACATTTGATATTAGAACAACCTACAACAGTTAGCGCTGGTGAGTCCTTGTACTTCCTTAGCTTTTTATTTGATTTTATGTTTATGTCCTTTACATTTTTTTTTAATTTAATGCCACAAAGAAAAACTGAATTAATAGAAAATAGAAATAGAAACTGTAAGAAAAAATTTTCCATCTTCTTTAAGAAACGGAAAATGCTGAAAAGCGTCGTTCATGTTTAAAGCACAGTTGTTGCTGTTGTTTCGTTGATTAAAAAAAGTACTAGGAAAACTTCATTTTGTTAAAATTAATTGAAAAATCATGAATAACCAAAACTGAGGAAAACTAAAAAACTAAAGGGCAGCGAATAAAGATTAAAAGAATCTAGAATTGAAGTAAAGCAACGGTCTTCTTATTATGCACGTTCTTGACGGTGGAGCTTCATATATTCCTCATATAATTTATATTCCTTTTCAATAGAAAGGAAGACGTCCTTTAATTGTGCTTTTTTACGAGTCCTTTTTTATATTTTTTTGTTGGTCTGCTAGTGCAAGTAAACGTCGTAGTATGAACTTTTGCTGTCGTCTTTTTGTAATTTTTTTTCTTGTCAAAAATGTCAAAAATAAAAATGAAAATATAAACGAAACTCTAACCACGAAATAAATTTATTCAGTACACGTTCCTGGCTAACGATGTAATATAATGAATGAAACCTAGCAGTCTAAGTATCAATCAACATTTTAAAGCTTCCCCGCATACAAACATACAAATACATTTGGACATACATACCTATTACTTTATATTGTACGAGTGTATCTATCTATATTACAATGAAATTCAATTTCAATTTCAGACACTATGCTCAACCTTCTATTTGGGTTTCAGTGGATTGTGTGCGTAGCAATTTGTTTGACTTCTCTGGTTATCACTTATTTTCTATTAAATTTCACTGATTGTTCTAGTAAAGTGGTAAAGGAAAATTATTTTTAAGTTTAGTTCGTCTTTTTATTTTTTTTTCAAATTTCCTACTTGATTGAAAAAAATCAAATCTTTCTCATTTGCATTTCCCACTGAAATACGAGTACTAAAATAGAACCTATAAATTATTACTTTTGAAATTGAATGTCTCTATTTTGTGTTTTAAATTTAAATTAATTTTGTAACTTGATTGATTTGATATCTACCAAGTTTGTTATGATCCCCACATACTGTGTAAAAAGTTTCCGGAATTTTTAGCTTAAACAAACTAAGCAATACCGCCATATTTCTATCTTTAGCTTAGTGGTGTTTCTACTGTGTTATCATACGATATTCTATCAGAATCTGTTACACAGTGAGTTTATCGCTATGTTGGGGAATTGAATTTGTACATAGAGATCTATTGTACCCCCTGCATTAAGTACTGGCTTTTGTGCGGTGAGAGACACACAAAACTAACGTAATGCTAGCGTTTCAGGTAAAATATAATCGATGAAGCACCATGAATCGTGAAGAA
This sequence comes from Teleopsis dalmanni, assembly GCF_002237135.1. Taxonomy (NCBI): domain Eukaryota; kingdom Metazoa; phylum Arthropoda; class Insecta; order Diptera; family Diopsidae; genus Teleopsis; species Teleopsis dalmanni. The sequence goes on along the minus strand of NC_051848.1, from coordinate 64,591,395 downwards.
TCGGATCAAGCTCTAGCATAGTTAAATTAATGATTTATTGTTTATTAATAAAAGATTTAAAAAATTATAAAGCAATAATTCCAGTTATTTTTTATAAATAATGTAACATACATCATTCAGAAAATTTATAGAAAGTCTATAAAGTTATAGGGTTTATTGTTCAGTGTGAATTTTGTTTGGTATTATTTTTAGTTATTTTGTCGAAAACCATTGTATTGATTATGTACCTTTGTATAAATAATTATTTAATAAATTAGAATTTTAATTAATTTTTAATTAATTTTCATTTAATTTTTAAGTGACTATTTTGCTTAATAGAAACTATTATATTTTGTTAGAGTGGGCCATACTCGAAACAGCTGTGTAATTAGTCATAAATTCAATTAATTATATTGAACACCTCATTTCGAAATTTCTCTAATAATAATTAAAAAAAATAAGGACTTACTATTTCTTCAAAAAGTCTGAAAATCTGTTTTTATGCTAAATGGTAAGCATAAGTATATAAACTTATATAAACTAATACAAACGTATATAAACTGTCTTTCTGTCACTGTTACTTTATTTCAGTGTATTTCTGCTCTCTCCCTTGTATTTCTAATTTTAGGTTTAATTTTAATTAATTACTTTGCTATTCTCTGTTCTAAACAGCCTCTTTCTCTTTCAAAATTTTTCTCGCTATCATTTCTGTCCCTCTCACTATTATTTTCTCTTTCTCTAGTTTTAATTAGCTTCTCCAACGTAATTTTGTTTCCCTGCGCCCGAATTTTATCTCTTGCGCTCTAAGTTGTTCTCTTTCGTTTGGATTTTCTTTTTCGCGGTATCTCACACTATTTCTCTTTTAGTTTCGCAAATTCAGTTTTTATCTCATTATCTCTCTTACCCTCTCAGAGTCTCTATTTCTTTTCGTAATCTCTCTTTCTCCGTGATTATCTGTTATTCTTTCCTTTTTTCGCTATCCCTCTTGCTTTCTTTTTCCCTTTATGTTTCCTTCTTTCTCTTTTCCGCTTCTCATTTGATTTTCTTCTTTCCTCTTTTTCTCTCTCTCGCTTTTTTTGTCTTTGTCTCACTCAGGTCTAATTTATCTTTTTTAATATTTTTTTTATCTCTTTCATTCTCTTTTGTTATTTTTTTTCTGGACCACACTTTCTCTCTATTCACGCTTTTTCTGAATTTTTCAAGTTATTTTCTTCTATGACGAAATATCCCTTAACTTTTTACCCTTTCTCGATCTTTTTTTATGTTTTTGCATTATTTTCGCTCTCTAGCATTTTTTTCTCCATCGTTTTTTTTTTCATCTTTGTCTCTCTCTGTCTGTGCCGCGTTGTTTTTACTCCATTGCTTAATATTTTTTAATCTCTGTCGCGTTTGTTTTTTTCCTTTTTCGATATTTATCTTTTATCTATATTGTTATTTTTCTCTGTCTTTCGACTTTTCACTTTCTCTGTCTTGATTTTTTATATCGTTTTCTTTTTCTCTGCCTTACTTCTTTATACCTTTTTCTTTTATATCTCTCTTTATTAACCGCTTTCTTCCGTCCTTTCTCTTGCTTGCTTTGTTTCTTTCTCCCCATTTCTTGCTTTCTTTTCTCACTCTACAAAATTGTCACTGTTTTCTTTATCTTTCTGTCAAATCAAATATTACCTTTATCACTATTTATTACCATTTCTCTTTCCCTAACTCTTTCGCTCCCTATGTCACTCCTGTGTACGAAGGTTTCAGTTTTATAACTCAGCCATTAAAATTTTGAATTTTTTTTCCGTATAATATCTTTATCTGTCTATTCAGTATTAGTGTTAGACACTTAACATAATACGCTTTAGAAAATTAGTGTGTTTGGATAGTGTGATATATATAATATATAAAACTTGATATAAACTATATATATTGTATAATATAATTCAATTTTATAATAATTTAATAATGGCAGTAATTTATAATATATAAGTAATAATTTAATATGATTGTTTTCAGTGGCGTCACTATATTCCATATATTGAATATGTTTCAAGAGATAAATATGAGTATATATAGGTAGGTGTATATTACATATATTACATCTTCCTCTTTTTGTTCTTGTTCCAGTAGAAAGTTCGTATCATTGTTAGTGTGTTACGATATATTATTTTGGTATCGTTCAATATTTCGTCCTTGATGATTGATATGTCCAGATCTTCATGAATGTCACCATTAGCTACGTGTCAGTTTGCATTGATCAGGACACATAGTATTGCTTTGTCTGCTATTTTGACAGTCTCCACAATTCAATTCCATATGTCCATATTAGTTTAGTTATAGTAAAGTCAGAATTCTCAGTTAGTAGCTCATATTTTTGTTTATTATAACTGTTGTTTCTCTTTCTTCAATATATAATTTTTTTTAAGAATATATAAAAAAGTTAAATTTGATTCGAAACCAAAAGTCAATTATGATAAAAGAAACCACATTTCTTTATAGAAACTTTTGTCTTAATAGAGATGTATTTTGAACAGTAGTAAATGACAACAAAATTTTGTTATTTTTTAATTAATTAAATTTGTTGTTGTGCTACTACAAAAAAATTAATTTAATATATAGAAAGACATATTTATGAATAATGTAATCACAATAAAGAGTGAAATAAATATTTTGTAAGAAGTTTAGCTTAAATTTATAGTTTATTTTTTGACAAATTAATATCTTTTACTGTCACTAGTCACTTTAGCTATCATCCGCACTTAAATGTTTCTGAATTAGTTGTAACCTACCGATTAATTAATTTTATTCGACGTTTTATGAATTCACAAGAGTTAGCCAGCAATTGTTTCCTTTATTTAATCAATATCCTTTATATCTATTCTGCCTGACAAACGCTGAGGTTAGTTTGTAATTAAAGGCAAAAAGTACATAACAGAACAGAACAGAACAGAACAGAACCAAGAAGCGAGTTTTGTTTTATTTAAATGTGTACAATTAAATTTCACCAAACTCCACCAAGTCCTTTCGGATGACATTTGGCTTAGCCATTCTTTTTTGAAGCATGTTAGATAGTCATTCCTCTTGTTTGTTTCTTCGCATCTCCATTCGTATTTTATTTTTTGTTTCTTATGCAATATTTTTTCCTGTTATGGTACCACAATGTGCAATCTTCTCTGCTATGTGATATCCTTGGGGAGTGTATAATTAAACCGTTGTGTGGTCGTGTACAATAATTGTGTCTACCACAAAACTGGCGAAAGGACATTAACATGGGAATTAATTAATTTTCTACATAAAAACTTAGTAGGAGGACTGAGGTTGCACGCGTACCAGTACGTTCTCTTTCTCGTACTCGTTATCGTTCTCGTACATTAAAAGAAATGTTAGCATAGGACAATGGCTCTCGTCAAGTCAAGAGTTTTCTGTTACAATTTTATGGTGAGTTCTTAATGTTAAATATTATTTATGATTTTTAGTAAATATAGTTTTTAAACATCCTTGTATATAGTGTAGTATTTTTCCTGTTATTTTTTGATAAGTGTATCTATTTTTAAATATATTAATATAAATGCATTTTAACATAATTACTTAAGATCAAAGAATTAATAATAGAACACACCACTTAATTGTGGCAACATTTGTTATTCGATTATTATTATACTTGGAAATGTATTGAAGATATAATAAACATTGAGGATATAATATACATTTCAATTTTATTTAATATATATATTAAATTTGTTGAACCAAATATAAGCATTTAATAGTGAACTAATAATTAAAAATATTAGTGAACATTAATAAATTTGATTAATAATTAACATAAACAGACGATACCAAAATAATATATCGTAACACACAAACAATGATACGAACTTTCTACCGGAACAAGACTTAATATAATAACGTAATATAAAAAGTTATGCCTCTACCTATATATACTCATATATATCTCCTGAAACACATTTATTGAATATAGTGATGCCACTGAAAACAATCATATTAAATTATTACTTATATCTTATAAATTATAACCATTATTACATTATTATGAAGTTAAATTATATTATACAGTCTCCTGTAGGAGACGTATCGATCCGTCATAGAAAACGTCTTGAAGACATGGATAAATGTCTGAACACTGATAGATCCAAATGTATTGAGATCTTGAAAGACATTTTTGAAAAAATTAACCAAATGTCTTCGAAGACATTTTGCGTATCGGTATTGAAGACTGGATGCGTCCATGTCTTGCATAGCCAACGCATTCGATTGAAGATTGTGCGCTCTTACCGTAACGACTTATTTAATGTTTTATATTTGAATTAAAACAGAGCACACAAATAATCATGTAAAAATATTGAGAGACGTACAAAATTCGAATACGTTGCTGTGAACAGTACAGATGAGGGACTGAACAAAAGGGATACTATTTACATTCACGTTTTAAGCAATTGTTTTTCAAATTTGCTTAAACATACGGACGCAGTATCAAAGACTGTCTCGTAGACAATGTCCGTGAAGACCCATTGTCTAGATGGGTATATATATAGTGTTATATACTAATAATTATACACTTATTTTAATAGTCAATTAAATTTTATATATTTCACATTATATATATACTAATTTTCTTTTATTTAAATACGAGTGTTGCCTTTTAATTCTTGAGCCAAATAATGAAAAGACAGTTTTTCGAAGTATTATCCATATTGGGTCTTCGAAAATCCAATAAACTGTGAAAACACAGTGGTTAATCAGTATAAACGATTTTATTGCTTTCAAAGTATTATCCATATTTGATCGTCAAAGACCCAAACAGTGAATTGCCATAATATCGTAGACATGTCTTGAGCTACCTCATACGTATTTTTGTTGCTTTTCCATCAATAAACACATATCCTCTTTTGACGGATTTTCAAATTATGAGGAACTCAACAGGAACATATATTTTTAATAGCTAAATGTATATGTAAAATTAAATGTATGCTTATCCCATTAAATACGCCTCTGTCTTCCTAAATGTAACTTGTCGATCTATCTCAATTATCTCCCGCAGTGCTTCGTTATTTTCTGCTACAAAAACCGTTCTTGGACGATCTTCACGAAATTCATTGTGGAGAAAACGACGACCATTTTTGAACTCATTGAACCAGCATTTTATAGTCGCTGGATGTGGTGTTTCAACACCAAATGTCGAACTAAGTTGATTAATACATTCTTTTCTGATTAATCTGTTATTCGGGTCGAAAATCATAAAAAATCATCGTACGAATATGTTAAAATCATTTTATCGCAGAGACACAATTTAGAATCGATGTAAAGAACAGAATGAGCTGTAAAGAACAAAATGTTTAATCTAAAACATTGTGATGACATTTATACTAGAAAATGTCAAACTTTCGAACAGAAATGCCAAATTCATCTGGCATTACGTAGTGTTGTCTAGATTTAAGACTTAAAAGGCAGGATATATATACATATGCACCTCCAGACAATTCCACTATATAAACCAAAATAATCTATAGTCAATAAATAGAAATATGTAATTTTAACATCATTATTTATATAGAGTTTTTTTCGAACAGTAGTGAACTACAACAACAAATATTTTTTTTTTTTATATTATTTTAATTAATAGAATTTTTGGCTGATCATACAGCTGTTTTGAGTATTGCCAAATACGCATCGTCAATGGTCTTGGAAATAATTCTTGTATTTAATTATTCGTAAATAATTATTTTTGAGACTGCAAGTACCAGGAATTGAACTCGGGTCCTGCCAAATCTGAAGCTCAGAATCAGCGCACCCTAACTAACTGATCCAAAGCCGTACTTGACTTTATCGAATATAATAATTTATTAAATTTATCTCCTTAAAGTAGTAAAATACATACATATACGTAATTTTTAATAAGTCTTACAAAACAATTTTGTGAAAATCAATATTAATAAAAACTGATTATTCATAAAGTAGGACAATGCAAATGAATAAATTTGAAAACCACTTCAACATTCATTCCACGAAAATAAATTTTTGTAAAATTTCGATTGGGCAAAATCTACTAAAATAATAATTAATTGAAGTTGTGAAATAGAATACTTAAGAACCCGATTATTCCAAAATTTGTTTATTTATAACGCTGGTTAACATTATAATAATTGCCAGATTGATAGAATATTTGAAATCACAAGGCTTATTGCCGGATAACGTCTGCTCTGAAAAGAAAAATTAAATACATTTTAAACAAATTAAAGAACTCATACGAAACGTCACTCAAAGTCAAGCACTCCCGTTTGTGATGACTTGGGTCAATACAGTATTATTGATGTTCTTGATCCGTGGAATCAAGGATAATGAGTACTATATGTTGCGAAAAAGCTTTGAAGATAACTTGAAGTTGTGAGCAAACGATTCAGAACAAGATCGTGGACACTATGTATAACACTTGACATTCAGATACAAGTGACTGGAACTTTAATACATTTCTCCAAAAATCATTCAAAGGATATAAATTCAAAGCGAGTTGCTTACCCATTCACCGATTTGAAAAGAGTTGAGCTAAAAAATAGAAGAACAATATTGTTGTTTTGTATGTTATTCCTGAAATAAGCAGTTGTCGGTTTTTACAATATAACGCATATTTTAGTAATTTAACAATCAATTTTTGATAACATATAAATAAAATCTATTATAGTATATATATTCCATATATACTCCATGCATAGAATAGATTTTTTGTATTTTCTGCTATTTGTGTTATAGACACTAGTACTACAATGGGACATTATTTGATTGTAAAACGCTGGTTCAATGAGTTCAAACATGGTTGTCGTTTTCTTCACATCGAATTATATAAAGGAATTACGTGAAGAAAATATCGAAGCACTGCGAGAAATGATTGAGATAGATCAACATATTACATACCGGGGAATAGAGGCGTTCTTGGGCATTAGTGGGACCAGCATACCTTAAAATACCATTGAACTAATACATGAATGACAATTTTTTTATATTAAAAAACAAATTAAGTCAAGTATATATGGGCAATTACTATTTACAACCTCTTGCTATTTTGCGGTTAGCTTCATATTTCCATTGGTACTTGGTGTTTGTAGTCTCAAAAAATTGTAGTCTCAAATAATCTAATATACGAACAACTGATAATGGGTATTTGGCAATACTCAAAACAGCTGTATCGTCAACTAAAAATTCAATTAATTAAAAACAATAAAATTGTTGTAACAATTCAATATTGTTTGATAAAAATCTCTCTATTGAAAATAATAGATTATACTAAGAAATTAGTTTTATTCCTAAAAACGGACGTTAAAAATCAATATACTTAATAATGCATGTAATTCAAGTATTTAAAATGAGTTTAGTTATTGGATTTTTAAGAAACGTGTTTATAAATTTTGTTTCTTAAGGATAATGAAATATTATTGTTCCTAGAATTGTAAAAGTGTGAAAAACACATTTGTTAAGTTATTACCTATCCATAGGGCACAAATACAAGGTGAACCTATCGAATTGTAATCATTATTTACAACAATTTCAATAATTGGACTACAATTCTTATAAAATGTTTAAAATGTTTTATCCCTTTTACAAAGTCAGAGATATGGTCATTTAAAAATAGTACTAATAGTCTAAAACAAATTCCTGTTACTCTACGGTTTGTATATTCTAAAAACTTCAAAAATAATTGGGACATTCCATAAAAAAAAAATAATCTTGAATTCCAACATTTTCTGTACTCAATCCATAAGGAGACAAAACTAAAAGTTAGGGTTATAATTGGATAAAACAATAGTATTTAGAAAATAATTAATTTTAGATATATAGTGTTTAAATAACAGCATGTCTTGTTTTGAACGGATCTTTCTTTGACCCTCTGTACCTCGGATAATCTTGAAAACATGCCCCCTTCTTCTTAAGTGCGAACTTTTTCATTTCTTGAAACAGAAACTTTTCTTGCATATTTATGCCGATTGAGTAAGAGGTATTGAGTACATGAGCAATAGGGCCACCGTTCAGCACAAAGACGAATGTCCTGCTCTAAAATTTTGAAGAGAAGTATCATATGTTTCTCATAGATTTTTGATGTGATATACAAAATATAATAAAATCAGGAAAGTCTTTTATTATACTTAAGGAACTGACACCATTAACCAAATGGATCCTAACCTTTAGGAGTTGATATTTTATATTAAAGTAAGTCTGAATCTATTCCTTATCTATTCCTTATCTATAAGTATATATAAATATGTTAAATTACTGTCAATAAGAACTATAAATTGATGTAATACTTATTTTTGACTAAAATATACTAAGTACATAAAAAGTTTCTATGCTTCTATGATTTTCTATGATTCTAAGATGCGATATTTGAACCTGTGCTATAAGATCTTAACTTGGTGAACATTTTTCTAAAAATTATGCACGATTGCCCAAACTTTTGCTTCTTTACGCTTCTTTACTGGTTCAAGAATATTTAAGACGACTAATCCTTATCGTAACTTAAATTAACTTTACCAAAATAGATTTAACAAAATAAGATGCGTTAACTGATGTGGATATCAGTGTGACTAAAGGTCTACAAATCTGTCAATTAGCTTTAAAAATAATCGAATAGGTCTTTGCAGAAACATTTTTTAGAATGTAAATAAATGATGTCGAAAAATAAAATAAATGAACTTCACTGACTGATAACACTTCCAGAAGTCCCATATAAATATTATCTACTTATAATCAAGGATTATTCATTTATATAGAAAAAATGAAATTTTATCGACTGATTACTTATAATATATATTTTTTTGTCAGTGCACGCTAAAACCATTCAATCGGCACTTATGAAAATTTTTGGGAATAATGTCTGATGAAAGCGAAAACTGATAGATTATTATAGATTATATTTCAGCTTGATAGGTAGGGCCGGTGTGTAGGTCACTAAAAGTTTTCACTGTAAGGAAAACTAAACTTTTAAACTTTGAAAATTTATTTAAAAAATATAGCGATATCTGTAGTAAACGGACATTGTACAACACTAGAACGAAGATAATGGCAGCTGTGAGAAGGGCGTCTATAGAGACATATGGATTTTTATATTGCATTGGTATAGTAATGTGTTAATTGATAAGTTTACCACACTATTAATGTATCCGAAATTTGTTTTATAAGTTTTATTTAAGTTGAAATTATTTATATAGATATAATAGACATATAGACATTTCTTTAAGTTTATTTATTTGTGAGTTTCTTAGTATATCACAAGAACATTTCTATTATTTATATAACATTCGTGCAATATAAAAATTTGATAAATAAGAAAGTGTTTATTAGACTGCAAACTATCGAAAAGGCTGCAATGAGACATAAGATGCAGAATGAAATCGTTAGTTTTGAAGTACTACTGTACCATTTAGCTATATTAAAACACTACATATCCAAATGTATGATACATATCACTTAAGTTCTATGCATTGTTAAGTATATATATAGCAATTTCATTAACCTATATTAAATTGCTAGAATAAAGCACCAAAAAACTATTTACTTAGAACCATATTAATACTTCTTATGTTGAATCATCTTAAAGTTGCTTAGAGATAGCACAATATGCTTTAAAAAATAAATAAAAAGATAATTAGTCCCTAACATATAGGTATACAAAGAACAACGATGTTAGCTTGCAGATCAGATGAAGAATCACCATTGTTATATTTATTTTGTTTTACCTATATTTTTTATTTTTTTATATTTTTATTTTTTATATATTTGTATTTCTTATACAAATTCATTTGTTATATATTTCTATTTTTTATGTATTTGTATTTTTTATATATTTTTATTTTATATAATTTTATTTATTTATATTATATATTATAAAAAAATATATTTTTATTATTCATAAATTTCTATTTTTTATATATTTGTATTTTATACATATTTTTTTTATAATTTTTTTTTGTATTATTTTTTTATTATTTTTATTTTATTTTATATATTTTTTTATTATTTTTATTATTTTTTTTTTATTTTATTTCTTTTTTTACATTTTATATATTATTAAAACATGATATGTGTTCTGGTGTCCTTTTTTCGAAATCCGGTAGACACACATTGCAGGAAATACTATAGGGTAGGCCAAACCTAGCTCTATGCTGTCCTATGGTCTAGTGCCCTGTAAAAACAGATTAACCTAAATACCTCTGATTGATTTTTATGTGTTAATTCAGAGATTTTACATTTGAAATAGATTGGTCATGAAGCCCTTGATCTGACTGCTGAGGCAGTATGGGCCCACTCACTATTTGCCTGTCGCAAAAAATGGTCATATATCAGCCTCTGACTGTAGCTTGCAGGAGCAGGGATAGAAATAAGGGTATTCGTAGAAGAGGCGCCTAATCCAGCAAGCTTGTCTGTGCACTCATTTCCACTACAGATTTACCTTGGATCTTTCACTTAGTGTATTAATAAATTCTCTACATTCCTACATTAATTGATAAAGCCTTTAAGCTGCCTGAATGTTAGTAAGAATATAGACTTCCTTTTTGCGAAAGTACATGTTTACAGTAAGAGCACATACTCTAAGAATAGCGAAGATAGTAGTGTTTACTAATCCTTATTTATCCTTATCCTTATTCATTTTAGACACGTCGGTTTAAATCGCAAATCTAAATTAAAAGCGTGTTGTATTGTGTTATGTTAAGAAGTAATTATAGTTCTTTATATAATTATAAATTTTTATATATATATAAAAATTTTTCGGTGAAGAGGTTTTGAAAAGTACAACACTAAAAATTCTTTTATATTATGTTAATTAATTAAATTTTTGGCCAACCTGTGGTCTCGAATATTTCCAAGACCACTGATGATGGGTATTTAGCAATATCACAGCTGTGTGGTCAACCAAAAATTCTAGTTTCTTTTAAATATAATAGTCACCTTCGTCTTAAATTGGAGTTAAATTACAACTTATATTTAATACGAGGGCGGTTTGATAAGTCAGTGACTTTTTGAATAAAACAAATTTTTTTCGGCAAATAAAGATTTTATTTTTCTATATAATCATCTTTTAGCTCGATACATTTAGTCAGCGTTTTTCTAATTTTCTTATTACCTCCAAATAATAGGTTTTCTCAAAGCTCTCAAAATACGCGCTTGTTTTGGTAATGACTTCTTCATTCGACTTAAATCTCTTACTGCCCAACCATTTCTTTAGGTTTGGAAACAGAAAATAGTCGCAGCGAGCTAAATCTGGAGAATATGCTGGATGGGGTAGCAGTTCGTATTCCAATTCGTGGATTTTGGCCAGTTATGCTTAATCAGCACACGAAATTCACTTTTTTTCCATTTTCGTAAAAATTCACGAGGTTGTCAGCTTTGAACGGCTATCAAACACCAACTGAACGACGTAGCTTGCTCAAAATTAGAAAGTTGCCCACTGGTATGTTAGATTACAGCTAACGGCAGCACTGTTGCATTTGGAGTAACTGCGCGGGAAATTTAAAAAGTCATTGACTTATCAAACCGCCCTCGTACATAAACTATATAAATAAAAAAATACAATTATAGTTATAAAAATATTATTACAAATTTAGGAATAAAAAAAAAACATAATCTAAGTTAAAGACGTGTTGTATTGTGTTATGTTTAAAATGAATTATATTTTTTAACTAATATTTTTATAATATAATATTAGCAATATCGCTGCATATATTAAGGGTTATAATTGATTTTGGAATTGAGACCCTAAAATTGCATTTACATTTTCTTGACATTAATTGTCACTAATACAATCTTGTGAGATACTGATAAGTTTCTTTTAGAATTTCTTCATACTGCAATAATTAATCTGTCGTTTTATGTTAATTCCCCCTATTGAGTTTTCTGAAACGTGTATAAGTCTTTAGTTGTAAGGCAGAGCAGACAATGTCACTTGAATGACAACAATTACCAATCAGAAATCGAATGCATTTCCTACTAGAGTAACCTCCGGCTTTTCTCTAATACGTACAATATTTGTGGTTAGGTGTTATCTTGTCTACAATTTAATTTCGAGGCGATGTTTTCCACTTCATTAATTTTATCGTTCGCTTCTTAAACAATTTACCATAATTTTACCATTTTTTCCTTGGCTTTTATTTCTTTACTCCAGTCTTCCTACTCTTTCGGGGCAATTTTTGCTTTTCTAGACTAAAAGCGAAGTATGTCTGTATGGATGTTTGCTTCTTTGCTTCTTTGCTGCTTTGCTTGTTTGGTTGTTTGGTTGTTTGGTTGTTTACTTTCATCACTTGCTGTGCCTTATCGTGATGATCTTTCAATGGAGGAGTTGATGACAGTGCAAATCTTAAACACACAATTTGCAGCAGATGTTCGCTACAGGAAATGTGTGTTCAGTGTGTGTCTACTTTGGTATGAGGGAAGTGTGTGTGTTCCGATGGAGTACGAAATTGAAATGAGAAAAGTGTAACGCTTGTGTGGGTTGGTAGCTTGATTGTTTGTTCGTTTACTTGTTTGCTCGTTGATGTGCTACTTGCTTTGCGCTGTACGAGATACTTCATAGCGGCGACAAATAAATGAAAGCGATAAATAACAGCAACGCTACTTTTGCGTCCCATTACCATTGCTTTTTCTGCTTTGCTAAAACTGTCGTCAGCTCGAGCACCACCTCACAATTTGCAACAGTTTGAGTTAAGTGTAATCAACTCAAGCTCAATGGGCTGTGTGCAACTTTGTTGTCATCATTATCGTCATTATCATCAGCATCATTATTAACATCATCTTCATTATTATCAACATCAACATCAACATCATCAGCATTAGCATCAGCATCAGTATTATCTCTAAAACCACATACAAAATCATTAATATAAACCTTAGTAAATCTTCAACATTCTGTTCTACTCGTAAGTGTTATCAACTTCATCATCGTTTTAGTGAACATTATCGTTTTCTATATCAACATAATTATTATCAACATTGTCGTTGTCGATTAAATCTGAAAGCGTGATATCGCCAGCTGTGATGTAAGATGAATTTTTCACTTTATCCTTGCAGTACAATTTTTGATTGCATAATTAATTTGAACAAATCGTGTGCAATCTTAATAAGTCTGTTGTGCTTTAATAATGCCAGACATACCGTAGTTTAAAAAACAATTATGACGATTATAAGTTATTTAGTAAGAGTTACATGATAATAGTTACATAAATACACATCAATTTAAGCAAATGTGATGCATTTTGGCACTAAAATAATATAATATATTTTAATTTGTTTGAATATATCTTTTTAGTTGCAGAAAAAACTTGATTTAAAGATTATTTTTTAATATATATATTATTTAACACGATAATAGTTACATAAACACACATCAATTTAAACAAATGTGATGCATTTTGGCACTAAAATAATATAATATATTTTAATTTGTTTGAATATATCTTTTTAGTTGCAGAAAAAACTTGATTTAAAGATTATTTTTTAATATATATATTATTTAACACGATAATAGTTACATAAACACACATCAATTTAAACAAATGTGATGCATTTTGGCACTAAAATAATATAATATATTTTAATTTGTTTGAATATATCTTTTTAGTTGCAGAAAAAACATGATTTTAAGATTATTATTCCATATATATATTATTTAACATGATAAAAGTTACATAAACACACATCAATTTAAGCAAATGTGATGCATTTTGGCACTAAAATAATATAAAATATTTTAATTTGTTTGAATATATCTTTTTAGTTGCAGAAAAAACATGATTTAAAGATTATTTTTTAATATATATATTATTTAACACGATAATAGTTACATAAATACACATCAATTTAAGCAAATGTGATGCATTTTGGCACTAAAATAATATAAAATATTTTAATTTGTTTGAATATATCTATTTAGTTGCAGAAAAAACATGATTTAAAGATTATTTTTTAATATATATATTATTTAACACGATAATAGTTATATAAACACACATCAATTTAAGCAAATGTGATGCATTTTGGCACTAAAATAATATAAAATATTTTAATTTGTTTGAATATATCTATTTAGTTGCAGAAAAAATATGATTTAAAGATTATTTTTTAATATATATATTAATTAACACGATAATAGTTACATAAACACACATCAATTTAAACAAATGTGATGCATTTTGGCACTAAAATAATATAATATATTTTAATTTGTTTGAATATATCTTTTTAGTTGCAGAAAAAACATGATTTAAAGATTATTTTTTAATATATATATTATTTAACACGATAATAGTTACATAAATACACATCAATTTAAGCAAATGTGATGCATTTTGGCACTAAAATAATATAAAATATTTTAATTTGTTTGAATATATCTTTTTAGTTGCAGAAAAAACATGATTTAAAGAATATTATTTAATATATATATTATTTAACACGATAATAGTTATATAAACACACATCAATTTAAGCAAATGTGATGCATTTTGGCACTAAAATAATATAAAATATTTTAATTTGTTTGAATATATCTTTTTAGTTGCAGAAAAAACATGATTTAAAGATTATTTTTTAATATATATATTAATTAACACGATAATAGTTACATAAACACACATCAATTTAAACAAATGTGATGCATTTTGGCACTAAAATAATATAATATATTTTAATTTGTTTGAATATATCTTTTTAGTTGCAGAAAAAACATGATTTAAAGATTATTATTCCATATATATATTATTTAAAAAAAAAGGCAAGATTATTTATTGCAATCAAAAGAAATGTCACGCCTATTAACGCAAGTTTTGTTAAAAGAATTTATCTTGGGTTCAATTATGTTTAGTATATATAATTTTCTTTCATCAACATTTTCAACCGTTCTTACAAATAAAAGTTATGCTATTTCTATACCTTTTTCGATTAATGAAATACTCATTGACTACAATAATCTCCGAAAACACAAATAGTATACTCTGAAATGATAAAAGTAAGCTATTGATATGGTTTAAATACTCATACTCAATATTTGTAGACTGCTTCAATACCATTTCCATGACCTATCTATAGATATAAAGATTAATTCAGCACTCATTTACTATAATACTTTCCAAAAAGTTATATAGTATACAATAAAATAATAACAGCAATCTAACAAAATGGCTCAAACACACAGATTTAATATTTATGGACCAAAACTATAGGATTTCTTTCTTAATATATATTAGTAGACGTTAGAGATGCAAAGAAACACCAATAGAAGATTTTAACAAATTTTTATTACGCGGTTATTATCATCATAAAGTCAAAAGGATTGATAATGCTGATATTGATCCTCGTGTTTCAATTTAATTTTTATATCTGAAGAATAAAATTAAAACAAAATTAAAATTATATTTATTGTATTAAAATTAATACAAAAAAATAATATAAAAAAATTAAAAAAAAGAACCCTCTTTAAAAAAATAAGTTTACAGGTTTAGATATTGGGTTTGGCTTTGACGAATCTTACACACTTTATACACAGAATTTTATGTAAATGTAAAATATATAATAACATATATATAATATAAAATAATATGTAACAACATACATATAATATAATATATAATAACATATATATAATATATTATAATAATATATAAATGATTATTATTTATTATTATAAATGAGTAATAGGTAGGTAGGTTGGAGTGGCAACCTTGTTTCCAAAAAGCCCACTTAAACTCTAATAATTGTCCATTGTGGTACCATAGGAATAGCTTTGGTATCTACATAGATTGATATCAGTATACAACCAACGCCCATAAATGTTAACGACTCCCATATAAATGAGTATTATACAATGTTTTTTGTTCAAGCTTATATCTGGTTAGCTAACAAAACTGGAGGTTTCAATTTGTGTTTTCCAATATACCAGTAGCAAAAACTTAAATATTGGTAAAACATTAATATTTTAAAAATAATAAAAAAAAATTTTAGTCAAGATTTTTTACAAAAAATTGTAAAAATATTAACAAATAAGAAACTTCTTCTAAGATGAATCTAAAGTATTAATTTGTAAGACATATAAATCTGAACCGATCGATATTGTTCCTATCATAAATCTCTTCTATAGCAGTTACTTAAGTTTTAAATTTAAAGTCGAATATATTAAAAAATGTATTCGCATTTGCTCGTCCCTAAATCGCCGTTATATCTAAAGCTATATCTAAAGCTAAACCGATCAATCCGATTTTTTCCCCAGATTGTATTCGATAAATTATGCTTATCTTTCCAATTTAAGGTACATACAGAAAAAAATTATTGAAGTATTATTAAAAAAAAAAACAAATGTCTGTATTGGCAGTTTATATGGCAGCTATATTCAAATCTGAACCGATATAAATAATGTTTTGTACGAATTTTTGTATGAATATAATTACATTCTGTATTAAATAAGATTCAAGTATGTTTTTTAAAAACGACGAAAATTCAAGTCCGATTATTCAATTTATATAGCAATTTTATTGTTCAGTTGTCTGATATCGGATACAGTAGTCCGACAAAAAATTATACCTGAAAACTATGTATGTTAAGTTTTATTTGAGTAGCTCAAACACTAAAGACTGAGTCAGGTGGACAGACAGGCAAAACTAAATTTAACTGATCAGGAGGAATATATACATATATTGAATGGGGTCAACGACGATTTATCTTAATGAGCTGTAAAAATCTTGACAAACTTAATATACATTTTTTATAGTTCTTTGTGTGAAGGATATGAAAAGATAGTAGCAAAGAAATGACAATATGTCATCGAAGAAGTCACAAAACTCTATGCTAAAGTTACTCTATACCACAATAGAATAACTCTTTTAATGCAAACTAACTTTGAATGTATGGTATATTGTAGCAATTATACCATAGCTACGATAATTCGTAGTAAGAAATGGGGTCTGTCCTTTTTAATAGGGGTCTTTAAAATTACCTAACATGTGTACTAGGGTAGTTGTACGTTGGCTGAAAAGTCTTAGTAGGAAATATGGTATATCCTTTTAAACGAGTTTGTTCTTTGACATCAAATTTACCTAACATATGTACTATAGCAGTTATATGATGGCTGAAGAGTGTTAGTAAGAAATGGCATCTATCCTTTTTAATAGTGGTATTTTAACTTACCCAATATGTAGGTATACTATAGTAGTTATACGATTGCTGAAAAGTCTTAGTTAGGTATGTGGTCTATTTTTTTTCAAAAAACGTTTTGGTTGGATTTTCTTGAATTCTGCATGAGGGCTTTGAAATCGGTTGGACGGTGAGCTAAGTTGAATGAAACTTTTGCTGGAAATTGCTAAATTTAAACTCATGCGATGACGACTAATAATTAAATATTTATTTCATATATACAATCATATATGTTTTACGAGCAAAGTAATTAAATCTACTTGGTTTCATTTTAATTTCTTGTACGTTCTTCTTTAACTGCTTTCATTTCAATTTTTGTAAGTAATTTCTTTTTACTTTTTATGCCATATGCATACAGCCAAACTTAATCACCCACATACTTCATGGGGACTTCAAGGCACATACAAATGCAGACGATTTTTTTCTTTTAATTTGTTCCTTGCAATTTCCTGTTTGCCTTGTAGTATAATAAGAGTCTATGCGCTCGTCCTGTGGGCCCGGGCACGGCTGCATACACATATTTATATATTTTTGAAGTGGCGGTAGTATGATGAATAGCAGTTTTTGTATCGCACTCATATGTTGCAGTGAGTCGAGGCTTAAAAATTTCTAAAGCACGTGCTTGAATTCACAATTTCCCGACATGTATGCATTTTCTATAAGCAAAGATTTTTTAAACATCACCACATGCGGCGATAAAGAGTTCCTCTTTAAAGCGTATTTAAAAAAACTCCAACTTTGTTTCATTTCTGCCTTGCTTTTAACAAATGCGCGCATAATATAAAAAGATGCACATTGAGGTTGTGTCCTTTGAAAAGGATTCTTATAACTTGTTTAGATTTAATAGCTTGTAAGTTGCTACTGCGGGTCGCTATCTTAAGTTTGCATCTGCAATCAGCACATTTTAATGTTAATTAAAATTTGCAATTACCCCAATGTGCTGCAATTGTTTATTCATATTTGATAATTTTTATATACATACATTTAAACATATATACATTTATACATATATCTATATATATTCTCTTTTCTGCCTTTATTTACAGACGCTTCAAATTACTTTGATACACAAGGACCCAATTTCGCACATGAACCACCGAGTCGAATTGAGTTTACGAACACAGCGGGCAGCATTGCGGATTGCATAGCGCACGGTAACCCACCGCCAAGTGTTGAGTGGTTGGATAAGGATAACAATCCCATCACATCAATATCAAAGGTAAAACGTTAATGCCTTAAAATGTTTATATATTTTATAATTACTAATCTACCTGCCAACACTTCCAGCAACAACACAAACAGCTCAAGTTCGCACATAAGTATTATTTCGCACGGAATATCTGTATTACATCGAAACGTAAAACTAAATATTTCATTTACGGACTTCACACAAATAACTTTTAAGTTTCTATCCTAGACTGAGGTGTGAAACGAATGAAGCTTGAGGTTTCGCAAATTGCTGGTATTTGAAATGTAACAGCAACAGTTTTACTTCATTCACTCTAGATTTTATTGTGAAAACACATAAGAGCAAAACCACTTTCGCAGAATATTTGTTGGTCCAGTCTTTAAGTTCACTCTTCTAAATTCATGGTATATTAATTTCTTGAAAAAGACGTGACGTTCCCGAATTTCCATTAAATATTAGAAGTAAACTTAACATTTTGTATTATTATTTAATTGTTATTACACGTTCTACTTAAGTTTCATTAGTTTAACTTTTTTAAATATTACGTATATTTCCTCTTCTTCTTCTTCTTCCTCTGCTTCTTCTTTAATCAATAAAGTATCTTTCTTTAATTGCAACATAAACTGTGCTGATTACGTAGTTTGGTGCCAACTCAATAAAACATGTTATCTATTATTATTATCTGTTATACTTAAGGCCAGAACAAGTCCTTTGTTGAATGGAATGGTGTTGTTTTCAGCACGCTTTCCCGTTGTCTCAAAAGGATACATAATCGTTCCGTATTCATCAGTTTTAAAATGTGTAAACAGTTTTATGTAGTAGGAATATTTACTAACTTACTTAGCAGCTACAGTCAAACTTTCATAACTCGAAGTACCATTTTGCAAAAAAATGGTTCGACTTATGGAGACTCTAACTCGAGAGCATCTTTTTTTTTTTATAAATTTGAAAGGAACTAGAGTTACATCGTAATATATTTATTTATTTATTTGAAATTAAATACAGCACAAAAGTTAGAGTGAAGTAAAGTATTCAGTAATTAGGGTTTGGGATTCCATTTTATTTCAAGGCCTATAGTGATCATCAGTTGTAGTATCATTTGTTTGCAATTGAAAATTCAGTATTCTGAAGTTGTCTTCTACTTCATTTTTGTAAGGCTGAAGAACAATTTGATCCACTGAATTCTCATCATCATTTTCCGTTGTGCTTAGAATCGGATCTACTAATTTAGAGCTATAATGCTCAATAATATCGTCATCTGTAGAAAAACTTGATGTACAAATTTCAGCGTTAAGCACAATATAATCGTTAAGTATAGTATTGGAAGTTTTTTTTATTTACTTTAAATCGTGCTGTCAGTGACTGGCATTTGCACAAAGAAGCAACATAAGGAAGAAAAAAATCAAACATTTGGTTTGGTAAAGGGGACTTCCCCTAACACCAAAATGGATTCATACCGAAAACAAAAATTCGACTTATAGAATGCACTTTCCCATATTCCTATTGGCCCGTGACAATCTTTTTATTCAAGCTATAGAGAAAGTCGATTTATAGAAGTTGGAGTTAATTAAGTGCGACTGTATTTATATTAAAAATGTTGTATCTTCAATTAAAATGTCGGAATAAAAAAATAAATGAAGACTAAGTTGATCTGTTTAAAATTATTCCACTTTCAAGGAAATAGAATATTTTTTTTAGTTGAAATGCGTTATGCGCAGTCAAACCGATCGTTACCGAAATGGTGTGTCCGACTTCTACTGCATAGTATACGAATTTAAATACCCCCTATTTTTCTTCAGGATTTCTCCCGAATATTTAAACTTGATCCACTTTAAAATAAGGCGATTAAAATGTATTCATATAAGTCCAATTTTTATAAAAAAAATCATTATAACAAAACATTATAAAAAACTCATTATAACAAAACATTATAAAAAGCTCATTATAAAAAACTCAATATAAAAAACTCATCATTACAAAAAAACATCATGTCATCAGATGATCAACGCCTGCAAGAGTTTAATAATGAACCTTTAGAATTCTCAATGATACGACTTATCCTATCATTGACATAATTTGTAAGAAATTTCTATATCTCTGCATTGTGAAGTACATATATTAATAGTTAAAACATCTCTATTTTTTCTATTTTCTGCAAACAGTTTATCGATATGGACGTATCAATGATTTTGTCATTATCTCTCATTTTAACAGCTCAAGGTAAACCTTAATCGTTGCTTACCTCTTGTTAATAATATTCTCTCATACATTAAGCATCCATTATTCTCGCGATCTTCTTGAATGAGGAATAGACCAAAGATCGAAAAGTTTGGGTTTAAAAGTATTATACATATGGTATATTATATAGAGATCGTTTTCATAGTTCAGAACCTCAAGCTTACTTATTAATAGCCCAAGCTTAAATAAGAAATGCGGTAGAAATGATGCGATGTTCCGGCTATAGCTATAATAAAAATGATGTTTATTAATCGTTCATAAAAATATTGATGAAATAAGGTATATTTGTATAATGTTTTAGTATGTGTTGTTAATATGTTTTTCGAAAGCACTTTCATGGGATCTGGAATATTCTATAGATTAATCAGTACTGCATCATAACTGCTAATCGTATTGTATAACTTTTTCATAGAAATGTTAAATTAATAATACTTAATTGGACTTTATGTCATTCAATATCTAAGCCGTGGCTTATTACCAGGGTTCTCCGAAAAACGTTTTACAAAATATATGGAATTTACATTTTTAGGAACTATTTTGAGATCTTTTGCGGGTGTTACTGCTTAATCTCCTGTGCATAATTTTTGACTCTCGTGATCATTAAAAATCCTACTATTCACTTAATCAGAAACTTTTGCTTTTAATATCTTTACTGCTAAATACGTGGTTTATTTATATAATTTTTTATCATTATTTCGTTTTTATTTATTCTTGACATTTATAAAAATATCATTTATTTACAAGATAGGTAATACCGTTTCAACTTAATAGTGACCTATTGGAAAAATCATCTATTAAACGTTCTTATAATTTTTCATTTAGCACATCCGACAAAAATTTACTGCAGAATTTGCCTCTGAAAACGGTCCACATGTCCATGGTTCATTTTTTATGAGTAATAAATCATTTAGTCTTAAACATCTAAACTGCGAGCAGTTGAAAGCAGCAGGATGGACGAATTGGGTGGACATTTCAATGATTTGCAACATAAAACCATTGAATGAATGGGTTGTGGAGTGACGAAATTACGGTTGGGTGGAATCGGTTGTGTTCTTAAAAAAACAAACATCAACTAAAACTGAAACTAAAACTTCACTTCTTTCTCTGTGCAGTATAGTTTAGCGCAGTATAAAACACAATTTATTATAGCCACGTCACTTACAGTATCGACTTCATTCGATTAAATAATAACAAAAAAGATGAGATACCATAAAACGTTTCTTGACTTTCGTGTTGTACTTTCACAAGTTACGTAAAGAAAGGAAGGAAGGAAGGAGTTCTTTCATGGACCATAGTCCGATGCGGTAGCCCCAAAAGCTACGTCAAAAACTCCTTGGCTATTTGTGTGCGTGCGAGTGTGCTGTTTTGTATTGATTTATGTTTATTCTCCAGCAATACAAAGGAAAACGTTTATAAATAATAAAAATCTTTCAATAAATAAATAAAGTGTAGCACGTACACAGACCTCCGAACACTCAATACATCCGAACATAAGCGTCTAAGCATATTTCTTGCTGCCGTTACGAACTACGAACCCGACAAATACAAAGTTTTGCTTCTGGCATAAATTTGGGGCGATTGTAGAACTTATATATTATTTATAAGTTTTGATTTTTAACTGTTTTCAACTTGAAAAGAGAACTTTGATTAATTTTATTCAATCACTTTTCGAATTGGCTGAGTTTGCGGAGTATGCAGAAGATCGAACCAAGACTGAATTAAGGAACTTTGGTACTTGGTTTCAGATGCGGGACATACTGTTGCGAAAGGATGTGGCCAGTTCTGAATTTATATGAATTGTTTGTGTTTCAAATTTGGTTTTAAATATTTTAAAAATATTTAATTAAAATAAAAACTCGCCTGTGAGTGGGTTTTGGAATGTTATGTAAATATTGTTGAACCAAAGGCACTTCAAACTTTGCCATAGCAACGAAATACAATTTAAATTTATAATTTCTATATTGCCTATATTTTAGTGTGGAATCCATTTTTCAATAAAAGAATTTAATAATATAAATTGAATGTTTGTAGAAATCAAAAAGGAATTTTTGAAATTATTAATTTGAAATATGTTTTGGTGTGATGCCAAGGTGCTACTCAATATTTTTATGAATTTTAAACCTATGTCCAAAATTTAGTAAAAAAGGGATGCAGATAATTACTATTAGAGTAAGGGATAGTAGACTGCAACCTTAAAGATTTATTGTGCCCATTTGTCGAATTAAAGTCCGATTTCTTTAATGAAAGACTATTTAGAGCCTGTCTTTCCTAGATTTAAATCCTTATGATCCATGAAATATCCTCTTAGGTGCTTCTTCCGCTTGCGCATCAGTGCCGGGTATCTTTTAGTACATGATATGCGATTTCTCTCTCTTCTCTACAGTATCTGCAGTCTGCGTTAGATTGGATTCTTTATCTTGTTAGGTGATTATTTAATTTAGAGTGATCGGTACGCCCTTAATAATTCCTAAGTTATTATTTGTTAGTTCTATGCAATCGTTGAAGTTTCTAAAAGCACTTCAGATAGAAGAGTATTGGCAGTTCTTCTCAATATAGTTTTATTTTCCTTTACGCTCTTCATAAGAAGAAATAGAGTTTCTTCGCCTAGACCGCAGATAGGTTCTAGATCCATCATCATTGAAGAATGGAAAAAAAATTTTCTTTTATTTTTTAACTAATTGACAATTAGTCGAGAGCTAAATTTATTTGACTAATATATAGTTTCACACATTTTTGTGATTAATTAGAGCTTACCATTTGAATTTAGCTCTTGATATGTTTTGGTTTACGTACCGCTATATATAATATTATTAGAAAAGAGTATTTTCCATATGTGCTCACACGGGGCATTGTTGGAAGATCATCATACATCATACAGTGAGATTGATGTTGAGGTGGACACCTAGGCATTAGTTCCATCAGCATATACAAAATATTGCACTATCATTTAGCTGCGAAAAAGGTTTGTTCTCGTGGGATCGTTTCGTTGGATCCTCCATCATTTGACAAAATCTCAAAAATATGCTCGTGTCAATTAGTGTACACAAATGCTCAGAAAGTACAATCGCGGTGCTTCAAATGACGTACAAGTATATAAGATTGTAACATAGATGACGAATCAGGTGTAAGTAGCAGGCGACTATTACATGGGTGTTTCAAGATAAACCAAATCTGAAAACAAATGGTCGCTTTTTTTTCGGGAAAATTTGTCATATTGCAACTATATAATCACAGAAACGATGACATTGTTCCGCTTTGGTGGTGAAAAGAAAAGAAAACCTCTTCAAGACAATTTTTCGATGGGTCTTTTAATTTAACAGGATGGTTTTAAAAGCATTCACCGGAGTTTCTTAAAAAAACATTAATATTAAAGCGATAAATAGCCGCTAAATAAGTTAAGCGAAAATATATTTGCTAGATGGACAATTAACAAGTCCATCATTCTAAGCAATATTATCGAACTATATATATATTTAGTAATAAAACTAATATTATGTTCCTATTGGCTTCGTTAAAGTTATTTGCAAAATGCTTTTTTTTACTAAAAATTGTAATGAGTTTACATATCAAATACATATTTGATATCATTATTCAATATAATAAATTATTTAACAAAAAAAATGTTTTTGTTTTATTTAACAAATGCATAAACAAACAAAAGCTCTATTAGAAGTTTCTGACACATGCATAAATCAACTTATGCGAATGGGAACGATCAAATCTTGATTTGGTTAACATAAATTGATTTAGGTGCAGTGGGAACATGGTACAAGAGATTTCTTAATTAATTTCATGAAAGATTTAATGATAATCTTGTTTGTTTTTTGTTAACACCTCTGTCATTTTGTCATCAAGCAAATACTACAATAATATATCGAGTGTTAATATAAGACTGCAGTTTGGCTGTAATAAGTAGAAGGTCCTTATGTTTTTAAATAGTTAGGTTATTTTATAACATCTCATATGGGTGGTAAGATCGTACATTATCTACATCTTAATGTCGGCATTAAGTATTGTTGTTTTTAAAAATGGGAACACATTCACAATTAAGAAATTGCGAGGAATTTTATTGTGACATATTTTAATTTATTATGTACAAATTATGTATGCAGTTAAGTAATATCCCCAACAAATTATACGTACATGCACTTAGAGTCTGCAATAAAAAACAGCAAGAGCGAGCATAAAACTTTTGTTTTAAAACAAAGCGCATTGAAAATCGTATTGTATGAAGTACATTTGCCGTGTTCCCGATACTGATACTCGTATTGATACTGAAGCTGCAACTGAAGCTGATGCCGATGGTATTGTTGGGGCTGGTGCCACACTGGGGTTGGTATTGGTGCTTGTGTTGTGGCATCTATCCTTGCAACGAATGAGTGCTAAAACGGCAATTGGTGCTGGCGGCAGAATACAAATTTATGCTCTGTGGTACGTAAGTTACCACTTCTGTTTCTGCTGATTGCAGTGCCACACCTGCTGCACAATAAACTGTATTCAAGTTTTTATATAAACTTAATCAATATGGCTCTTAAAATTTGCACCGTACACTGGTCAGCAAATCTAGTAAAAGTAGAAAAAACTTTGACTAGACGGTACACATTTTTTACTCCTAACATTTTTCATAATCTACGAGTATAAGAAGTCGTAAAAAGATTTTCATTATTTTTGCGATAATAAACTAAAATTTCTACTCAATATTTTGCTACGTGTTATTCAGTGTAACGAATTGAACCACATTTCCGGCACACTGGTTCCTGAGAACTCAAGCGGACACATGGGCAACACCAAACTCGTAAAAGTCAATGCTCGGACGTAGCACTTCCTTTTTTCTCCTCTTTATATATACTTTTTTTTTTGTTTTTTGTTCGTATTTGTATTATTTTTTCTCTTTGTTTTTGTATTTGCTGTCGAGTCGAGTTGAGTCGAGTTGAGTCGAGTCAGTTTGAGTGTTGCGATATATGCTATAAATTTTTTTCTTCTTGTTATATTTAATTTTTCTGATATTTTCTGCTTTGCCCTTTTTATATCATTTTTTTTTCAATTTTTTTTTTTGAGCTTCCACGCCAATAACGGTTGTTGCAAGAGCCGTTTTGATGTATGAGAGATTTCGAAAGTGTATTGCTATAATTCATATGCACCGTTGCAAGTTCTTTTTGCAATTTTCTGCCACTTTTTTCATTTATATGTTCATAATGCCATCCGAAACGTACAGTCCATCCAGTCCATCCAGTCCTACAGCCATACAGCAACACAGCCACACTGGCCGTAATATTTCACATGTACGGGTGTAAATAATTTTATGGAAGCTGGGTGGACAGCAGCAAAAAAGTGTTGAATTTTCGTAAAATTTTTCTTACTCACTTTTTTCATATCACTTAATTTTATAAATTTATCGAACGTAAGTTTCTTTTACGACGGTTGGCAAGGGCTTATTGAAGGACTGCACCAAATATTAATATCCTGCACAGTGGTTGGTGCAGTGTGCGGCATATGTGCTCTGTTGATATAAAGTAAATTTGAGAAGAAAAAAACATTTTGTTTGAAATACGTAATTTTATAAAGTTTTTGAAAAAGTAAACTTATAATCTACAAATCCACGAATTATTATAAAAACATGAAAATAATTTTTGTAGTAAAAATTAATTTTAAAGTTTAGATAGAATAGTTATAGTGATGGCATTCGGCTTAATCACTACAAACTTGTTAAAGAGATACTCAATAACGAAATTAAAAGAATTAGAATTGAGAAGTAAAAGTAACTATATAAGGATAAATTAAGTGTCGATTCTCTGGGTACCGGGACATACTGACATACGGTGACATAAATACGCACACAAACTAGCCAGGAAATGAGCAGTCACATCATTGATGGGACCAAAAGCTGTGGATTAGAATACAGTACTTTCCCTGCTCACATAAAAATGAGAGAGAACCAGATCAAAATGGATTACTAAGATAATCTGCCAGGATTTACATAATCCAAATCACTTATTGTTACCTATAACAATAGGAGATACCAGGATTGTATGGGCTTAACAAAAGTAGTACTTAGAATTATTACAGTAATCTTAGAACATTTTAAACTAGGAAACCACCTTATGAGACTGGGCCATTATGCAGATGCAAACTGAAGATTCTGCGAAGAGAATAGAGAAAGAGAATGTATTAATGCACACACGGAATAGATTCTTGGGAATGTATACCCATACGAAAGAAGCTATAAAACTCTGTAGAGAAGATTCCATACTACTTTTTACCGACGCAACGGTGTCTTAAGATTTACTCTAAATCCAAAAGTGAGCACAATAGATCTGATAATCGCAGTACCACATCCCATATCAATAATCATGGATTCATGCCCTAACTCACACGAAATCATAAGCATTTGGCCCAAATTCATTTTAAAAAATAAGGTTATATATTACTGAATAACGTGTATAATACAGGGTTGCCTATAAATATCCGGAAGGACTACTTTAGCAGAGCGTATGTATTACCCTGACTAAAAGTTAAACTAAATGTTTAAGTTTATAGTTAGGAAAACTAGAAAGGGTTGAATTTTAAAAATATGCTGGATTGCATTAATAGTGTAAGATTGTATTCGGTATTATAAGTAAAAAATCGTTCAAAAGTTGAGTTCGCTAAAAACTACATAGTATCTATGCTTTATTATTCAGTGCTCATATCGAAGTTTGTTCCTAAATCACATTTGCGGCAAACAGTTGAAGGCAGTTGAAAGTCGTCGTTTGCTGGCAGAAATATATGGTGAGCAGCACGCTTTATCGATTAGAATATGTGAGAGACATGGTTTTGACAATTTGAAAGTATTAATTTCTATGTGAAACACAGTGAGCGCTCTGGTAGACAACAAAAGTGCGAAGACGAGCAATTGCAAGAGTTATTGTATGATGATCCAATCCAAACTCAACAGTAATAGGCAAAAGTATTAACTGTGTCACAAGAAATAATCAGTAAACATTTACGATCAATGGAGAAGTTCAATAAACTGGGTAAATGAATCCCACACGGTTTGAATGAACGTCAAATGGAATATCACCAAGTCATGCTGCTTTAACGCCAGGAATCAAAATCCTGTTTGTATCGAAATTTGTGGCCTTCACCAGGCGAAAGTAGTTCTTTTACACTAAGGCCGAATCACTTCGGCAATAAATCCATGCTTAGTATCTATTGGGACGAGTGCGGTATTGTGTATTACGAACTCTTGTAGCTCGGCGTAACCATCACTTCACAATGCTATCGCCAACAAATGAGTAATTTAAATCACGCACTTGTCAATAGACTACTGGAATGGGTCAGTAGACAATGCTTTATTTTACACGGCAATATCAGTAAAAGACGCCTTAAAATCACTTGGATGGGGCATAACCTCGCATTCGTCATACTCCCCAGTCCTAGCCCCAACTAACTATTACTTCAGGCTTGATGAATGGCTTGCTGCAAAAGACAAGCCGTTTTTCTGACATGATGTTCATAAATTACCTGAAAGATGGACGCAATATATAGAAGTCGATTGTTTATTTTTTATATAAAATAAAAATTATTTCACTTGAAAATTACGTGTTTTCATAACCAAAAAAACTGGAAAAAATTATCTATACACCTGGTATATATTCAAATTTCGTATAAATATTGAGAAATACACTAACGTAATCTCGATATCGAGAGTATTTGAAATCTCTTATATTTTTTAAAAGATTTGTAATTAAATATTATATACTAAATATGAATTTAAATATAATTTAATATAAAAATGCATAAAAATATTTATATTACTTATATATTAAATAAATAATTAATAAACTTCTTTTTTTGATAATATATTTAGAATTAGCATAAGAACAGACCCTAACCAAACTGAAGACATTCCGTCATTCGAATGATAACCAAAATGTCACAAAGGAAGAGTAGTTCTCGACCCAGTGACCTCTTCCTGGTTCTGTTCAAAACTAGACAGTCACAGAGAAAGTGATTGGAAGTCTCGTTTGCTTCTAGGCAAAGTTGACAATCTATCTTTTTGGACAGGTTCATTTTGTTAAGGTGATAACGCTGTCCATGAAGATCCGTTAAATATCCCTAAATACCCCACCAGCAACTTCAATTCTGCTCTGCTGAAGCAGGATACCTTATCGCAACTATAGGAATGAATCAACTCTTTAGCCTGACGGTTACCTGGAATGTCGCGCCAGTAACGAGTTCTCTCGGTAGAAAACCATTTTTCAATCAGAGACCTAGTTGTAGACTAACTTAATCTGTAATATGGATCCGGTGCACGGAGTTGAATGGCAGATTCTGACCTGATAATATATTAAATAATTTAATTAATAATAACAATTTAATTAATAATAATAATTTAATTAATAATAATAATTAATAAATAATTGATTATAAGTATTTAATGTATTGGTGATTATAATCACCATGATATCAGTTTTAGATACTATTAATCTGTTTACACGTTCATATTATATATATATAAAATATATTACATTACTTATAATTACTTATAAAATTTTTTTTTTTTGACTTAATTTTAGGTTCGTCACATTTTGGCGAACGGTTCATTATATTTTCCACCATTTGAGGCAGAAGAGTTTCGCCAAGATGTCCATTGGTCTGTTTACCATTGTGTGGCCTCAAATGCTGTTGGCTCCATCGTGTCACGCGACGTCGTTGTAAAAGCAGGTATGGACTTATATTTTAAAATTAATTAACAAATAAAAAAAAAAGAGAAAAAGTTTTACTTTAATAGCAAAAAGTTTTTCATCACGCCCCAATCATTGTTTTATTGTTTTGTTGTTTTGAGGGCCAAAACTTTTTCACCTGCGCACATTTTATTGATTAAAGTAATATTTATTCAACTTTGTTTCCCTATTTTTTTATCGCTTATTTGTTGGCACATTCAGTTTTATACTTTTTTTCGGCTGTTTGGTCGTTTTTCGTACTCTTAATTTAAGATTAAGGTTACATGATTATTTAATATTTTTTAATTAACACAAACCCTTTTAAAAATAAACACATTTCGTGCACATGCCACTTTTTGGGAAACGGTCCCATTTTGGTTAAATCTGAGCAAATGAACAATGGAGTGAATTTAAATGAAGTGTACCTTCTCCTTAAGCACAGTTCGATGTTCTTCTATTAATTTTTCACAACTTTTTTTCTTATATTTTTTGAAATGATTGTTATACAGTTACTTTGAACCCGTGTACTGAAACAAATTACAAATTTTAATTAAATAATTTAAATAAAAATGAAATGAATAATAAATTTTTTCCGCAAACCTTTCATTCAAGATAAAAAAAAATTAAAGCTTGAACTCAAGTAAATACCTCAGTTATAATTAATAGATAACATATAAAATTTAAAATCCAGTTTGTAGAAGCATTTAGGTATGTGAAATTTAATCTGTAATCTATACCTAATAGAGAAAGAGAGAGAGAGATACTGCATTTCATGTGGTTGGAGAATGCCCGGTTTTGATACACAAACAGAAGAAACACCTAGGAGAGTATTTCATGGGTCATAAGGTTTCAAAACTAGGAAAAATAGGCTTTATACTATCTTTTATTAAAGAAAT
Organism: Teleopsis dalmanni; assembly: GCF_002237135.1. Lineage (NCBI taxonomy): Eukaryota > Metazoa > Arthropoda > Insecta > Diptera > Diopsidae > Teleopsis > Teleopsis dalmanni. The sequence goes on along the minus strand of NC_051848.1, from coordinate 64,561,228 downwards.
CGGACTTGAAAAAATATACCAATCGGACTAAGCGGCACAATAGATCTTTTAAGTCTCAGTGCACTACCCATTTTCACAATAATTATATACCTAATAAATTGATAATGAATTACTTTCATTAATTTATTAAAATCATGATTAGACTCTGGTCAATTTTAATTACATGTACTATATTAATAAATAGTTATATTAGCTGCGTTTCAGCAAACATGATCCGCTCAATTTTACATGCAAAACAAAAACAATGGGGTGAACCAGCAATTGATCTGGTTCACTTTCTGGTTCAATGTGGAATGTATGTAAAAGATAAAAGTGGAACGTATTTTAATGCAAATGAGGTTGGCAATGCGATGCAACGGTGCAGTAAAATTATAAACAAATCTACATTTATATTTATTTATTATTGATTTTATTTATTTATTATTTATTTTATGTACTTATTTATTTAATATGTCGTTATTATTTATTTCTTTGTTTAAAATAATGTTTTAACTATTACTATAATTAAAATTATTACCTTATTTATTTACGTTTTATTATTATTGAAAAAGTGTTGTTTGATAATTTATTAAAATCAATTAATTTGAAATGAATATATATAAATTAAGTTGAATACATTTATTTAATTAAAACAGAACAATACATAAGGATCCAGGCTCTCCAACATAAACGTTTATAAAAAAACCATTTTCATCGCAAACTATCTGCAAGATTAAGCTATAGTCATGCTTTCTTTTGAAATAAGCCTATTTGCTATGGTGTGGTGCATTTATTTTTACATGTGTACTGTCTATGCAACCAATTACTAACGGGAATTTTTTCGAAGTTTCCACTTTTGCATTATTAGCAAGTGCGTATTTTATAAATTAGTGTCCAATTGATATACGCTTAACACTAGTTCTTTCAATTATTCTCCATACAGAAGCTCTTGGTATGCCAAAACAAATACCAAATTCGCAAAAAGTATTCATATTTGCCATATACCACAAAAATATATAAAATTCCTTCATTGCTCTCGTCCGATTGTGATCATCACGGTTATTTTGCATTTAATTATTGGAATTTATTAACAAATCTATTAAAATATGAAACATAATTAATATATAGCAATTGTATTTTTTATGTGCAAATACCAATCAAATAATCTTTAACGAAAGAATTATTGATCGTTTCCACAAAACTTCCACTATATCCATGCTGATGCACTTCATCCCTTGAGTTTAATACACTTGAACTAGTATTTAAAAAGGGAATGGAAGAATCAGTTTCGCTTGATGATTCTAATAAAATCTGCAATTTTCATTTATTTACTATAGAATTAAATTTAAATTTTAAAGTAAATACTAAATAAAAACTTACATTTAATACTTCACACAGCTCAACAGTTTTAATTTTTTTCTATTTTTTAGATTTTTTGTATTCAAAATGTTCTTACTTATTTTTTTAGTGCCAAAATTATTCACAAAAATCAAAAAATTTTGTACACAAACCCAACTGTCATATTTCATGCGTTGCCAATTATTTTCAAACGTGATCCGTATCGTTTCAGCAAAGATAATCCAGATCATTGAGCGGATCATGTTTGCTGAAACGCAGCTATTATTAATCAAAATAATAATACAACATATACATCTATATTATAGCCCTTATATGATAGCACTGCTTCCATGTAGTATGAAAAACACCATTTTCATATGAGTTGTTAGTTAATACTTTAGATCAAGTTTTCCATTTCAGTTTAAAATTTGCCATTTTACAAATTGCAGCGTTTAACAACCGTTAAACGCATTTAAATTGCATATTAAATTATAAATTATTATTATGATTTTTCATAATTCACATCAAGTTTTTTTTAGTGATAATTGACCGGATCTATTCTAAGTTCTCTTAACATGTCATTTGTGCTGATGTACCATGGTATTTTGAAGAGCCTTCGGAGAGCCTGACTTTGAGCAACTTGTAGCTTTTGGATAGTAGTGCTGGTCTAATTATGTGGCTGTAGATCAGCTTTCTGTTCTTCACGCTAAGATTGTTGTGTTTTTGAAAAGTGTTTGTAAGCAGTGCAGTGTTTTTATGCAACTACTTCTTTTGACTTGTATGTGTTTGTGGCAAGTGAATCCCTTATCAAATGTGATTCCCAAGTATTTAAGACTGTCCTCCCAATTAATCGCGATGTCACAGACTCTCAATCTCCGTGGATGTTGGCTGTGTTTACGAGTAATATATAGGGCTTTAGTTTTCTCATTGTTAATTTTTATTTTCTATTTCTGGAAGAACTCCAGAATGAGATTAACATGCTCCTGTAGCGTATGGGGTTTGTATTTTTTTGACGAAATATGAAATACCTATAGTATCTAAATAACGAAGATGCGACTAAAACTATCACAAGAGTCACTACAGGTTATCAATTTTCTTTTAAAGTGAAATTGAGTATATGGCTTTGGAAGATTTTAGGTTTCAGTTTAATGGTGCCACACATAAAGGTCACTCAACACATACTGTCTTGACTTTGTGATATGAAGCATTTCCCGGACATGTAATTTTTAAGTTTTTGTGATGTGAGTTAGTTAAGGAAGTTATGTGATTTGTCTCTACTGTGTTGTTTTTATTGGGTTAAGTTAAGATTCGTATTAATTCCGATATTCCTTAAATATTCTCAACGTTTTTCAACGTTTTGATTTTAAAGATTCGTTAAATTATAGCTGAGTTTAATGCCAATAAGAAATTAACTGCCCAATCAAATTTTAGTATTGTAAGATATCCTGTAAAAAACATTTAAACGATGTTGCATTTTGTATCTAAAAGCAAAGTATATTGAAATATATTGAAATATAAAAATAAATTTAAATAACAAGTTTATTTTATTTACATTTATTTTCGGAATCATGTAATATATAACTCTTTAATCTATAATATTTAAAATAATAAAATATATTAAGTTAAACATTAAAAAAAAACGTTATCATCCACAAAGGTTAAAGAATTTGCTCCCTCTGGAGTAGGTGGCATATAACTGCACATACCTAAAAGAATAAGTTATTTTCTAAATCCATGCCCCAACTTCTAAAGAATCATGACTTCACTACTACACAATTCATAACATTTCTATGTTATATCACTGTTTCACCTGATATTCTGTTTCGAATGTGAATGATCTGTAAATGATCTGCCTTTTGATAAATTTTTAGATACTTTGGAATACTTTACTTTTTTTGAATTATTCTGCATATGATTCATATATGTTATAATGTAAAAAACAGTGACAACATTATATCATTATGATATATTATCATAATTATCAATTTTCACAACTTTTGACAGTAGGAAGATGGAGTGAAGACCCTTTATTATTCACATAAAGATATCGCTCCGTTATGGAATTTAATGTACATATTATATTATATATATATATATTAATAACAATGCCAAGTCCCTGCAAGATGTTATACGAATGCTCACTCATAGATGTTGCTCCGTTATAAATTCATTCAAAAGTTTGACAATTTGCACACCATTCATCTAATATTATTCACTCATAGATGTCGAAGAGCTGAGATAGAAGGTTAATAAGAAGAGTAAAGAAGACATGATGGTCATTAGATAACTTCCATGTACCTCAGCGATTTTTAGTCGTTTTAGACTAAATCCATTCCGTCGAATTTAGCTGATTTAAGAGGTCTTTCGTTTTTTCCGATAAAGGGTCTGATAAACTATCAAAATAGTATCTATCTAAAAAGCCATTACTTCTGGACGTCAAAACCGAAGACATGATATTTCCATTAATTTATTCTTTGGAGATTGTCTATGACCTTATTGGCGATATACTATTGTTCTTTGTGAATAATGAAGTACTTTATCATATAATCATTAGAAAATTTATGATTTTTTTACGGCCTGTATGAGGAAATGTGAATCCTTAACCATTTCAGACATTCCAAAGATTTGAGCATATGTAGACTTTAAGCATTAAACTAAATTAAATTTTTCCGTATTTACAAAATCAGTGATACATTGATGTTCAGCATTAATGCTATGTTCATCTTAAAACTACTATAAAAACATTCTGGAATTAAGTTACTTAAAACTATTTATTTGTTTATAAAAACTCTTTAGTTACGTAACGTATAATTAACTTACGGATTGGGATTTACTTTCATGCATTGTTATTAGGCGTGCGGTTTGAGGAATTTTTTATTAAGGAAAATTATTTGCACTCTCGGATTCGGCAGGATACTATTTCAACCGACTCAACTCGGAGTATGCTCGATAAATTTAGAGAACTTTATGTATTTGTAAAAGGAGGATATTTAATCACATTAACAAAGCTTAAAAACTTTTCCATTTTTAATGACTTCAGAAAGTTGTCGGGGTGCGTTCTGTAATTCTGGCGTATTAGGTTCGCTTTTGTTGAGGCGGCAAGCACATTTGGGAAAAAATGAAAAGTGGCGTAGGCACGACAAATACTGCTGTGCAAATATCAAATATTTACTCGAATAAAATGTGATGGAATTTTATAGTAAATGGAAAATGGGGCACAACACGTAAGTCGTTCGCAACATTTACCCATTTGGTCTCTTTGATTATTTTTGTTTTTTAAATTTTTGCCCGAAATGGCGCTATAAACAAAGTGCTACAAAGATTTAAACATACCCCTTTTATATGCAAAACTTTTGGGTAGCAGTGTTGTAAAATGAAATGAAGTGCTGCAGATCGGTGCGGCGCGGTTACATGAGGTGGAGTGTCCTTTGCTTATACATACTCACTTCAACCATGTTAACATGAGCCTGTGTGTATGTGCTCCTTCAATTGAACCATTGTATTTTATGTGTTCATTTCTTTTATTCTTAGCATTTCGACCCCTGCACATTGCCATTACTTTGTGAAGGGTTAAAAAAGGTCATATTGAGATTTTGTGCTCTTACCCGGTATTTTGTGGCATGCTCTATTGATACGATACCAGACAAAGTATACAAAATTAAATTGAAAATTTTAAAGGAATTTATGCGTTTCAGTTGGAGTGCAGGACTCGACTGGGAAAAAAGTTATACAATATTTTCTTTATATTCTATAGACTTAAAACTTATTATTATTATTGCTCTTTTTGTTGTTGTTGTTGTTGTTGTTGTTGTTGTTCTTGTTCTTGTGTTTTGCTGTTGTTAACTAATATTATTTTTTTAGTACTTTAAATGCTTTGTTGTTGTACCATATAAGTTCCTGATTTGAAATAAAAACGCATAGTTCACCCCACCTTGAAACTTAATGAAATTTTTAATCCCAAAAACAAATTCGAAAACTAAGCTATTAAAAAGTTTTATTAATGGAAATTTAATTTTCCACTCGACAAATTTGAAACTTGTATAACACGAAAACAACATTCTTAATCTTGAGGAAAATATTCCAAAGTTAAGTTGATAAATTTAGTAGTTTGCGGCGAAAATGCGTTGAGAATTAATTTAACACGTTCGAGAAATTAATAAATATTACAGTTTGACGAAGATAGCAAAAGCTCTAGTAGAAAATTAATATCAAAGTTTCAACTTAAGTGCTTCATAATACTCCAGATTTTAAATTTTAATAGTGTTAAAATACCTAAAAGTGTTTAAAATGTTGATTGATTTTAGCATTATTTTTTTTTTTTCAAAAGTTTTAGATAATTTTAACACAGAGATTTCGAAAAGTAGTGAACTACAACTATTTAATGATTCGTAAATAATTTTTTGAGATTACAGGTACCGAAGGTACCCAGTCCAAATTTTAAGCTTAGAGTCATCATTCCAAAGCCGTACTTGACGTGTATGTTCGAACTAAGAGTTTTGTTAATTTGCTGTAAAAGTACATTAACTAATTAACTTAACCATCACGTTCAACGTGGGAAAACGGTGGTCCACAGATTGAACCAAAAAGTTTGGTTTGGTACACAGATGGTTCAAAAATTGATGGAGACACTGGTGCTGGTGTATATAGACCCAACACCAGAATTTCGGAGGTAGTAGGCACATGGTCGAGTGTCTTCCAAGCTGAAATTTACGCAATAAACTTATGCGTAAGATCCAATATCATCAAAAAACCGTCTGGCTTGAGAATTGTTATTTGCTCTGACAGCCAGGCTGCTCTAAAAGCTCTATCCTCTTGGACTTTCAGGTCAAAACTGGTTCTTGAGTGTTATTAGCTCTTACAGCTACTTGCAACTCGGAGTACGGTTAGCTTTTACTGGGTTCCGGGTCACAGTGAAATTTTGGGAAGTGAATGCTCAGTGACAAAGCAAAGATTTTAATTTTATAAACATCGAGAATCTCCATGGTAACTCACTTGTATACGTACATGACTAAAGTCACTTTTTTTTGATTTTCACAAAAATTGATATTTAATATTCAGTTTATTAATCAACGTTGTTCAACGTAGAGGGATTATAAAAATTTATTATAACGTAAAAGTAATAAATGTGGTCACACGTATTATCTGAAATTAGAGCGTATGTTTTGGCATTACAGTTGCCAATGATGGATAACTCTACACTTTGCATGATTACTCACTTTAAGTAGTACAAGTTAGATGATTTTGTCTCGGACAATATCTACCATAATTCCAACAAAAAGGTGTGATATGCCATACATTTTTTCTATAATCGATTTATTGAGAGAAAAATTGATTAAACTTAGTTTTATCTTGAAACTTGCGCGTTAAATTATTTTAAAAATAATTTTAAAAATAATATCTTTCTAAAACTTTCAATATTTAAATGAAATATAATGGTGAGAATAATATTTTTGAAATATCATTCAACAGAAATATTGTGACATGTGTTTGATGTGAAGTGAGTGTTAAATTTTAAAATTTTAAGTAAAATTCAATAAAAAATCTGAATCAGAAATATAAAATTAATTTGATTGATTTATAAAAGATTGTTTGAACTATTCATCAAATCTTTAGTCAGCTAGTTTATAAACTCCGTTAACCTTAATTTTTTATTATGTGTAAGGTCTATGAAATGGTTAAATTAGTCTAACTTTTAAATTAACAAAACCTTATTTGTCCACATCTCTTAGGAAAAAATTTAGAAATTATGTTTCCAAGTATTCGATTCACAAAGCACCTGACTCTCGAAGTAATCGACTCTCGAAGTGATCGATTCGATTTTTGACACTTTCTTGGATGTACAAACACCGGGGGTAAATATTGCAAGGTTTACTTTTTAATATATAACGTGAAAAATTATATGAAGTAGAGTCAGTTAAAGATTTTTTGTGTGACTGGCTAGCTTTGCTTTCTAGAGGCAAAATGTTTTTATGTAAGTAGTTTTTTTCTGTAAGTTTTTCAGAGAGTTCATCGGTAAGAATGAAAGATCTTTTATATTACCAAAATTCAAGGGATGGATTTTGTTTTTACCTATTTTCATTTTTTAAGATGTTTTGCGAGGAATGTAGTAGTAAAACGGTTGAGAATCATTAATTATCGCCAGTAGATGGGTATCAGTTGACCTGCTACTGCAACCATACCTAAATAAATGCTTATAACTTCTTTTTAAAGTTTATACTACATTACTTACATTTAAATTAAAAGTCCATATGCTAGCAATTTTAAAAATTTTGCTATTGGTATCTATAAATAAGATTTATAGATTTATTTAGGTTGATTTGTGACAATTTTTTGCCCATGCTGCCTCTGCACTTAGGTCAAGGGCTACATAGCCAATCTATTTCAAATGTAGAACCTCGAACTAGATACACAGTAGCAAGATCAAAAGTATCTTGGTTAATATCTGTTTTTGCAGGGCACTGGACCTTACGATGGCATGGATTGCGTGACTACAATCACTTGAAGAAAGGACACCAGAACATTTGCTGTGTCTATGTCCAGACTTGATCCTAACAAGTCTTAAGTTTCTGGAGGTCGCCTTTTTTAACACACTCTGCGGTATCTTCACCGTTAGCATTACCCAGAAATTCGCCTTTATAAATGTCTCTTACTGGTTTTAGCTTGACCTTTCCTTTTCTACTAATTATCACAAGGATTTGTGGCACAATTGTGACACAACTAACTTATTATACATAAATTTAACATATAATTTTCTGTTAGACGTATTTTTAGAATTTTTCTTAATATGAGAAAGAGTTGAGCTCAATTCTTGATCTATTCATATATAGGTAAATAGTGATTATGTGTAGTGAAAAAAAACATTTTCAGGATCTACTTATCATCAGCCAACTTTTGTTCGTTCAATAGGTCTCCCACCGAAGGGTTAAGTTGTTCAAAGTAAAGTTGTAATATAAACTCTTCTGAGTGGACATTCGTTGTGAACTAACGTTTGTTCGTTTAATCTGGATGCCTAATCAAAATCATTAATTACTAAATTATGTTAACTGATGATGGTGGTAGGTATCTTTCTCAATCAACAGATAGGTTCATTAAGAGAACAGAATAGCAAAATTTGTCGTTTCTAATTTCTGTTTTTAATTAAATATTAAATGCAATAAATAATGATATAAAGGTGGTATCGATGCTTTTTAAGTGAATCTTATTCAGATAGATATTGCTCAGGAATTGTTTAGTAGGAATAAGTGCCCAGAAGTTGATTTTTTTACCGTTGTCATTGTTTTTTTGAAAAAGATTTGTCTTTTTACAAGATTTGTATAGAATATTTTCAACAGAAATTCTTACTTATGCGTTTTTTGTTTTTAATTAAAATTCACAAAAATTCGTGAGAACTTAGCAGAAGCGCAGTACATCCTTGCCTCGCTATGTCTAGTATGAAATTATGGTAATAAATATTGAATAGTAAATAAGGAGTACGTGAATGTGAATATATCGCTTTTTTGTAAAAAAACGCATAAAAAATTCTGTTCCAAAGTTGGGCAAAAAATTTCGAGTCTTGCTTCATACAGCTGTGTTCATACATGTGAAATTTATATTTTTATATGAATGTACTTGTGTAAAAAAATAGTTCGAATAACACGGAAAACGTGCATATATTTGCCAGTTTTTAGCAACTATTTTTTCAATATTGTGGGTTTTTATTTTCTTTACAGCCATTTTTTTTGGCAATGCATTTTCATTACTTTATGTGCAATGGTTTCATATAAAATCCATCCATAACCTTTTATCGACACATGTCCAGTTAAACCCACTAGTTCCAATATCAACAACCGCTGCTTCTGGTACTGCAACGGACACTGCTGCTGCTGCTGCTGCTGCCGCTGCTGCTGCCGCCGTTGCTACTGTTACTGTCGTTGACGTAACTGTTGTTGTTACGCCTTTGCTAGTTTATATTGAACATCAGCTTAGGCCGGCACATATACCAAACTGCAGCAGCAGCTACTGGTATTGGTACTAGTACAGGACAGAAACAAAATGTAGCTGGCAAAGTTAAGTTCGCTTAAGCCCAGCTTGAATTACTGTAGTTTATAGAAAGGAATTTTTTTTTTTTTTTTTTTTTTTTTTTTTTTTTTTTGATATCTGTAGGTTGGAGTCTGTGTGCTTTGGTTTAGCTGTCGCAGAACAGACATATAAGAATATGCATGTGTGTGTGTGCAGTTATGTAACTGTGGGCGGGTGAAGGTGGCATTTTAATTTGGCAGTACAATGGCCAACAATTCTAGCCACTGTAGTAGTGAACACTGACCATAAAAAATCTGCTGTCCTACCAATTTTATGCGTTGCTATGCGAGTTAACGTGCATTGCAGGAATGTGCATACTTGTTATCCTTCGTCCTATCTATGTGCTGTACATGCATATATATTATACCTACACATTGTTTTAGTACTATAGCCTGTTTCGTTTCAAAAGATTTTTTCTTTTTGCTTAATTTAACCATTTTTTGTGTTCAGTTTTTGCTGAAATGATTTGGTATATGAAGGTTTTAAAAGATTCGAGCTCCAAAACAACTAAAAAAACAAAAGCAAAGAAAAGTTGAAATAAACAAAAATATATTTTCTGTTAAATAAAAGCCTATTTCGATTTTTGCCAAACTACATAAAGCCATACATTTTTCATATGTGCAGAAAAGCAGTTAATATTCTCCGCACCTAGCAGAGAACTGTAAAGGATTCCAAAATGAATATGATTTTTCGATATAAACAGCTAAAAATATTTATTGGAATATGGATAGGAATATGGATAGACTACATTTAGACCACCAATGAGTTGTTTGCATTATTACAGTGCTTCTGTTATAAGATGTCTACGATCCTGGATCTTATTCATATTAGTAGTAGTAATGGTAATGGTGTTTGGGGTTTTCGAGTTAGGTTAAGGCCACTATGCACTGCGACGAGTTTGAACTATTATGAACTCCTTTGTATTTAGATATTTAGTATCTCGAGGAATTGAATCAGCTCCTTCGGAGGGAGTTTTCGAATGTCTTCATCCTCTAGTTGGTATGCACCTAAAATTTTGTTTCTTCTGTGGCCTAGTGCATCACAGTTGGTGATCAGATGTTCCATAGACTCTTCCTCATCACAGCAGAATCTGCAAATATTAGTATCGGATATACCTATTTTGTGTAGGTTACATGCGGCGTGGCTTTTGTTAGTGCACCAGAGAGAGACTTTAGACTCTTCTTGTTTAGATTGAGAGCGGTGTTTGCTCTTTTAGCATCTCCTGTTTTATGTTCGTTTTATTGAAGCCAAAGAAGACAGTTGGACCAATGAATGCTTCTTCTGCCCCTTTTTTTGGCATAAAGGTTCGCCTTTTCGTTGCCTTCGTGTAGTAGTAGCTTTATTTATTATTTCGTTTTCTAAATTTATTTCATAAAAAAATTCATAAACTGATATAATTATATATAACGATAACTGAAGGATATATTTTGCTACCTATGAAGCGTAATTGCCAAAGATGGTGGCGCCTTATATGATGTCGACAACAGAATCGGGAAAACTAGAATTGTCTTCTCTAACTAACACATTATTTGGAGAGCGAACGACTTATCACCAAAAACTAAAATACAGAACTTTACACATACATTTTCAATGCGTGTGTAAAATTGATATTGTTTTATGGTTCAGAAACTTTTCTGGTCAGCAATAACTTCAAACATAAACACATAGTTTTAATAACCAATGCTTTTGGAACCTTCTGAAAATATGGTGGCCAAGAATCATCTCAAATGAAGAGCTTTTACGCGTAGCTGAGCCAGAGGATGTTAATATACAAATCAAGAGACGCAAATTCAACTGGCTAGGACATACTTTAAGGAAGAACTACGATGAAATATGTTACGCCACACGCCAAAAACGTCCTGGAGACGAACTGGAGATTATATGTAAATCGTCTATGTTCCTGATGGAGTACGACTTATATATATCTCAACTTAAGACTATACTTCACAGGATCATTTCCGTCGTCAGTCTTCTTTTACTTTAAATGTAAATTAAAACCACCTTTATATTTTAACTTCCTACAGGCAACCATTACATCAATATTTTTCCATCAATCGCAAAGTCGAATTAAATATTTTTTTTTCGTATAGGTGATTGCCAAATATTTAAACCATACGTTTGGGATACTTCTGATATGTATGCTTTAGGTCTGTTTTGCTATACTCCGTGAGAGTGACACGCTTGTCAGTGGTCGTCTATATTTTGTATATTATTTACATTAAAAATCTGTGCACAAAAATGATTTGAGAGGAACATAGCTATTTTAAAGGTTTATTGCAAGCGCAAATCATTGGGATATATGAGCTCTGTTTTTCATATATTTTCTATTATTCTTATATTTTCTGTTTTTCATATATATTCTGTTATTCATATATATTCTGTTATTCATATATTTTCTGTTATTCATCTGCCTTTAATT